>NC_069103.1:4058074-4388136 GCF_947172395.1 Bicyclus anynana | reverse complement strand
GTCACTTTTCCGCAAGCACGATATCACACCCGCGCAGTCTTTTTCGACCAGCACCCGCATAACATAACATTAATCCGTCGTTCTAGTTTATAAGGGTGAAAATGACCCTTAACCCGTCAACCTGCATTGAAGTGGCGTGGTTGGGCTAAGCTCCAAATTTCCTTAAAGTATAAGATCCCAAATAGAAACGAGTTTCACCCATCTGTTTAATATATGAAAAATATGATACTGTCAATAATGATATCATTAATGATAAAAAATAGTTTAGCCAGGAAATTTTTAGGCAACCTACTCTCAATAATTTTTTTAAAGTATTAAATTTGATATAAAACACTTTTCATCCAATAAACAGAGGGATCGTTTCTAACACGGATCTTAGACGGAAGTTTGGCCTGTAATATGTCGTTTAAATATAGGTTCATAATAATGTGTCACACAGAAAATGGGTGTACGCAAGAGAAACCATAGGTCACAGCTAGTATAGACACGGGCGCGGGCCGCAAGTATTTGTCAAACACTTGGCGGGGTGTTACGAACCGTATCGATTCAATTTGCGCGTAATTTAATTGAAAGCGAAACGTGTTGCCATCTACTCCCCAATACTCGTTTCGCTCTGTTTGATGTTTCTTTCCCGTTTATTTTGAATCCAGTCTCATAATTAAATCATTAAAAATAATCTTTGCGTGTACAATAAAATTCAAAAATGGGTAGGTACATCGTCATTATCATATCAGCCGATGGACGTCCACTGCAGGACATAGGTCTTTTGTAAGGACTTCCAAACATCACGATACTGAGCCACCTGCATCAAGCGAATAACTGCGACGCGCTTGATGTCGTCAGTCCAAGTAGGTACATATACAGTTAATTCATATTAAAAAAAAAATCTTTAATTTTTTTTTATTGAGTTCATTTCATTCAATTTAGTTTATTTATTTGCAAATTGTAAAGTTACATTGGCTAAGTCCATTGTACAAAGCCATATACTGGCATTCAAAATTCAAACTTAAACACTAGTTGACAGATTTTATTTATCTAAAAAACATCCAATTGGAAACATTCGAAATAGTCAACAAAAGCTACTATATATGTACATACAAACTATTAGACAAGAGAGCTAATAGTTTGCAGTACTCGGTCGGGAAACGTAGCCAAGTAACGAAGTGGTGGAACGCAAAAGCCGCAGTCGCCACACCTAATGAGCGTGGTACGAGCAACAAAGTATCGAAGTTCAAAACACCTACATATAAACATGAAGCGAATACATTATTCACGTGTGGAGTTTCTTTTTCGTTGTTAACTAGTCCTACAAAAAGAATATGTACTACAAGATTTGAATATTTGTAAATCCTCATTCATCATTAACATTATCAACCCATATTCGGTTCACTGCTGAGCTCGAGTCTCCACTCACAATGACAGGGGTTAGGCCATTAGTCCACCACGCTGGCCCAATGCGGATAGGCAGACTTCACACAAGCAGAGAATTAAGAAAATTCTCCGGTGTGCAGGTTTGCAAAGTTGAAGGTGCATGCCCCGGACCGGATTCGAACCCACACCCTCTGGAATTGGAGGCAGAGATCATACCCACTGGGCTATCACGACTTTGTAACCAGTTGGTAGTGGTTATTAACTTTTATACAATATTTTTTTTTTGTTTAAAACTACTGGGTCTTTAGCAGTTGACTTTCTTTTTGACTTCATCAGGCGGACTTTGCGAATGGCGAGCGTTTTATGTCTCATTAAAAATACATTTACAGAGCTGTAGTAGTTAGTGAGAACTAAAAATATTTTCTCTTTAACGAAAGGTATTTAAATTGTGTCGGTAAAGTGCTGTAAGTTTTAAACAAACGAAAAAGGATTAAAAAAAGTGTATTTGAAGAGGATTCCATATAAAAAGCAACTTTTTAAGAACTATATTTTAGACTTTGCAGGTCTTTTGTAGGGACTTCCAATCATTACGATCACTGAACCTGCATCTAGCGAATCCCTGCAACTTGATGGTGTCAGTCCACCTGGTGGGGGGTCTCATTATCAGTATTAAATGGCTTACTGCATGGCCGACCGTGATAGCCCAGTGGGTATGACCTCTGCCTTTGATTCCGGAGGTTGTGGGTTTAAACCCGTTTGTTTGTTTCAGTTGTGTGAACTGTGAAAGAAAAACATTGTGAAGAAACCTGCATACCAGAGAATTTTCTTAATTCTCTGCGTGTGTGAAGTCTGCCAATCCGCATTGGGCCAATGTGGTGGACTATTGGCCTAACCCCTCTCATTCTGCGAGGAGATTTGATTGATATTTGATTTTATTTATTCTTTGAAAGTTAGCACTTGACTTCAATCTCTCCTGATGGTAAGTGATGATGCAATTTAATACGGACTAACTTGTTAGGAGTAGGATGAAAATCTACACACCTTTCGGTTACTACACGACATATTAACGGAACGCTCATTCGCGTAATGGTACGTCTTTGCCGGTAGGGTGGTAACTAACCAGACCTGGACCAATTAAGAACCTCCATCGGTCCAGCCCGGATCGAACCCGGGATCTCTGTCTTGTAAATCCATCGCGCATACCACTGCGCCATGGCGGCCGTCATAACATAACATAATCTTAACATTGTTCCAAAAAAAATGAACTGCCTGTCAAAAAATCTGAACAAACAAACCGTCAAAAATAATTACTAGTGCATATGTATTTTTAAAAAATTGCAGATTCACCCTTCTTAGTTAAACATGTAGACACTCTTGTCTCCCTTCTAACACAAAACAACGTACCAAAAATACCAAGAGCATTGAGTTTGTTCAAAAATTTAAAACGCAATCATTCCCATCGTCATGTATCTCCGGTGACAGCGAGCAGCTGAGCTAAACAGCAATTAAATGTCATCCACGCTTAACGTGCCCTCATATACGGAACCGTTGAGATATGCGTTCCTCATGATCGCAATTACGTGCGCAATAAAGACGACATTGCGTTAAATTTTCTGCATGTGTATTGTGCATATCACAGCACGAATGTACAGTGAGATCTTGACATATTGCCGTTGATAGCAGTACCAACATGTAAATGAGGAAAAAGCCTATTTTAGTTTTAGTTGCGAAGTATGGAAAGATTTTCGTAGAGCACGTTTGAAGAAGAAGAAGAAACACTTCATTGCACACAAGATAAAATATATACAAAATAGAAATAAATAGAACTAAAATGTAGACATGCAAAGACGGCCTTATTGCTGAAAGTACCTAATTTCTTCTAAACAACCCATGATGATAGATCCTGCGGAGAGAGAGCGGGTTGAAGTAAAGAAAAACAACAGAGTCGTCAGCAACTGCGACGGTTTCCATATGATTTTTAAATATTATATCGAGTTACGCCCCTTTTTTAATACTTTGGTTATAGTATAGGCTCTATGACCAGTATAATATCCATATATGTAGTACCTACTTTGATACACAGTACGTAAAATGGTCCTAATTTATCTACTCATTATAGACTATTTAATAGATTTCTTTTATTCTTTACTAGGGCTAACTTCCCTTGACTGCAATCTCACTTGCTGATAAGTGATGATGCAACCTAAGATGGAAACGACCTAACTTGTTAGGAGGTGTTATGAAAATCTAAACCACTTTTGGTGTTTACATGACATCGTACCGGAACGCTAAATTACTTGGTGGTACGCCTTTGCCGGTAGGGTGCCGGTCATTGCCACAACCGAAATCTCCCACCAGCCACACCTGCACCAATTAAGAAAACCATTATCAGCCCAGCTGGGGATCAAACTCAGGACCTCCATCTTGTAAAAAACCGCGCATGCTACTGCGTCGCGGAGACCGTCAAATAGTGTAATAATTACGATAATAACTTAAACTCGTAGGAAGGATAATTAATAAGAACAGTGAGTAAAAATATAACTATTTTCTCTAAAGATACTGAATTACTTATTTGGGCCAAATCTATGATTAAAACCCTGAATCTCTATCTAGTAAAATAAACATTAACACCTTAGAGGCAGATTGTTTACAGAATTAAATAAAAATCCTTAATAGAAAAACCTTATTTTTACAAAATATTCCTTTTTATTAGTGTAGGAGACAAATTGCTCTGAAAAGCTTTTTTATATTCTAAAAGCTGGCTAAATTTTTACGTCAGGCCTTACAAATAGTCCATTCCGTTACTTAAATAGGCCGTGCTCCTGTATAATGGCAATATAAAAACCTACGCAGCAATTTACTTGGGCCACAACAGAACGACATATCACGAGCCTAATTCGTTTCATTGCCCTCTAATGTGGGTTCATAAAACATCTTGTTTGCGAATATAATACCGCTCCCGTCTCGGTTGCGCCCCTGTTTCGGCCCACTTTGTCTCCATTGTGGAATAAGAAGCTGTGTTAGCCAGATATACTTCATTTTATGAAGGTTAAATGTTTGTCAGCTAAGCTCCTACCCATGATAGCCCTGTGGATATGACCTCTGCCTCCGATTCCGGAGGGTGTGGGTTCGGATCCGGTCCGGGGCATGCATCTCCAACTTTTCAGTTATGTGTATTTTATGAAATTAAGGTTTCCTCCACCTTCACCGAATGAGACACGTTATTTAATGCACATAACTAAAAAGTTGGAGGTGCATGCCCCGGACCGGATTCGAACCTACGCTCTTCGAATCGGAGGCAGAGGTCAGATCCACTGGGCCATTACGTCTATCACGTTCCTCATATCCTATATCCTGTAGAAAATATAAAAAAATAACGTTTTATATTTGGACAATCGGAGATCTTGACCCTTGTAACCTGCTACCATCCAAAGCCACCACAGTTTAAACTCTATAATTGGTTAGTTTATACTATGTTAGTTCAGTTTTCATAAATTGAAGTAAGTCTGGCGTTTGCAGTCTTTCGTTCTTGTCCGCTTGTCTCAGAGAGGACGAGTAGACAGGAACGTCCTACCGTCATTCATTATACTACGTGTCTGCTTTTGGTTCGTTAAAACGCAAGAGGCGAGATAAATGATGCTTAGGTGATTACAGTAACAAAAGAGACGCGGAAAGGCAAACTGTGTTGTATAGAACGGTGTTTTGATGCTCAAGTTTTGAATTGAAGCTTGAAACGCGTCCGCGGTTTATTTTATTCCTTACTGTAGTTCCCGTTTTCGTGAGAATAAGGGGATAAAACATAGTATCAACCCATATTCGACTCACTGCTGAGCTCGAGTATCCTCTCAGATTGAGAGGAGGTAGGCCAATATAGTCTATCACGCTGGCTTAATGCGGATTGGCATTGACTTCACACACGCAGAGAACTAAGAAAATGCTCTGGTATGCAGGTTTCCTCACGAGGTTTTCCTTCACCGTTTTAGACACGTGATAGGTATTTAATTTTCTTAAAATGCACACAACTGAACAGTTGGAGGTGCATGCCCCGGACCGGATTCGAACCCACCACCTTCCGGAAACGGAGGCAGAGGTCATATCTACAGGGCTACGTATCTAAATATAGCCTATGACACAAATAACGTGTTCACAAGTAACAAATTATTTTTCTATTCGTAAAAGCATTTTAAAAATAGAAAAAAAGGAACGAAAGATGCATTTATTTCAACATTATGCCACATAACACAATATCTCCAAAACACTCAGTACAATACCCTAACAGCTCAGCATAATGCTACAAAATTGGTCATGTAGCACTTATTTTCATCTGGAACTACAGATCGGGTGTCGCCACGAACACAGCCCACATAACCTTATAATCTAAGCTACACTAATACCTACACTGACGTTAAAAAATAAACTAATGAAAAACTAAAACAACTCTAAATAAAATTAAGATTAATCCAAGAAACCAACCAAAAGGAACTTAAATAAATTAAAAGAAAATATTGATTTATAAATTGATGAACTCCCATTTGCAGAGAAAATATTGGAACGCCTTAGTAAACGTATTCTTAATATTAAATATTATAAAGAGGTAAAATCTGCGGTGTTGTAGGAGGTACTTTATCTCTGGATCTACAGCCCCTGTAGTTTAGTGGATCGTCGATTCTCTTTCTACAATCGTAAACGCTTCGAAAACTGGAAAACTATATGCGAATGACATTTGCTATCGACAGGTCAGCTGATCAAGATCTATCATTCCCATACATTATTCTAGTTTTCGAAGCGTTTGCGATTGTAGAAAGAGAATCGTCCTGCCACTTGGCTACAGGGTAGATCCAGAGATTAAGTACCTCCTACAACACCGCAAATTTTACCTTTTTTTAATATTTTATATTAAGAATACGTTTATTAAGGCGGTCGTTCCAATATTTTCTCTGCAAATTAAAATTAATATTTTCTTTTAATTTAAATATGGTTCGGTTATTGTATCAGTAGATTCGTGCCGATTTGGTTATCCCTTCGTTGGAATTATTCCAATATGTATTCGAGCTCAATATTAAAAACTCATTTTAATTGGAATATTATCTTGTAAATATACTTTGTACTAAGTATCTTATATTTATTTAATTGGTTTCTTTATATTAATTGTACTAAGTATCTTGTTTAGTGCACACTACAACAGAATACATACCTACGAGTACATTTTTAATGTTGTTATTTATTCTCTTTTGTTTATTTTTGTTTCGTTTTGTGATTCATTTAATATCTTGCTTCTTAATTATCTTCTTAGTTATTACTTTCTTTTTTTTATTCTTTATTTAGCCCTTGACTACAATCTCACCTTTTGTTTGGTGATAATGAAATCTTCGATGGGAGTGGGCTAAGGTTTTAGCAGGAGGATGAAAATCCACACCAAATCACTCATAAAAATAATTCTCATTAAAAAAAAACTCATAATCATTTGGCGTAACGTCTTTGCCTGTAACTAGACACGGCCGAATCCTCCCACCAGCTATACGTAGAACAATTAAGAAAACCTCTATCAGCCCGGTGATCTAACCCAGGATCTCCGTCTTGTAAGTCAACCGCGCATAACACTGCGCCAGTGCGCCAATCATTTTTGATTGAAAAAGGTAAATAAACTTTTATAAGAGTTAGGTATTTCGCAAATATTTTTCTAAAGCACAAATTGGAGAGCTTTTCAAAATATGAAAGTCGTTTTTATTTAAAAATTTGAACTGTGACAACAGCGGGTGCCCGACTACACAAAGAACTCCGCGACAGACGTTTAATTTGTGTCGGCGGCAATTTTTCCCACGCGGCACAAAAACAACGCCCTATTCCCATTCCACCTGCTTATGAGTTTTCCCAGTTTTCAAAGGGGAAAGATATTGCGCTTTGCTTGTATTTGAGGACGAGTGTAACTCCGCTAGTTTTGTCTCGCGGCGGCGCGCAACAAAATGAAAAGGCGCCCGACGTTAAAAGGAGGCGCTGAATTTTTAAAATCTCACGTACCGGCCAGTCTGGGGAGAATCTCACGCGCGTTTTACTTCGAAATTGACTTTCCGAGTATTCTCTACGTGGAACTACGCGAAGATTAGGGTGAAAATACAATGGCATTCCGATCACGTTAGACTGCTTTGG
This sequence comes from Bicyclus anynana, assembly GCF_947172395.1. Lineage (NCBI taxonomy): Eukaryota > Metazoa > Arthropoda > Insecta > Lepidoptera > Nymphalidae > Bicyclus > Bicyclus anynana. Next base: position 4,380,618 of record NC_069103.1, on the reverse strand, counting down.
AGGTAGTTCTAGTACTGTTCTTTTTCAACTCGCAGCTTAAATGGAATATTCGCAATATTTTCATCCGTTCGTCGCATTCCTTTTTAATAGAACAAGAGTCTGTGGTAGTCTGACCTACCTCATTTTATGAAAGCTGAAATGCTATAGCCATAAGTATGGTAGCCAATTTTGCAACATGGACGTCATAATTTCATAATTAATTATATAATAAATTAAGTCTCCAGTTGCCAAACCATTCGTCTAGTTACACATGCTCATTTCAAACACGAAATTAGCACGAAATTAGCATAAGTAGCAACTGCTATTATTGAGCAGTTGCTACTTATTAGCATGTGTATCGCAAAATTGCTAATAATGAGCATGCTTATTTCGAACTTGCTCAAGAATCAACAGTCGTGCGATTTATGAGAATGCTACTTGCTGTACGGAAGGAGGCGTGCTTTTAGCGCGTCAGAACAGGTTTGCTTATTGAGTATGCCAGTCAATCAGCATTGCTATTCTGTATTCTCTTCACCTTAATCTCTCCCTGTATAACACGATACTATAGACAGAGAGCGATAGATACAAATTAGCATGTGTAATTGGAATGTTTGCTTTGAGCATGCTTATTCAGGAGCATACTTAAAAATAGCATGCTTATTGCTAGCAAATGTAAACTGATGATAATAAGCATGCTCGTATGGAGCATACTTAATAGCACGTTTTTAGCATGCTATTTTAGAGCATTTGTAACAGTATCTTATGCTTTTATAAAATGAGGTGTGTCTAGTTATTGCAGGCTGGTTGTCCACTACGCTCTGTGGAACTACGCGAAGATTAGGGTGAAAATACAATGGCATTCCGATCACGTTAAACTACTTTGGAGGTAGTTCTAGTACTGTTTTTTTCTTTTCCTCCAACTCGCAGCTTCAATGGAATATTCCCAATATTTTCATCCGTTCTTCGCATTCCTTTTTAAGAGGCAAAACTAATATTGTGCCGCGTTGGGAGTTCAACTTCTAGCTTTTGATAACGCTCCAGCGACGCCCGATTTCAAGTTTTCACCTCGGATACAAGAACTTAGCCCTGGACTTGTTTTTTTTTATGTTTTATCGTAATAATACCCTGAGGTTTTACTAAACGCTTACTTAATCCTTTAATATTATAAAGAGGAAGGATTTGATTGTTTGTTTGATAGGCGCTGAAACTACTGGACTAATTTTAAAAATTCTTTCACCATTAGAATTCTACATTATCAATGATAAATACTGGCTAAATTTTATCACCGACGCAAATGATACAATGAGGAGTGTATATTATAAAGAGGTAAAGTTTGTGGTATTGTAGGGGGTAATCTCTGGATCTACTGAACTGATTTTGAAAATAATTTTACCACTAGATAACTATGTTATTTATAAGTGCCATAAGTTATACTGTACCCCCCTATTCTCACGGGAACTATGCGGATGAAACCGCAGGGTGTCGGGTAGTAATAATTTGCTCATCTTATTTTACTATGTAATCTACTCGTTTCTTTATTATGAAATTATTTGATTTTGAAGAAATCTGATATTATGTTATTTAAAAAACCTACAATAATTTAAAGTTTGTTTTGAAGGTGATTATAAAACATTACCTCAATATTTGGTTAAATTATAATATTGTTAGAATTTCAAATGTTTGAACGAAAATAAGAACCAAACTATAATTTCTCCATAACCACTCGAGCCAGAAAACAATAAACTGTAATTGTTAACAATTACCTTTAACAATGGGGACCATGATTCCGTAAGCAGATACGCGCTAACCGGCGTGTATTCAAGAACAAAGTGACAAAGTCACATTCCACAGCAGATTCGCAAAGCTTTGAGGGGACGAGACATTGCGATTCATTTCCGCAAAATCACTCACGCTACAATGGCTTTCATTACATGTCAATGCCCTAAATAGATATTATACAATTATTCGAAGTTTGATTGTAAGACATTACCATGGTATTCGGTTAAATAGATAGTCTTGTAATAAATACTATTGTTAGAACTTCAAATATTTGAATGTAAGTAAGAACCAATGTGCAAACAATAATTTCCCCCTAACTACTCGAGCCAGAAAACAATAAACTGAAATTGTTAACAATTAACTTTTACAATGGGGGCCATGATTCCGTAAGCAGATACGCGCTAACCGGCGTGTATTCAAGAACAGAGTGACAAAGTCACATTCCACGCCAGATTCGCAAAGTTTTGAGGGGACGAGACATTGCGACTCATTCCCGCAAAATAACTCACGCTACAATAGCTATCATTACATGTCAATGCCCTAATTTGCTAGTATACAATTATTCAAGGTTTGATTGTAAGACATTACCACGGTATTCGGTTAAATAGATAGTCTTGTAATAAATACTATTGTTAGAACTTCAAATATTTGAATGTAAATAAGAACCAATGTGCAAACAATAATTTCCCCCTAACCACTCGAGCCAGAAAACAATAAACTGAAATTGTTAACAATTAACTTTTACAATGGGGACCATGATTCCGTAAGCAGATACGCGCTAACCGGCGTGTATTCAAGAACAGAGTGACAAAGTCACATTCCACAGCAGATTCGCAAAGCTTTGAGGGGACGAGACATTGCGATTCATTCCCGCATTTAAAAGCAAGACTGTAATTTTGCAGGCCTTTGTCTCTAGCCCGCGTGGGATGCCGGTTTCCACGGAAATATGCGCATTCGGAATGATTTTCTTTATTCTTTTTTTGAAGTGGCTTCGCTTTCTATCTCTGGTGTTGTGGATTTTGCACATTATGCGTGAACGTTGACGGTGTTTTGAAAGCCATTATTTATTATAAAATATGAAGACAGGGTTTTTTATAGAGATTTGTGTTATATATAGTTTTTGTCGAGAAAATTAAATCAGATGGGGGGGGGGGGGGGAAACAGGGGATTAAAATTTGTATGGAAAGTTTTACTTTCAAGTTTATTTATGTTAATTTATTATTGAACTAGTAGCTATTATTTTTAATTATATGACTCGTTGGTCCAGTGGTTAGCTTCTGTGGTTTCGGATTACGAAGTCGTGAGTTCGAATCATGGTTGAACTAAATGCGATACTGAATTTCGCTCTGTCTCGGTCACTATTATTAACATCTGATAGTGGTCGTTAATTAATATATCATTTATTATCAAAGCCCACCACGCATTGGAGAAGCGTGGTGGGCTTAAGCTTCATGTCCCCTCTCCTTAATGGACATCTGGGCCTGTAATGGGCCCTTAAAATTGGTTGATGATGATGATATTTTTTAAGTTAAATTTAAAGTAATGTACAATATTCATGTATAACATCATTTACACATTACTATCTACACATCTTTACCTTCTATACCTACTTATAATAAAACTGTAACAGTTCAAAATATACAGTACATTGAAGATATTTTGAAAATTTTAGTTGAAGGCCATTATACCCGTCTAATCGAAACTGACGGCAAAAATATTTTTTTTAATTTTTTGTCTGTCTCTCTGTTGGTAATATAGGTTGACTGGGAGTCACTCTAAAACTACTGAACTATTGCTATTTACTATACTAAGTTCAATACCTGAAGCCTTAATAGCTCAACGGAGAGGTCGTGGATTCGATTCCTGTCCCCTGGACTATTCTCGTACCCACTTCTAACACAGAAAATATATGAACGTCTTAAGATGTTCGGATGGCGACCAGCACTACGTCCGATTATGTATCAAGATAGTTACAGGGAGCCGCTAGATGCATGTGTCTCAAGACCGCGTGAGGTGGTGTTTGGAAGTCCAAGCAAGAGACCTATGTCCAGCAGTGGACGTCCATGATGATGATGAATATATGCTCTAATTAAAGCAGCAGGTTATCAGTATGCGAACAACGTTTAAAATTTCATTTCCAACAATTAAGCTTTAAAAAAAAGGCCAACTTTTATTTCGTAAACGATGGCACGTATGGCCTTATTTTGGTGACTGGGTCACTGCACCCTGCAAAGTTCACAGTATTGATTTTATTGCGCACGCCCCAAAATATAAATGGGGACTTGTATGGAAGTGGCCATTGATTCCACTGGCGCGAATAAGTGCAGCACTCGTTTGATGCTGACCGGCTGAATGGACAAACGATAAACCATCGCTCGTGCGCTAAATAACTTTTTGTACGTCCAATGCTGTTTGATTTGTTTGCAGCGCTTTATGCGCTTTTGGATTTAGTGCGAAATAATAATTTCACTGATTTGTCATTAACTATTTTATCGGCCCGCTAAGTCAGGTCTCCGTACTTTTAAGATTCCGAACGGCAAGATCGAAAATACAAAAAATATATATATCTTTATCTGATCTATCTCGTTCAACGCTGACCGGCTGAATGGACAAATGATAAACCATGGCTCGTGCGCTAAATAACTTTTTGTACGTCCAATGCTGTTTGATTTGTTTGCAGCGCTTTATGCGCTTTTGGATTTAGTGCGAGACAATCATTTCACTGATTCGTCATTAACTATTTTAACGGCCCACTAAGTCAGGTCTCCGTACTTTTAAGATTCCGAACGGCAAGATCGTAAATACAAAAAAATATATATCTCTACCTGATCTATCTCGTTCAACGTTGACCGGCTGAATGGACAAACGATAAACCATCGCTCGTGCGCTAAATAACTTTTTGTACGTCCAATGCTGTTTGATTTGTGTGCAGCGCTTTATGCGCTTTTGGATTGAGTGAGATAATCATTTCACTGATTTGTCATTAATTATTTTAACGGCCCATTAAGTCAGATCACCCTCCTTGGTTTTTACAAGTTAGTCCCACAAGTTAGCTCTTGCCTACAATCTCACCTGACGGTAAGTGATGATGCAATCTAAGATGGAAGCGGGCTAACTTGTTAATAAAAGAATGAAAACCCGGTGTGGGTTTTCATTCTTTCCTTTATTCTTTCTGTTTCTACATGACATCGTACCGGAACGCTAAATCGGTTGGTAGTACGTCTTTGCCGGTAGGGTGGTAACTAGTACCAGACCTAGACCCATTAAGAAAACCTCAATCGGCCCAGCCGGGGATCGAACCCAGGACTTAAATCTTGTAATTCCACCACGGAGGTCGTCAAAGGCTCCTTATTGGAGCTTATGGAGCTTTTACCTACCATGCTGCTCTTATGCGGGTTGCTGGGGTTAGGGTGATAATGTTTGACTCTTTAACGGTCAGCAGATGTTAATATCACCAAATTCCCTAGGTACTCTAGATATTTATTACTAAAAATGTCCCAGAACTCAAACCCAGGTCCTTGTGATCCAGAGCTACGGGATTAACGAGACAGTTCTATTGCTCATATTTTGGCTTAGTTGTATGGTTACATTCATAATCAAATATATCAATTTTCACGAGGTTCTTTCGGGTAATCTAAGCTTAAAACTGACATGTCTGTCTTTTACCGAAACGAACGTAAAAAAAAATATTTAAAGTAAAATAAAAGTATGAATATTTAAAACGTCTCTTTTACAATTCTAAAATATCAATGTCTCTTCCACAGGTTTCATACAGTTGAAGAAGGATCAAAGAGTTGGACTGAGAAATTTACAGAGCAAGAAACTTAGTAATACTGCGAAAGAGTAAGTAAACCCGGCTTGAGACTTCCACTCTGAGAATTAAAAACTACTGCCTAGACATTTCATACTCGCACTAAGACGGGTTTAAATTATTCTTTGAATTGAAAGTAAGTTAAGTGGTGTGAACTGTTTAATGTGTGTTTATAATTTAAAAGTTGGTGCTAGGTTTATACTGATATTTATGAGGTCATTGCCCTTTTTTGTTAGACTGCTATGGTTCAGTGGTTAGCCTATGTACTATGTATGTATGTATTCATTGCTCTTAGACACTCGGCGTGCCCAATCTCTAACCTCTTTCAAACGGCTGGTGAACATGCACTTTTTTCCTCCCTGATCTTTTAATAAGTTACTCCAAATTACGCTTGTATGTGTATGTTTTATTTATTAGTTATTTTTGAATTAGTTTGTTTATTTATTTTTCTTAGATGCCGTCTTGTTTTTATGCTTTGCAGGTTTTCATGTACGTATGTGTGTATTTATGTATTTATTTAATTTTTATTTAATACACTTTATTTGTACACCACAAAAATAAAAGAAAACAAGCAAAACCGAAACACAAGAAAAAGTAGAATACAAAAGTAGAATATAAATGTATGTATTATTTTTATGTATTATTGCCAATTATTTTTATATTTATATTATTTAACTTTGTCTTATTTTTTGTGTGCGTATACCCGAATGCTTACGTTTTTTCTCTTCCACAGTGGTTGTCTGGAAGAGATCGCTCTTTAGCAATAAGACCGCCATTTGTACATTAGTTTCTAAGTGTTATTATAAGTTGTTTATTTTTGTTTTAATGTATAATAAAGTATATTTCTTCTTCTTCTTCTTCTATATACCTTCGGATCACGGGTCAGGATACACATCACGGGTTAGGATACACATCAGGCCCCTCAGATTAGTCTCTAAGACTTATAATAGCCAGCCAAGTGCGAGTCACGCGCACAAAGAGTTCCGTACCATTATCTATAAAAACGGCAAAATAAAATCATATTTGTGGTAGCCTACTCAAAAACTGTCCAACTATCACGGTACAGCCAGCCTTGTTACAAACGAACGAACGGACGGACGGACAGCGTAGACTTTGTAATAGGGTCCCCTTTACCCATTTGGGTACGGAACTCTAAAATTTAATACAATTTGAACAGAGGTATTAAAAGAGTACATTATGATATAAATAAATAAAATAAATAAATATAGTAAGGAATAGTATATAAAGAATATATAGTAAGGAAGCAGAGGCTGTAATTATCAAAGCGCACGTATGTCATACGACGTTTTATAACACATTTGCGAGGAGACACACTTTGAACACACTTTCTGAAAATTAATTTACGTCTTTGTTTTCCATATGATGACAGTTTGACACGCTTGTCATTTTATCATAGTTAGTGAAATGCGTGCGTTTTTCAGGCAAATACACTAAATCAGCCAGTATTAATAATGAAGTAAATTAATATGTCTGTGTTTCTGTTACCGATAGATGGTTGATATTTATTGTCAAAATTATTAAAATTAAAGAATTAAATGTTATTTTATTATATTTTATCTCACAAAGTTAATTTTATTCAAAAAATTAACTTTGTGAGCACTTTTCTGAGATAAAAACTCTTTGACGGATGATAAAGGTTTTATGTTTATTATAGCACATGTGCATTTTACTTTACATTACGGCACATGTGCGTAATGAGATACATTACGATATTGAAATTGATGAAATCGACCATACCTTACGAGCAAATGTGTAAATAAATATTTTACGTAACGTTACGGTACGTTGGGAGAGCCGTGATAGCCCAGTGGATATGACCTCTGCCTCCGATTCCGGAGGGTGTGGGTTTGAATCCGGTCCGGGGCATGCACCTCCAACTTTTCAGTTGTGTGCATTATAAGAAATCAAATATCACGTGTCTCAAACGGTAAAGGAAAACATCGTGAGGAAACCTGCACACCGGAGAATTTTCTTAATTCTCTGCGTGTGTGAAGTCTGCCAATCCGCATTGGGCCAGCGTCGTGGACTATTGGCCTAACCCCTCTCATTCAGAGAGAAGACTCGAGATCAGCAGTGAGCCGAATATGGGAGACGAATATCTTAGCATTCCATGGATTCACCGTGCAGGTGCCGGGTGGTCAAGAGAAAAACATCAAGCAAAGTCCAGGACTTGTGACTACTGGATGTAGGACTAAGGAATTCCTTGACAATCGATCAACACTCCCCTTCTCTGCTCGTGTTGTTCTCCCTACCTATCCAAATTTAGAAGAGCAGCTTTGGATATTCGTTCTAATATAGAATTAGCTGCACTTCTAGAGAGGCCAAGGTCTTTAAGCAAGTTATAGAGAGATTTTGCTGGTAATCCTCTCGCACCAACTTCTACGACGTACAGACTAACTACATAGCCATTTTTAGTCAGTTCATGATAACGACGACGATATTACGTAGCAAAAGAAAATGAAATTGTCATTTCATAACACGATGCACAAGGTAAGCTGTTACGTTATCCAACGAACAGTATCACGTAATGACAGACGCGACCTCAGTTAGATAATTACCCCAGATGTCGGGGCGTCGACCCCGGCTGACTTTGACCCACTTCACTGTACTCTAATTTCCCATCTCACGCCCCCTTGTAGACATTAACCGTACGCGTAACTTTGGGGAAGCGACGCGCTAAACTTTTCCAAGAACTTTCTATAAACTTTAGAAATATCTATTTTCGTTTTTAACTAGCGATTGTTTCTTTAACAGATACTTTTGTCTTGCCTGACATATATAAATTATTCGCCGCACTGCTATTTTGTTCGTGTGAAAATTAGGTTCATCATATTCATTCATCTCCTATGATTACTGTTTAGATTAATAATATTCGTTTAATATGCATACATAACATTAGTAAAACATTAGTAAAATCCATCCAACGAATCCCTGCGACTCGCTTGATGTCGTCAGCCCACCTGGTGGAAGGCTCGAGCAACACTGCGTTTTGTCGCCATTCCAGCACCTTTTAGGGCCCCAATGTCTATCGGCTCTTCGAACTATGTGCCCTGCCCATTGCTACTTTAGCTTCGCGACCTGTTGAGCTATGATGGTGACTTTGGTTCTTTTGCGGATCTCCTCATTTTTGATTCGATCTTACAGAGATACTCCGAGCATAGCTCCAACAAACAATTGGGGGGCACATTCTTCATAAGAGGCCCATAGTTAACGACCAACCCTTGCCCAATCTTTTCCGTAACCGCTGGATAAATAAAGATAAAAAGTACATATTGTAAATAAATGTATGACTATAGCATATCTCTTCAAACTTTGGATATAGTAGGAAAAATGTGAAGTGTTACATTGTATAGGTACGTCGTTTAGAGCTGTTCCAACGAATAACAAATACAATTAGGTACGTGACAAGTCTTTTATTTTCCTAATTGTCACTTTCTGAAAGAGCGTTAGAAAAATTTAATGTTTTTAGTAGTAGTTTTAAGTAATCCAAATAACATTTCCACAAAATATGTGAAATACAAAATATAAATAAATGTGTTAAAGATTATTTAAACGATAAAAAGCTTGGTATTGAAGTTCACTATGCGATTGTGTTAGTTCTAGATTTTGTAAAATGTGATAGATAAAAAAAATCCTGCGTATGTTGTGGGCTCTTTTTGGACCAAGGCGAATTTGGAGCCTTCTTAACTTTAATTTTAAGTTTTCAACCAATAAATTATAGTAGGGGAGCAAGAGATGCTAAATTTGCAGTTACTAAATCGTCATGGGGACCGATTAGATTTAGTAGATTAGATGATATGAAATATAAATGTTTAGGTGTATTATTTTTTCGCTTTTAGCGGTGGGAAAAAAAACTGCATACTTTAGAGGCAATATTGATTCCTTTGGCTTACTGGAATTATCAGAAAATATTAGCGATTATTTTTGAGATTATTTCCTTCAAAATTAGTAAAAAATTAACCGCGCTTGTGCTCGGTTATTACTTACGTTACGGTCAAATCGTAAGATTTTTGAAATGCACACCTTTTAGCTACTTATTTATCAACTAATCCACTTTATCCTTATCTGACGTGCTAGATGAGTATTTTTGAAGTTTCTTTATTTTTTTGGTTGCCTAAATGTACCCATATTAAGTAGTAACAATATTAAGAGCTCATATTTGGTTGAGGTACTCAACAACGTGCAAGCTATAGTCTCTAATGTTCAACTGCCGCGTTCGAGTAACTGCAAAAATCGCCTCTTCGGCTCCTCTACTATTATCACCATTAATAATATTATTCCCTGACGTTTCGAAAGTTTTTGAAAACTGAGCCTTATTTAAATAAATGAATGTTGACTTGACTTGACTTGAATTGACAAATTATATAAGCCCGTACCTACCGTAAGTCGCGGGCGTCCGCTAGTTAAGGAATAAATACGCAAAAAATTTATGTTTTTAAATCAAATGAAGGTTTATTGGCGTCATATTTTCATTCCATTAAGCCTCTTCATCTCAGTTTTGTAACATGTTCAAGGAAAACATTATGTAACGAGTAATTTTTAACGCTTTTTGTACCTTTTTAAAAGGGGTTGTTTTTTATTGGAACGAAGTTCCTTATTTCACTCAGCGCGGAAGCTGTTTTTTTTTATTTACCCGACGTTTATCTGTATCAATATATAATTTTATCCAAATGACATTAAAATTAAAGATATCTAGCAAAGGCGTGTATAACGTGTTCTCACACACACTGACTTAGGTTGGTACAAATTAGCCCTTGACTACAATCTCACTTGATGGTAAGTGATGATGCAGTCTAAGATGGAAGCGGGCTAACTTGCTAGGAGGAGGATGAAAATCCACACCTCTTTCGGTTTCTATACGGCATCGTACCGGAACGCTAAATCGCTTGGCGGTCCGTCTTTGCCGGTAGGGCAAACCCGAACCCTGTCGAACCCTGGACCTCCGTTTTGTAAGTGCATCGCGCATACCACTGCGCCACGGAGGCCGTCAAGGAGGCCGTCATACCAAGTCTCGCAACTCAGTTCTTCTACCGTAACAAGTGTAATATCCATGTAATACTTTATTCCCTTCTTTCTTAAGTCTTTACTTAATTAGCTAAGTTATTAACATCTTTTGTTGACCATAATATATTAAAAATCTTTTTATATTTTAAATAACATAGATTGCCTTGGCCATGGCATGAAAACACATTGTGTCATACAAGTAAATAGTAATATATATTATATTCAATTAGATTGTTTACAGCGAGCCAAGTTTATAATGCAGGAATGAAACCTAGAATCCCATAATTTAGAACCACATAGGCTTACCACTAGACCAATGAGGCAAATATAAAATTCAAATGTTCAAAACAATTAAGCTAGCACATAAATTCTACATCGCTGAACACGTAAACGTCGAAATGGCCCCAGTTCAAAAGGTACCCATTGTTGTTCTGTGAGCCTGTCAAATATTTCAACCAACTTTTCACATCTACCAACTCTTTACGTCATACCCATTGCTGGTTTGTTTCAACTTTGCAAATATAACGGTTATAAATACGTCTACGGTGTTTATGTTACCTAAATTGTATATTTCTTGTTGTTTTTAGCAGTATATGCTATTCGTTCTATTTGAACTCGACCGTGAGTACCTACTTTTAGCAGACTCAGAAGTGATTACAAAAATAAAAAAACTAATGTCAAACAAAGGTTATGATTCACAACATTTATCAGGACAACTTAATTAACAAATCAAACTGTAACCAAAATAAGACCATAGAATGGCAGAGAATGACCTTGAGTGAAGTCACGCACGCATGTGAACGTTGTGTGTAGGGTTAAAGGATCATTTGACTGTTAACAAACACTCCCCTTTTCCACTCACTCTCCCCGCCTATCTCAAGTAAACCATAAAGAATTACACAACAAGAGATGTGGACGACTCGAACGCCACGAGCACACTACAGCCGTCCGTACCGCAAGTCGTTTACTCACTATGAATTTTATGCCACTAAGCAGCATTTCTGGGTACTAGTTTAAAGGAAATTATATGAGACCTTTATATATCTGTACGCCTCTGGTTGACGTACATACTCGTAGAGCATCTCAATGGGACGTATCGCTTGCATACACATACACTGCAAAAGTTTGTTCTAGATTTTTCTTAAAAGGAGGCCTGGCTTATGATTATATACCGGGCCCTTAAAAGCTGGTAGGATAATGATAATGATGAGTTACTTAATATAAATAAAATCATCAGAATCAAAAAATCTTTCAAAATATATACAAATATGAATTTAATTCATTTGTTACACCCTTATCTCACCCTCCTTTTACCCCCAATAACATGTCGGTCGAGGTCTGCTTATTGACACGACAATGATACAAGCATTGTACCCTCATTAAAAATAAAACATTTCGTAATAAGGCTTCGTTTCATATATCGCTGCATACCCTAGAGAACATTTACCCCAACAAAAACATAATTACATTTACGTATTTTTCGCATCTCTGTAATTGCAATAAAGGTTATATTAGCTTGTACTGGTTTGAGCTTTTTATTAACTTTCCCCGGCAATGTCGTACAGAGAGCTTCCCAATTACAGCCCGAGGGATTCCAAATAACATACTCGAATCATTTCGCCGTATATATCGTTCTTTTATCAGAACCACTGCTAATTACAAGCACACGAGTTCCGAATGTTTTGTAATAGTTAATGAGTAACCTAAATATGGCAGAATGCGAATGTAGGAATTTGCTATTTGTGGAATTAATATCTCATATCTAAAATAATCATAAATCTATCATAATGTTGATTTAATTCAATCGACACGTAAATAAAATTTTAATTATGACTAGTCCTTGTCTGTATATATATAATGTATATGAAATTGATGTATTCATCAAATCAAATGAAAGCCTCTCCACATTTTCTAAGAAACTAAGAAGACCAAATAAAATTCATTACATCAAAACATTCATCGGCGCAATTTAACAAAATATCTTACACATGGCTCCTAAAATTTATAACAACTTGCCACAACACCTACACTTAAAGAAAAATTTAAAAAGTTTCTAATACTCAAATGATGAGGATGAAAATCCACACCCCTTTCGGTTTCTACACAACATCGTACCAGAACGCTAAATCGCTTGGCGGTACTTTTTTGTCGGTAAGGTGGTAACTAGCCACGGCCGAAGCCTCCCACCAGCCACATTTTATAACTACCACACTAATATTATAAAGGCGAAACTTTGTGTGTAAGTGTGAAAGTGTGTTAGTGTGAAAGTGTGTAAGTATGTTTGTTCCTCTTTTACGCAGTGGCCACTAAAGCGATTTGGCTGAAATTTGGAATTGAATTAGATTTTACTCTGGATTAACACATTACCTACTTTTCATCCCGGAAAAACGCATGGTTCCCGCGGGATTTGTGAAAAACTGAAGTCGCGGGCGTCCGCTAGTTCGACATACAACTCTTACATTACACAGTCAAGTAAAAGGCAGTGTACCGTCAGCAAAGTTCTAACTGTAATATTTGCAAAGTCCAAGCAAATGAAAACTTGTCGACGGAAAACTGTTTGTAAATGCGTGAAGTTGGCGCAAACTCTTGAATGTGACAAAGTTGGAACAACGGTGTGGTACGGGCGGAGTTTTAAAAGCAAACTGTTATGGAAAGTGACGATTTTTTTAATGAAACACGAAGCCTAAGCAAAAACAATCTCTTCATTTACGTACGTATTTACCTGGAACATTGTTTACTCGTATACTTTACTAGCTAACGCCGCGCGGTTTTACCCGCGTTGTTTCCGTTGCCGTAAGAATATGGGGATAATATAATACCTTCCTCGATAAATGGGCTATCTAACACTGAAAGAACTTTTCAAATCGGACCAGTATTTCCTGAGATTAGCGCGTTCAATGAATCAGCTTTATAATATTAGTATAGATATATAAAAAGAAATTTCAAAGTATAGCCCAGTGGATATGACCTCGGCTTCCGATTCCGAAGGGTGTGGATTTGAATCCGGTCCGGGGCATGCATCTCCAACTTTTCAGTTGTGTGCATTTTAGGAATTAAATATCACGTGTCCTAAACGGTGAAGGAAAAACATCGTGAGAAAACCTAGCATACCAGAGAATTTTCTCAATTCTCTGCGTGTGTGAAATCTGCCAATCCGCATTGCGCCAGTGTGTTAAACTATTGGCCTAACCCCTCACATTCTGAGAGGAGACTCGAGCTCAGCAGTGAGCTGAATAGGAATTTCAGTTTACAAACAGTACACATCGAGTAGGGCTCTATACAGAGGCCTTCGTAAAGAGCTTTGACGGCCTCCGTGGCGCAGTGGTTTGCGCGTTGGATTTACAAGACAGAGGTCCTGGGTTCGATTCCCGGCTGGGCCGATTGTGATTTTTTTAATTGGTATGTCTGGTGGGACGTTTCGGCCATGGCTAGTTACCACCCTACCAACAAAGACGTACCGCCAAGCTACGAATCGTAAATAGCGAAAATAGCGTAGCGTACAATGTCGTGTTGAAACCTTAAGAGTGTGTGAAAAGGGTGTGTCAAAGATTCCATGACGACACAACTGCTAAAAGATCGGCCGTAGAACCAACGGCTTACTCTCCGAAGTACAGGGGTGAAATGAAATGAAAATGAAATGAAAATATACTTTATTGTACCACACAGAAACATACGATACAGAAAAATAATGGAAAGAAAGAAAAATGCACAATAGGCGGCCTTATCGCTAAAAAGCGATCTCTTCCAGGCAACCTAACGAAGAAACTAATAATAAAAATTATAAAGATATAGGCTAGGGTGTACAGAAGTAATATATAAAAGAAAATAACGCATAAAAAAGAAAATAGTTAAATACTTATGTAACAAAATACTAAGAAATATCAACATATATAATATACAATACGATACATATACCATATAATACAAATTGTATAATTACAATATTTATACATACGTATATGAGTATATATATAAATATAGATATATAAATATTAAATATAAATGTATAAACATGTAAAAATATATATATAAACATGTCATAAACACAACAAACCATGACGATAATTATTTAAAAAAAAAAATATATACAAAATTTAAGGTGGAAAGTAATGTTTAGCAATGAGCCCCTTGAATATCGGTAAAGATTTTGCACGTCTGATATGAGGAGGAAGAGAGTTCCACAGCCTTACGGATACTAATACGGCCAATTTCTTAATTCCGGGCTGCTTTTAAGATTAGTCTTGAAGGAAAAATCCCAATAACATATTTTTTTTTTGGCCTGACCGATGATTTGAACCTTTGACCTCATTGGAATATAAAAACCTTTATACGAAACGCCACAAATACCTTTTACTTGACTGTGCTAATAATATATGAAATTAGTTCCTTTGTTTTGGCACCATAGCCTGGGTTTTTAGGGTTCCGTAGTCCACAAGGAACCCTTATAGTCCGTCCGTACGCGGTTTAGCGCAGAGACTACTACTAGAAAGCTACAAATTAGAATTAATATGTACATTAATAATAAAAATTTTAATATGCTGATCAGTATGAAGGCGGTGCTAAGCCGGTGATGTATTAATTCAAGCCATACTGATCAGCAGGTAGAACATATTATCAAGTTATTTTTCGCTTTTTAGTTTAGTGGGTACGTTTTTAGGTTTTGAAGTCGGTTGTATTTTTTTTATTAAAATTTTTATTATTTTTCCATTTTTAGTGTAAAATTTCATCTCAAACGAATACATCAGACCCCTAATGACAGTCACAACCCATCTCTTACAAAATTCTCAGCAATACAAATTAATCAAGCCCAAGCACAAGGTAGCTACCGTAAACCGTAAGGAGTTCCCTTAATTGACCTTGGACTTCATCATCAGATCCCTAATAACAGACACAACTCATATAGGTAGAAAGTTCTCAGCAATACGAATTAATCAATGCCAAACACAAGGTAGTTACTGTAAACTGTTAAGGAGTTCCCTTAATTGTCCTTGGTCTTCATCACCAAACCCCTAAATGACAGTCACAACCTATATATGTGGAAAGTTCTCATTAATACAAATTAATCAAGCCCAAACACAAGGTAACTGCTGTAAATCGCCGAGGAGTTCCCTCGTCTGTTTTATGGCTCCATCATCAGATCGACTTTAAACCTTCATGAAATTGTAGTGCTTAAAAGTACTAAATGGAAAAGTTTACGAACACACTAGACACCCATATAATTTTCGAAAGTTCCCCTCAATTTCTCCAGGATTCCATCATCAGATCTTAACATGATGGCAATGGGACCAAATGGGGACTATACCGTTTCAAACAAAAAAAGAATTTTTGAAATCGGTCTAGGCGTCTTTGAGTAATCGGTGTACATACATAAAAAAAAAAAAAAAAAAAATACCGACCGAATTGAGAACCTCCTCCTTTTTGAAGTCGGTTAAAAATATGAACAAGGACGTAAAATAAAATCTCGAAAATATTGTTTTTTAGAGTACCTCCGCTACATGTAAAGTTGGGATGTTTTTTTTGCTCGTTTATTTAATAGTGGTCTTTGAAAGTTGTGAGTCTACCAACGTATTTCGATTTAGGGATGGATCCGTTTGTACAATATTAAGCTATTTTTTGTTAGAGTAAAGTGTATCGGTATTATGGTGCATTACACAGGAGATTAAGTGCTAACATAATCTACGTGTTATCGTCGCATTGCAACAACTTGCGGTACGGACGTTTTCAGTGTGCTCGTGGCGTTCGAGCCGTCCACATCTCTTGTTGTGTAATTCTTTATGGGTTACTTGGTTGATAGGCGGGGAGAGTGACTTGAGTGGAAAAGGGGAGTGTTAGATATCTGTCAAAGGCGCCTTTAACCCTACTCACATCGTTCACAAGTACGTGACTTCAGGTCATTCTCTGCCAGTCTAGGGTCTTATTTTGGTTACAGTTTGATTTTTTAATTTAGTTGTCCTGACAAGTGTTGTGAATCATAACTTTTGTTCGACATTAGTTTTCTTATAAAGTAATCACATTTTGAGTCCACTAAAATAGGGAGCCCTACACTGCGCTCGACACGCACTTGGCCGGTTTTTTATTTTTCTAGTCAAGCCATAACAATGTGTAACAACACGGTAAGAAACCGCAGGTCGTATAATGAATTTATGTTTCACAGGTACATCTGCAGTGAGTACGAAACTGCCAAAATAAAATATAAGCTTCTGCAAGAGAAGCTACGACCCTCCAGAGATCTACGTAAGTTATTTTTACCTGACAGCTTTTTATACACTTTACTAACTAACGCCGTTCCACCGCGTTTTCACCCGCGTGGTTCCCGTCCCTGAAGCAATACGGAGATAAAATATAGTCTATAGCCTTCCTCGATAAATGGGCTATCTAACACTGAAAGAATTTTTCAAATCAGACCAGTAGTTTCTGAGATAAGCGCGTTCAATTAAACAAACAAACTAACTCTTCAGCATTATAATATTAGTATAGCTTTGTAAACCATAAAACAAGGAAACAAACATGACAAACAAATAATAAATAAAATATAGGAGACAAAAAAGGGCTTTCGCTTCCATCTTTGAATGCATTGTAGTCAAGACCTAACTCGTATAGAATAAAAAATAAATAAATCCAGATCCAGACGATCTCGTCCAGGCAACCTTTAGTTTAGGAAAATATTAGAGTGAAATATTACGGTTGGTCTACAAAAATATTAATAATTTGTAAAGGGCTTGAAAGTTTACAATGATTTCCACGCGGACGAAGTCGCAAGCGTCGCCTAGTAGTAAATACGAGTACCTACTTTTTGTTGTTTGAAATTAAAGTGAAGATTGCAAACCATTATTTTCCTACATCAAGGTACTGAGAAATGTTCGCTCACCAAGGTGGGTCATAACTCGTAATGCAAGACATAAGTTCGCTCTGAGACTGCTAGCAGAAACTTAAGAGACTTTACAAAGTCCAGAAGATATCTCCTTTACTAAAATACTTTTTATTAAAGCTCTGGGATAGTGTAGTTAAAGTGAGTTTATTCAGAGTTAAGGACGTGGTTAAATATAACTGATTAGGTAACAGATACATTTTAATTTTTGAAAAGAATCAGGCGTTATTCTTCAGAAGTTCATGATGTATAAATGTTTTATGTCACTAGATTTGAAAAAAATTCTTTGCTTCGCAAAATCACCCAGCACATGACCATTGTCTAGGCAGCATATCCATCCATCCATCCATATCCATCCATACTTATAATGAATCTGTAGAGAGGTCAATTCTGTAGGTACATGAAATATGTTTTCAAAATAACTATCAGGGGGTGATTAGTGATCGATACTGATGCCAAAAATGCAAGGTAGGGGGGACGCTAGTTCATAATAATTGTTAAGTATGAAACTTGGAAAATAAAGTCAATACCGTTGACCTGTTTGGTCAATACTTAGAATTAAAACTGAAGCGTCTCTGTGATATTTAAACTAACTGTGTTTTCTCAAGTGCGTAAAGTTATTCGTGTCTTGCTTTCTGTCTATCTATCTTTCTATTTGTCTGGGCTATTCACTAGACCAACTGAACTGATTTTAGTGGGACTTTCACTGGAAGATAGAGGAGGCTTTTAAGCAATATGAAGCTTTGAATCTCGGTGAAATCCATGACTCCCGAGTGATTTGTGAAGATTTAACGCAGAAATTAGTTAAGTCCGTTCATTAATTTTTTTTACGTTTCGATTTTTAAAGTATAAAATATATAAATAAATTGAATGGTACTGTAAATTGGAAAAATATTCTAGGTCCTTGAACATTTGTATCCAATATTGAGTACTAGCGCAAGCGCGCAACTTCGTCCGTGGAATTCAGTTTTTCACAAATCCCGCGGGAACTATGAATTTTATCGGAATAAAAAGTAGTCTGTGAGTAACAAACATTCACACCAACAAAATCATGAGTTTTTTGTAAATCTCGGAAAACCATGGATTTTTTTCGGGACAAAGAGTAGCCTTTCACAAACAAACAAAGACAAAGACAAACAGCCAAAGACAAAGACAAAGAGTAGAGAAAAAACAATTTTCATTCCAAATTTCAGCCAAATCGGTTTAGTAGTTGCGGCGTTAAAGAGTAACAAACATCCAAAAACAAACTTTCGCGTTTATAATATTAGTAGGATAAAAATTGCAAATAAAACTTCGTAACCCAGCAAAATTAACTCAAAGTGAAACAAGTTATATTTATCCTTATCGCTGAACGTAAAGACAACAAACGGTGCTATTACGGCTAGTGTATAACGTATATTACTATGCGCCAAATAATATTTACCTTAATTATGTAAAATTGTGTAGGTACGGTGCAAATGATTCGGTCAATATTTTTGTTTACAAAGCACTAGCAAAAGTAACAATGTTATTGTTTTATTACTAACGTACCTACTTCCGTGATATAAATTGAAATAGAACTGCAGGTTTTACTCATTGTAGGTATATGTATATCTCATCATCTCCTTACCCTTATCCCACTTAAGTGGGGTCGGAAAAATATGTCAATCTTTTCCATTCGTTTCTATTACTCGTCAACTCATCATCCACTCCTTTTACACACATGTCCTCTTTCACACAATCCAACCATCTCTTCTTTGGCCTTCCTCTCCTCTTATGACCTTCCACTTGCACATTCAACATTTTTCTAGTAATATGACTTTCCTCTCTACGCATTACATGTCCATACCAAGCTAACCTTCTACTCCTCAATTTTTCTGTCACTGGCGCCACCTTCAGACTTCCTCTTATATACTCATTCCTTATCTTATCTATTCTTGTCACACCACACATCCATCTCAACATATGCATTTCGTTCACATGCATTCGTTTACTATCCATCCCTTTCACCGCCCAACATTCTGATCCATACAGCACGACAGGTCTTACAACCGTTTTGTATATTTTACCCTTAAGTCTAAGAGGCATTCGCGGGTCACATAGTACACCTGAGACTTGTCGCCATTTCATCCATCCCGCATTCATTCTATTTTTTACGTCTCGGTCCACATTGTCATCGTTTTGAAAAAGCGACCCGAGGTACCGAAAATCGGAGCAAGCTGGTAGGGTTACACCATTTAAGGCAAATTTGGAAGATTGAGATGTACCGCCAAAGTATAAGTATTCAGTTTTCGTTTGACTGATTCGTAGACCAACACTTTCCAATTTCTCCTGCCATTTTCCCAGTCAGGTATATGTATATCTATCTATACTTATAATAAAACGAAATTCGAAGTCGATTCGAGTCGAATTCTATACATTTAATGGTAATTTAAGATTTTACTTATACCATTTGTAACCACAAACGTTAGCGTGGCATAAAGTACGCCAGCGCCATCTAGAATCTATACTTATAATACGAATTCTGTACATTGAAGATATTTTGAAAATTTTCGTTGTTTTTTTTTTGATTTTTTGTCTGTCTGTCTGTCCATGTTTTTTTGTTATTCGGGCATCACGCTGAAACTTCTGCCTACTACTGTGGCCGCCACACGCTACAATCGTCGCTGCTCGCTTCTTGTGGCCACTAAACGCCGCATCACACCATTCGTGCCATTATGATACTGCATGCATGCATGGCTTAAAAAAGTAGCAGCCATCGACTACAAGTGTCGACCACCGACCCCAAGTGTCTGTCGCGTGCCTCAGCTATTTTTGTGGCCCCTTCTTGCTTCTTGTAGCGGCGTTTGTGGCTGTCACGTGTCGCCCGTGTGCGGTGACAGTAATTCTTATGACAGAGAGAGTAATTTATCATCATTATCAGCAAATAATGGAGTAAATATCCAACTCACTGCTACAATGTGGGTTGGCGGGTTGAGGACGATAATTTTAGACTCTGTATATCCAATGTATATCAATAATCGAGGTACGGGGTGTAAAACAAACTTTCCAGAATTTTTTAGAAGATACAAAAGCTTTTATTAAATTTTTTTATAATTCCGATCGAGGACTCGAACCAAGGATGCCATGATTTGAAGCCGTCTATATTTTAGAGGTAGAAAATTTAAAATGAAATTCACTAATAGTATACACATGCAATGTCTGTTCTATAAAGTGGAAAATATGTTTCAAAAACATTCATAGACCAAAATGTATACAAATAAAAATATTTTAATTGGACGCTTGACGACCATAAAATAAATATTGAATTGGATATCACTTTTCTAATGACTGTGAAATAAAATTTTATTTGAAAAATATAGTAAAGTTTTAGTGATCTTTTTATAGATAACTAGCGGACGCCCGCGACTTCGTCTGTGTGAAATTTAGTTTTTCACAATTCCTCAGGAACCATGGATTAGAAATAGTAGCATATGTGTTAATCCAGGCTATAATATATCTCAATACCAATTTTCAGCTAATTCGATTCAGTAGTCGAGGTGTGAAAGAGTTACAAACATTCATATCATCAAAATCATCAGTTTTTGTAAATCTCGGGAAACCATGAATTTTTTCGGGATAAAAAGTAGCCTATGTGGTAATCCATTTTCCAAATATCAGCCAAATTGCTTCAGTAGTAGCGGCGTTAAAGAGTAACAAATCAAATCAAATCAAATCAAAAATCATTTATTTCAAGTAGGCTCAGTTTACAAGCACTTTTGACACGTCAGTTGACTATTTGTAAAGATTCTACCACCGGTTCGGAAGGCAGGTTCTGCTGAGAAGATACCGGCAAGAAACTCAACAGTTGCTCTTTTGAAAAAGTCGTACAGTATTATAATTTACAATTGATAACAATTACAATTTCTTATAGTTTTATTTCCTGTGTGAAGGTGGAAGCTGATCCAATGGCCTCCAAGCGCTTTTATCTTTAAGGAACTCATCAATGTTGTAGTAACCTCGACTAAGTAAATGTTTTTTAACACATTGCTTAAAGCTATGCATTGGCAGGTCCATCACAGTCTTGGGGATCTTGTTATAGAAGAGTACACCCAAACCTACAAAAGATTTTTTTACTCTTTGGAGACGATATGCAGAAATAACTAACTTATGCCCGTGTCTAGTAAGACGTGGGTTTAAATCTCCTTTTCGTTTGTACAAATTAATATTTTGTCTTACATATACTATACTGTTATATATATATTGACAGGCTACTGTTAGTATACCTATTTCTTTAAACTTTTGACGAAGGGACTCGCGTGATTTTAATTGATATATTGCTCGAATTGCTCTTTTTTGAAGTACAAATATAGATTGTATATCGGCAGCCTTGCCCCACAATAAAATTCCGTAAGTCATTACGCTGTGAAAGTACGCAAAATAAACTAGCCTAGCTGTATCAACATCAGTGAACTGTCTTATTTTTCTCACTGCAAATGCCGCTGAGCTGAGTTTACCAGACAGTTTTTCTATATGAGCACCCCACTGAAGTTTACAATCCAAGGTCACTCCCAAGAAAACTGTGGAACTCTCCATTTCCAGTGTTTCACCATCGATCATTATAGACTTTTCTAATTTTATTACATTTGGCAATGAAAACTCAATACATTTAGTTTTCTTGGCATTTAAAAGTAGATTATTTGCAGTGAACCAATGCGACACATGCGACATGGCACGGTTTACGTCGTCAGAGTTATCTTTATTTCTGTTTCTTTCTGACAAACATCCAAAACATATATCCAAACATCACTACAAACTTTCGCGTTTATAGTACCTATTAGTAGGATTCATTAGATTTTTTTTTATAGGTACATAAATACCTACAGGCCTGCCAGTTTTTCAGTCTAGTCTTAATTATAGGTATAGATAGTGAAACGTACCTAAAGATGAGCCATTTGGCATACAAAACCATTTAAAACCCATAATCAGGGTAGTATTGTTTGTCGAGAAAATCCGGAGAGGTCGAAATGATCTAATAAAGGGTAAGTCTCACAAAATGAAAGTATAATCAAAAGGTTACGTCCGCGCCTATTGTTAGCAGGGAAAATAATATTTCCACGCGCGAACGGCTAAAATGGTTTTCTTCTAGCCACCGAGGAACAAATATATTGCGATTTGCTCCTTCATTTTCTCGCAAGGTATTTTATTGCTTTGGGGGTCTCTCATAAATTCCGTACTCACTCAGAGAGAAAAATAAGACCTCGGCGCGTCTCGAATTGTTACGAAAAATTCATATTACCAGGTTGTTATCACTTGTGAACATCGTACTCTTATAATAGGCACATTTCTAACGTTTTCGCTGCAAAAAAAACGATATTATAATGGTCTCATTGTGATATTTTTTTATTAAAATGTCTCTTATTTAAATTGTATAGCTCAGTGAGTCGGTGGAGCAAAATTCTACGCATTTATATTAAAAACTAGCGGACACTCGGTTTATATAAATCCTGCAGGAAACATGGATTATTTTGGGATAACAAGTAGCCAATAATGTTGCTCCGTAACCTCCTCTATCTTCCAGTAAAGGTCCCATTAATATAGTTCCCAAGATTAACCCGTATAAACAGACAAAAATTAAAAAAAGAAACTTGATTATGTTTGGGTATCGTGTAGCTCTAAGCACTTAAAAAAACACAGTTATGTTTAAATCACAGACTGACACTTAAATTTTATATATATGTATCGATGATAATGATGATGATGATGATGATGATCCCGCTAATCCCGCAGGAACTATGGATTTTTTCGTGATAAATGTACCCATTATGTTGCTCTATCTTATAGTGAAAGTCCCATCAGCATCAGCTTAGCCGTTCCGGATATTAGCCTGGATAAACAGAAAAACAGATATAACTTGGTCACCGTAGGGATTTTTGGAAAACTATTCAAATTAGTTTTAGATAATTAGGTGGCGTATCTGACACCCTGTACATATTATATTAAACATCAATACGACACATTTAATATGATAAAATATGTCAATACAGATAGAAAAAGGCCGGGGTTTTAGGAGAATGATTTGCTTCCCACGACCCAGGTAGCGACCCGAAGGGTCGTCTTCTATATCTGTAAATGGTAATAGGCTGCCGAGTTTCTCATACACAAAGGGCTACGCAACATAGTAACCGATCCATACATAAAAGTAGGTTAAATGACATAAAAGAGTCTTATATCCGTGTATGACACATTTAAGGAAATTCCTTATTAGTGCGTTGCGTTGCATCGTTGCAACGTATCAACGCATTGTATGCCACACCTGCATTGCGATGCGTTTCCAGTCAATCTCAAGAAAGGAATAAAACAAGTAAAATACCGTTGTAACAACAGAGCTCCAATGACGCAACGCTGGCAGGTGGCATGTTTTTTTTTATTCTTTACAATTTAGCCCTTGACTACAATCTCACCTGATGATAAGTGATGATGCAATCTAAGATGGAAGTGGACTAACTTGTTAGGAGTTGGGTGAAAATTCACACCCATTTTAGTTTCTACACGACATCGTACCGGAACGCTAAATCACTTGGCAGCACGTTTTTGTAAGGTGGTAACTAGCCACGGCTGAAGCCTTCCACCAGCCATAAGACGTTATTTAAAATAAAGCGACGTAGCGTCGACGCTGCGACATCGCAAAGTAACGCGCTAATAAGGCATCGCTCTAAGAATGATGTCTAGTACAGTACCGCACATAAAATAAACATGAACCGAAAACTGGTGTTACCTAATACCTTATATGGTTTTCTTATATCTATATATGACCAATGTATGACCAATAAGAGAGATGCCTCATTAGTCTTAGTTAGTAGTATTAGTAGTAATAGTTTAGCTATTTGAAGCTATCGTATCGCGTTTACTTCTATTCACATTTCGCCCAAATGTCTCCCTGTCATTGCAAATATTAGATGTACTGCGGTTGCGGTAAAAGCTTTTAGTTTCTTATTTAAGAACTTCAGTAAGGACGCCATACGTGATTTTGACGGGATCAATTTTTCGAGTCAATTTCGGACCAGCGGTTACTTTGCTAAGAAACTTTCCAAATTGGAATAGTTCTCCGAATATTTCCAACTGGCAACCATCTTTGTAGGGTGTAGGGTGGTTGGGTTGGGGTGTTCTGTTTTTGATTTTTTTTTTCATGTACTAAAACTGGGCTTCTGCACAAGCTATTGTTTCGTAGCGTTTTTTGTTGTTTGACTTGTTACGGCGGCCCATTTTTGCGTTTAATTGAATAAACAAAGCCAATTCTTGCATTCAATACTGAAGTACCTACTACTTTATTAGATTTTTTTATTAATTTTCGATTGCTTGCTCAATAAGCAAACAAACAAACGATCAAATCTTTCTTCTTTATAATATTTTTACCTACTAGCGGACGGTCTTCGTCCGCGTTTTAGTTTTTCACAAATCCCTCGGTTAATTACTTTTTCACAAATCCCTCGGGAACCGGGATTTTTCGGGGTAAAAAAGTAGCCTATGTGTTAATCCATGCTATAATATATCTTAATACCAAATTTCAGCTAATTCGGTTAAGTATTCGAAGCGTGAAAGTGTAACAAACATTCATATCATTAAAATCATCAGTTTTCGCAAATCTCCGGAAACCATGGATTTTTTCGGGATAAAAAGTAGCCTATGTGTTAATCCAGAGTAAAATCCATTTCCATTACAAATTTTAGGCAAATCGCTTCAGTAGTAGCGGTTTTAAAGAGTAACAAAAGTCCAAACATCCATACAAACTTTCGCGTTTATAGTTAATATTAGTAGGAAGTAGGATAGATAATGATGAACCAAGCGATTGAGCAATGCTGCCTGGCAGCGGAAATAAGTATGATGCAGTACTTCCCCAGACGAACTTTATCACAAAAGTTCTAAAGCTATCCTACTTCTGTTCTCTGTCTCCTACTACTAAAACGTATTAACTAATTGACAGTATAAATACAAATAAAACATAAAAACGTCTTCCAACGGAGACTTCGTTTACGTCGACGTCTGCGGATATCGTTGGTTGTAAATTTTTTACCCCCACGATTTACGGGGGTATAAATTCTGAACGAACGCGGATAGTAAAACGAAAAAGTGAGTGAATTTTTCAACGGGACCTAAATTCTGTATGACCTTTATAGACCGAGAGCCTGCGGTAGTCAGACATACTTCATTGTCATTTTAGGCTGAAACTTTGTCAGCCTATGGTGCTACTGTAAAAAAGATAAAAATCAGCGCTGTATGCTCTTAGCCTATCGTGCTACTAAAAACCAGCTAAACCAGCTCTTTGCATATGGGGACTAAAAACAGTGCTCTTTGCCTTTTCACAAATTGGCTTTTTACAAAGTGTTTTTTAGGCAAAAGCACAAAGCAGACAGTATTACTAATAAAGTGAATTAATATTTTTTTTTGTTTTGGTTACAGATTTAAGGTTGTAATTTATTGACAAATTAATTAAATTAGAGAATAAAATTAACGCCTTTAATATGAGAAACCATTTCCCCTAAATCGTCAATAGCTATGCTTCGCGGGATACCTTCGAAAAATACCGTTAATTTTTTAAAGGTGACTTTAATGGTTACTAGTCAAAAGTTGGCACGACTGGAGGAATGATATCCCGGAGAAAAATATGTTTCCTACTACCATCTATAGCCACCACGGTCCAAGCTCCATAATGGTTTACGTACCAAATCAAATCAAAATAGATTCATTTCAAGCAGTCTTACTTTAAAAGCACTTTTGAAACATCAAGTTTGACTATTTGTAAAGACCGGTTCAGAAGACAGGTTTTACTAAGAAGAGCCGGCAAAAACCTAACATTACTTAGGAAGTAAAACAATAGGCTAACAAACTTTCAGCTTTCCTAAAATGAGGTAAGTGAAGCTGCTGCAAGCTCTCGGACCTTTATAGGATACCGACGGCGACAACGTAGTTTTATTGCCTACCCTCTCTCTACTCGTAAAAATTTCTCAAAGCAACTTATGTTACGTACATTATGTAGAAGTATTTTTAGTTTTGCATCAGTTGCTTGTGGGTTTTTCAAATTTTGTGGCGCAAATATGCGAAAGACGTGCGCCGCTTTGTGAAAAGTTATACTATGGTAGGCTGTAAAACTGTGAAGCTCATGTGATTGTAAATTCTTATTTCATACACCTATTGTAAAAAATTGTAAGCACCTAAACTCGTACAGCAGTCTTGTACGCTCCGATATCTATAAAAGCACGCATCACGAAACATTCAGCCAATCCAGAGACTAATAATTATCCTTTACAAACAAAAAGACAGACAAAAATTAAATATATCTTGATTTTATTTTAAGAGCGCGCAGCGCGTCGGTACGATATGGATAAAATTCGAAGCGCAATCGAGACGTCGAATTATGACTTTCACGTGAGTGAATAGCACGGAGCGATTGACGCACGACGCAAATTTTATGACGTGAGCGCCAAAACCATTTCTACCAAATTGATAAAAGTAAATTAAACAACATAACGAAAAACAAAATGGCCATGTTCAAGATACATACCTAATTTTCTATACAAAACAAAAATTTAAGAAAGTAAGTTTGCTTTTACTGAGATTGAAAGCAAAATGTGAGCAAAACATGTATTTTTAAAAAAAATAAACTATCGAGAAAAGTTTCACAAATTGTGTATTTTGTATAGTCATAACGAAGCTAACACTTTGAAATATCATTTACCCAAATATCAGGCTCCTAACTTTTCTAGAATCTAAGATCCAGAACCATTTGTAACCACCAAATTACATATTGCACACTCTTAATATTGTGTAAATAGCTGTAAGCGCTTGAAAAATCTTATTTTGAAATAACAGACAGACATTAGTATATTTATATGTACGTAAATGTATACTAATATTCTATAGCTGTAGAGTTTGTTTGTTTGTTTGGTTGAATGCGCTAATCTCAGGAACTACTGGTCCGATTTGAAAAATTCTTTCAGTGTTAGATAGCCAATTTATCGCGGAAGGTACAGGCTATATAATTTCCGTATTCTTAAGGGAACGAGAACCACGCGGGTAAAACCGCGCGGCATCAGCTAGTATATTGATAATTACGTCTACCTACCTATACAATTATACGTAACATAGCGAACCCTTTAAAAAATAATATGTAGGTACAGAAAAATTAAATAATTTTACGTATCCTAAAATAATAACGAGAATAATATTTTTATAATATTTAATTTAATTTCATGTTTTTATTATCTATAAAGAACTACAGAAGCAGAAATATCCTCCTCTTCGCCCTAAAATACCTGCTACAGAATCAGGACAGCCTAAAATACCAATCAATCCTATAACGCTGAGACAACAATGGCAAATGCCTGAAACGAGCTATGCAGATATCCTCAAAAACAAATCTCAACCAAAAAATTATTCTAACATCCAAGAATCTTCCGATAATCAAAATGATATGAAGAATTTAATAAATATGTTCAATCAAATTATGAATCAATTATGCACCGTGACAAATCTCCTCACCAATTTAATGACAGTCATATGTCAAAATTCGAGCAGCTCAAAATAGTTTTATGGAACCCAAATGGCCTGTCTCACCACTCTTTAGAAGCTAAACTATTTTTAGAAACAAATAGCGTATGGTGCGCATGATTACCAATGCTCCTTGGTACATCAAAAATGATCGCCTGCATCGTGAGCTAAAAATTTAAACTACAAAGACAGAAGTTGCACACTCAATGAAAACATACCAAAAGCGTATTCGTAAACATCCAAATCAACTTGCAAGGAACCTAATGATGAAGAAACCTGATACAACTTTCAAAAGGCTAAAGAGACCAAGCACCACAAGATGT
Organism: Bicyclus anynana; assembly: GCF_947172395.1. Classification (NCBI taxonomy): domain Eukaryota; kingdom Metazoa; phylum Arthropoda; class Insecta; order Lepidoptera; family Nymphalidae; genus Bicyclus; species Bicyclus anynana. Next base: position 4,352,327 of record NC_069103.1, on the reverse strand, counting down.
CATGAAATAGACACTACATTATTATATTTGAGCAAATCACTGAATTTTGCACCAAACACGCCTTAATTCAAATACTTAAAATCCCGCTGAATGTCTCACGACAGATTGCAGGAATAATTGAGAGACTAAATAAAAAAAAAAAAATGTTTTTATGGAATTCAGTTTTTGACAAATCCCGCGGGAACCCTGGATTTTTCTGAGATGAAAAGTAGCCTATGTGTTAATCCAGAGTAAAATTTATTTCCATTCCAAATTTCAGCCAAATCGCTTTAATAAACCAACGCCATAAAAGAGGAACAAATATACTTACACACTTTCACACTTACACACTTACACACAAACTTTCGCCTTTATAATATTAGCGTGATACCAATCTAATTACTGTTTCATCTTTCAAGATATTTCATAAAACACATACAAATCTAATATCTATATTGCTCATACTAATATGTTATCTCCAGTTGTGTGGTGCTCGTTAGCGAGGAAAACCAGCGGCTCGGGCGTCAAACGAAAACGTCTCAGGCGGTCCTCAGGTAACAAAGTCGTGTATATAGTTTTATCCTTTGAGAACATTTTCTTCTGCACGCTGTATATTTTTATTTACCTGCTTGTCTTTATTTTTCTCTCTGTATTACTTTAAAATTACTTAAATATAATTTATTATGTTTACTTGTTGACTTCTCCTTGTAGGAAAACAGTTTGATACAATTTTTTTGCCTTTCTATTTACTTTGACTATCTTGTGCCAGTGATTCAGTCCATAATTACTTTCTCCTGCATCCAAATTAGGATAATTAAATAAGACTAGCTGACGCCGCGCGGTTTTACCCGCGTGGTTTTCTTTCTCGTAAGAATACGGGGATAATATATATTTCTCGATAAATGGGCTATCTAACACTGAAAGAATTTTTCAAATCGGACCAGTAGTTCCTGAGATTAGCGCGTTCAATCTAACAAACAAACTTTTCAGCTTTATATATTAGTGTAGTTGTTAAATTGTAGGTAAGTACCTATTGCATATTTTTGGAAAAATAAAACTTCTTCTGTCTGTTTCTGACTCGAAATACGCCTACGAAAGCGTTCAATGGTGTCACTATACCACATAACAGCCTTTCTTGATGAATACTGTTTCGTCATCAACCCATATTCGGCTCACTGCTGAGCTCAAGTCTTCTCTCAGAATGAGAGGGGTTAGGCCAATAGTCCACCACGCTGGCCCATTGCGGATTGGCAGACTTCACACACGCAGAGAATGAAGATAATTCTCTGGTATGCAGGTTTCCTTACGATGTTTTCCTTCACCGATTGAGACACGTGATATTTAATTTCTTAAAATGCACACAACTGAAAAGTTGGAGGTGCATGCCCCGGACCGGATTCGAACCGACACCCTCCGGAATCGGAGGCAGAGGTCATATCCACTGGGCTATCAGTACACGAAAAGCTTTCCAGACTTCAGTTGTGGTTAGTCGAGTCTGAGACTGTAACCATGTAACCATGAATACTGTTTACCAACAAAGAAATTAAAAATGAAGGTAGAAAATGCATAACTTATTTATTTTAAATTATGTATGGTTTGTTTATAAAATTTTATTCAAAATTTATTAACCATATGTTCTAAGCTTATTAATCAAGTTTATTTTCATTAATTTTAGAACAAGTTATTTATAATTATTATTAGATGTGAAATGACTAGTGATTTGTACCCTCATTTTTAATTTGTTTGTTGGTTGGTTCCTCAAGAACGGCTGTTATAGAGAAGGAGCAGGAAGGCATTTGGATGTACCTAAAAAACCAAATCGTCTTCCTGAACTAGACTAATCCGACTTTGTTGATATAGATTCTCGTCCGGAGTTGGTGTATACTTTCATTGAGCAAGCGGTGCAGCCTGGAGCTCAAGTGGCGTTGAAGTGTTCAGCGGTGGGGGAGCCCCCTCCGCGGTTCCGCTGGACCTTGGACGGCCAAAACATACCAGCGCACCACGGGTAAGTGAGGCTTGCACGCCTCATAACTATAAAGGAAGAAAAGAAAGTAAAAAGCAATACAAACAATAGTACATTACTACAGCGGCAAAAGAGGCATTGATGGACGAACGTGTGAACGTGAGCCGAGGCGAAGCCGAGACACACATACGTAAGTCCATCAATGTCTAGTTGCGGCCAAGGCTTGTAAAGTACTTTTCTCAAATAATGCGCGGAAATTAAACTAAGTAGTAGAGTTCAGATCTTTTATTCGAAAATACAATTATTGAATGTACAATTCTTAAAATTTAATGTGGATTTTCCGGGAATTATGTTGGTTTGAGGTATTTCTAACGAGGTTGAAATATGTTGTATACTAGTGTCTTCGGCGTAATTCTGGATTTCAATGTTTTGGTGGGAAGTCGATGGTCGGGATAAGATGCTTTTGTTAATTTTGCGTCTATCTAACACTATTTTAAAACCAATGACGAAGTTGACAAACAATTAATAGGAATAGTTTTTTACGCGCCAAAGTATTTTTTTTTCTCTATACAGCTTTCTGTGTGCAAGCCAGTTCGAAATTTAAATTAAACCTTTGATAAGTTACCTCTTTGGTCGCCATGTTGCGGAGTAGAAGATCGTTCCATTTTGAAATTACACGACAAATATGATTTTACATAACAATTAATTTAACCGCTAAACACGATAGATATGGATTTTCATAAAACCCGTTTTTTTTAATAAAACCGTTGTTTGGTTAGATGCAAGAGGTTAATAAATAAAGATCTGAATATCTTAATTTGTAGTAAAAATAAAAGTAATTATACTCTTAATATGTATGTATAGGACGAGTTCTTTTACAGATACTTATCAGTATTATTTAATTTTGTCCACTAAAATACATTTGTGTACCTATTTGTAAGACGTCCTTTCCGCTGTCTATTGACAATCAAACCCTTTTCCATTCAATATAAGAGCTTCATTATTTTCCGTTTTACAAGAAAATGAAAGCCTTTGTTTAAGTAGGTACTTTTGATGAATTTGAGATAGGCTGAAAGGGTTTCGATCTTTGTCTATGTAAACTTAAATCATTTACTTAGATGAATTTTCTGTCATTTATTTTATTTTTTAAAGGCATTAATACAACCACTTACCTACATTACATTTGTTTATTTTTACTATTACATCATCATTACGCGGTGCCTCGTTTAGCGGTCAGTATGCGAAAAGCTTTCCAGACTTCAGTTGTGGTTAGTCGAGTCTGAGACTGTAACCATGTGGCACTCGATTTTCTTTCTACAAACGCTAACGCTTCGAAAAGTAACAAAAAAAATCTTTTTAACAAAAATTTTTGTGTTTTTGAATCCGGTTGTTTTTTTTTTTGTTGAAAAGATTTCATTTTTCTGTTTTTAGTGTGTCCTAGCGTAGTGAACGAAATCGCCACAGTACGGGCAATTTCGTGTAAGTAAGGAAGTATATCAAAAAGGCAATATTGCAGCAGGTTGTAAATGGATTTTCCTGTTTACTGGATTATTAATTATTTATATTGTTACCAGGGCAATAATAACGGAAGGACGGGAAACGGGACCCTCAGGTATTGGGTCCAGCAGCAATTACATACTGTCGACGCTTTCCCTAAACAGCGCAAGGGTAGAGCACGGCGGTAGATATGAATGTCGTGCAACTAACTCCCACGGATCCGTAGCGCACGCCGCTCGTCTAAATGTTTATGGTAATACTTATTGTTTTTAATTTACTTATACAATAGTTAACAAGTGCCTTTTAGGTCAAAAACTCAAAACTTTTTCTCCTTCTCCTGAAACTATTTAAAACTATTTCAATAATTGTTTAGCCATACTTCTAAAAGTTACAAGTTTTCGTTTGCAATTTTCCTCTTCTTTTTGAATCTTTGAAACTTTTCAAATTGGAAATATCTCCAATGGTTTTCGAGATATAAGTAAAAAACCAAACCTCTTTATTTATTTTTAGTTAATTGCTTATAATTTCTGGTAAAGGTAATGAACTGTTTGTAACTCAATCTAAGATGGAAGCGGGTTAACTTGTTAGGAGGAGGATGAAAATCCACACTCCTTTTGGTTTCTACACGACACCGTACCGAAACGCTAAATCGCTTGGCGGTACGTCTTAGGATGGTAACTAGCCACGGCAGAAGCCTCCCACCAGCCAGACCTGGACCAATTAAGAAACTTCAATCGGCCCAGCTGGGGATCGAACCCAAGACCTCCGTCTTGTAAATCCACCACGCATACCACTGCGCCACTGATGCCAAACCTGCCACTTGCTTACCTTCTAAGATTGCGCGATACAATCTTAAACTGCATCGTCACACCAAGTGAGATCGCAGTCAACCATTAACTTCATCATCATCATCATTATAAACTATAATCGGCTTACTGCTGAGCTCGAGTCTCCTCTCCGAATGAGAGGGGTTAGGCCAATAGTCCACCACGCTGCCCCCGGATTGGCAGACTTCACACACGCAGAGAATTAAGAAAATTCTCTGGTATGCAGGTTTCCTCGCGATGTTTTTCCTTCACCGTTTGAGACACGTGATATTTAATTTCTTAAAATGCAACTGAAAAGTTGGAGGTGCATGCCCCGGACCGGCACCCATCCGGAATCGCAGCCCGAGGTCATATTCACTGGGCCATCACGGCGTTAGCATTAACTTATCAATGAATAATAAAAATATATCAAATAATTAATATTCAGGTCCCCCATACATTCGCTCAATGAATCAAGTAAAAGCAGTCGCCGGCTCTGACGTCACTATTTGGTGCCCCTATTACGGATTTCCAATCGAGTAAGTATTTTTTCACCGTCAACATTTTAATTGAAAACTTTTACATTTCTGCTCAGCGAAAATTGTAAAAGCATTCTGTTTCCGTTAAAACTCCATTATCAATAAATTGGAGTATGATTTATTTATCACCCGCACGTCAATTTTGTGATTGCAATATTGATAGTCCTTTATGGCTTTAAATGCCTTCAATCAAGTGTTTCATTTTGAGGCTGAAAACAGCTATATCTATTATCTATATCCTTTATTATGTATTTACAACACACACTGTATAGTGTTTAGATACTTGTAGATCACTTCAGATGTCATCATTCATCATTAACAGCCGATGAACGTCCACTGCTTGACATAGGCCTTTTGCATGGACTTCCAAAACGGTCTCGAGCCGCGAGCATCCAGCGGCTCCCTGCAACCCGCTTGATGTCCTCAGTCCACCTAGATTGGGGTCGACCAACACTGCGCTTTCCGGTGCGGGTTCCAGCACCTTGGGACCCCAACGTCCATCGGCTCTTCGAACTATGTGGCCTGCCCATTGCCACTTCAGCTTCGCGACTCGCTGAGCTATATCAGTGATTTTGGTTCTTCTGCGGATCTCCTCATTTCTGATTCGATCACACAGAGAAACCACAAGCATAGCTCGCTCCATCGCCCGCTGAGCGACTTTGAGCCTTTTTATGAGGGCCACAGAGCAGGTTTCGGATCCGTAAGTCATCACTGGCAACACGCACTTTTCGAAGACTTTCGTCTTCAGGCACTTTTCATTTCAGACGTAGTTATGTTAAAATAATAATAATAATTTGAGTATTGATTCCATTTCATATAGGTATTTTATCATACTCCAATAAATAAAGTCGTTGTTCTTAAAATCATTAAAAAGTTAATTGAATATAATTAATTGCACAATGAAAATCTTAATTCACAAATTGTTTTAATTGAAATATTCAATTAAATAATGTCAGACTTATTTTTCCGTTATCGTTGTTTTAATTGAATGTTCATCACACTGATATTGACGGCCGCGTGGCGCAGTGGGTAGTGATCCTACTTTCTGCATCCACGGCCGTGGGTTCGATTCCCACAACTGGAAAATATTCGTGTGATGAACATGGGTTTTTTCCAGTGTCTGTGTGTATTTATACATTATATAAGGATTTATATGTAGTATATAAATGTATATGAATATTATAATATCAACTATCTTAGCACCCATAACACAAGCTGCTCTGTATGCTTACTTTGGGGCTACATAGTGATGTGTATTGTTTAAGTATATTTAAGTATATTTATTTTATTTATTATATTATTTTTGCATTTGATTGATTTATCATACGAATTTGCTTGGACTTGGTACTATTGCTTTGTAGTACATTTTTTTTGTTGTATGATAAAATTATTCGTAATAACACTTCTCAAGATTATATGTACGAGTCGACGAGACTCAAACTTAGAGGTCTAAACTTTCATCCCCATCTATGACTTTTGTCGTAGTTTACTCCTAATACAAGCCTTTTGCTCAGTTGGGATAAAAAGGGGGATTCAAAGGGGTAGTGTTGGTTTCTTTTCTTTTCTTCCTGGGCCTTATCCGCACTTGGCCACTAAGGTTTGGCCGTTGTACGTAGTAGTGTTGGTTTATATACTACATTATCCATGGCTAGTTATAATTCGGTATCTTAGGTTTAATTTATTAAACTAATTCTAAGCCTAAACTAGAATAGTTATAATGTAAGGAAATATATTGGAAGGGTTTTTAATATCTAACATATATCATCATTGTCAATAAAGCTCAGTGAAGTGGGAGGGCGGCGCAGGCACCGACCCTCGCTACCACCAAGGGGAAGGACATCTTACCATCACCAACGTGGACCGGACAAGAGATAAGGGTGGTTGGATCTGTTCCGTGCTGACTCCAGGAGGAGAACTTGCTAGAAGAGAGGTAAGTGTAATTATTTAGGTTGCGATTAAACCACGGCGCCCAGCTCACAAATCTGGGCCTGTAGTCATATGGCACGTTCTATATACGCTAACGCTTCGAAAATTTAATAAAGTACCTATGGGTTCGACAGGTCACGTGATCAACTTGTCAAAATTCAAAATTCATTTATTTCAATTAGGCTTAGTTTACAAGCACTTTTGAAATGTCAAGTTATGTCATAATTTAATTTAATCTAATGGTGGTGATAATAGTCGAAAATTTTAAATTAAAGTTACGAGGGTTCCAAACGCCTTGGTCCGAGAAGAGCCCACAACAAACTCAGCCAAGGTCGTCGATCGCGTCTGTCATTCCCATACAATTTGTTAGTTTTCGGAGCGTTAGCGTTTGTAGAAAGAGAATCGATGTGCTACATGGCTAAGGGCCGAGATGTAGTTTACGAACTTGTAGCAACCTGTTCACATAGATGCATCTTCAGGTACATTAGATTAGATACAAGAGAAGATACGAAAATAAAATAATGTTACTAAAATGAAAAGACATGAGACATGTTTTTTTTTCAAAAATAGAACTTGTTGTGTTTACAGCGGCTGCGATTCGTTGATGTTTTATAGGATACCAAAATTAAAATGTCACGAAATTGCCATGAAATTGAACGATGTCTTAGAGTGGAATTTTTCAGACGTTGTGGGGGCGCCCCTAGGGGATTGTTCATCCGCTGAGTGTCGAATTTAAGCTGTATGCGTTTGAGAATTCACGCGGGTGAATGGTCCCCTGGGGGTGCCCCTGCAATGTCTGTGACTTCCACTGTTAGCGATGTTGTAATTTTACAAAATGCAGGGCTTATCGCCACCGCAAACGTGGTTTGGTGGGGCTTTTAAAATGAGTAACGTCTATTAATACGTGCTTAATGACCTGTAGGTGCAAATCAACGTAGTGTCTCCCCCGGTGTTGTCACCCATCGTGTTCCCACCTGGTCTCCGCTCCGGAGACCGCGCCCAGATCACCTGCACTGTGACGTCAGGCGACATGCCTGTGTACTTCTCCTGGCTGAAGGATCAGCTGCCGATTTCCAGCGTACTCCAGGTACATAAACATCAGCCTTTCTAAATATAAAAGTTACAAATAGATTTTGCCCCAGTAACCCTATGCCACGAGATATCTCGAAAAGAAAAACATTGTCGACAAATAACAGCTGCATCGAAATTAAAGCTCTATCTTTCATCCAATTGCAACAAATGAGAGTCAACTTTTAGCCATACATCCCAACCAACTAGTTATTGGGGCCTGCAACTCTTAACCTTAACGTTAACTTCAAGCAGAGGCGTCCCACAAACATACTTTACGATCCAGACGGTGACATGACGACCGACAATGCATCCCCGGGCAACACAATCTAAAGCTACACAGCGTCTTGACGAAGTCCTGGATATCTAACGTCACCCGGACGTGGGTTTTCTAACTCACGATCTTGGGGGCGTCTGGAGTCCGGACTGATTCACTCAGGTCACGATTACTCCCTCCCGAATGACCCTCTAAGCCGAGGTCCGAGTCTAATAGGAGACGCCCTTAGAGAGTCTCTATCTTTATTTCAGCCTTCGGGTCTCATCAGGCGATGCTTCTGCGCTCGCCCAAATTCCCCGGTGTCGCCGTAGTGGCCCCACATGGAGCCTTCGGCACTTACTCAATACGAAAAAATAAAAAAAAGTGTTACCACGCAGAGTTAACTTTGTTTGCTTAAAACAATGTGACATTGCTGCTAATGTCAAGTGACCGTGTGACAAGTGATGGTAATGGCTGCTGTTTTCGCGTGAATTTTTAATTAATGAATCGTCGTCTTCAACCCATATTCGGCTCACTGCTGAGCTCGAGTCTCCTCTCAGAATGACCCTCTCATTCTGAGAGAAGGTGGAGGAAGGAGAGTAAGGCCAATAGTCCACCACGCTGGCCCAATGCAGATTGGCAGACTTCACACACGCAGAGAATTAAGATAATTATCTGGTATGCAGGTTTCCTCACGATGTTTTCCTTCACCGATTGAGACTTTTTTTATTCTTTACAAGTTAGCCCTTGACTACAATCTCACCTGATGGTAAGTGATGATGCAGTCTTAGATGAAAGCGGGCTAACTTGTTAGGAGGAGGATGAAAATCAAAACTCCTTTCGGTTTCTACGTGATTTTATTTTTAAAAAATTAAATATCACCACACGTGATATTTAATTTCTTAAAATGCACACAACTGAAAAGTTGGAATAAATGAATTGGATTTGATTTGAATACTCTAGGTAAACAACAAAAGAAGTGCAAATCCATCTGCCCTAAAGGTGTTCGTCTGTGGTGTTTCACCCCATCTTCCGGTTCAGAGAATAGAAGCGGGTGGTCCAACTCTAATTGGCATGCGATCATGCTGATTGCTTTTAGAACAAAGGGCGTTCTGATTTGCGTTTCCGTCTCACACAACTGTATTAGATAATAGACAACCAATTAATTTGATTTATGATCATTTTATCGTTTTAATTAATGAAACTTAATTATTGAGGAAACTTTTAAATTAAATAAATAAAAGGTAGTCCAGCGAATATGACCTCTGCCTCCGATTCCGGAGGGTGTGAGCTCGAATCCGGTCCGGTGCATGCACCTCCGACTTTTCAGTTGTGTGCATTTTAAGAAATTAATTATCACGAGTATCAAACGGTGAAGAAACATCGTGAAGAAACCTGCATACCAGAGCATTTTTTTAATTATCTTCGTGTGTGAAGTCTGCCAATCCGCATCAGGCCAACGTGGTAGACTATTAGCCTAATCCCTCTTATTCTTAGAGGACACTTGAGCTCAGAAGTGAGCGGAATATAGGTTGATAATGATGATTAATTTGATAAACTACAAACTAATCATAACAACACTAAGTTATCAGCTTCCTTGGTCAAAGAGTTTGATCATTTTAAAGCTCGATGAAAGGACTAAAGTCGTACTCACTCCTAATCCTAATATAGTCTTTACAATTAATAATAGGAGAAAAGGGAATATTAATCATGTTAAAAGAAGACAAATATTTATTTAAAAAATCCGGATTTGTTTATTATGTACGTATTCTAGATCTAGTGATTATTTTTACTACTAGGTAGTACTATACTATCTCATAGCTAACAAGGTTTAGTTTTGCTTTAAAAGATGGCATAATAATATTTCCTTTTATAATACCTAATTATCTATCTCCGTTCCAATATTTTAGCAATGTATTGTGAAAATGTCACAAAGTATACTTTCCCGTTATATTATTAGAATCGTTCCTGGAAAACCGATTTGAATATTTTCTTGTTCTTTTTATATTTTAATGATCTGGATAAAAATAACTTATAATTCGTTTATTTCTCCTTCTATTTATAAAATTAAAGTGATATTAATATTATACTGGTTTATTTCTGTTTTCAACAATAAGATTAGATGATTAAAGCCGGATCTTCTATTTTTAACTCTATTTTTAGGGGATGGTAATAATAGGGATGTTATAATTTTCAGGTGCCTCTCAGTGTATCTTTGTGTTTGTGTATGGCATCGTAATTTAAACCCAATGTTTATCATAGGGTAGTTGGCTTATATCAAATTTAATTTATACAATACATTAATTTAGTGTAGTACATATGGAATAAGAATCCGATATATATCGATATCAATAAATAAAATTTAAGGATTTCAAAACTTAATTTATATATTACGTATTTTTTCAAATTTTCCAAACGTCAAAACGCTGTCGTCTATTTAGTGTCATTAACACACTTGATGTACTAAACGTCAAACTAATTGTTAATATTTTTGTCAAACGCTCCGTTTGTAAAATGACGTCATGAAACAGTCGAAATATAGATCGTCATGGCCGACAGGCGTTTTGGCTCGTATTGTCAATAACATGTGTAAAAACTAAAACTTTCATGTAATCACGTCTCGAGAAAATATGATTTTTTTTTAATAATAATAATAATAATAATAATAATTTATTTATTCATCAGAAAGCAGGTTTACAAAGATTACTTAAATATAATAAGACCCTGATACTCTCTACCATAATAATTTGGTGTATGAAAAATTTAAATAGACTATGTATAAACCTAATTTAAAAGCAAACAAATAAAAAAGAAAACATATGTAATAGCTTATACAATTTAACATTTTAAGATTCAATGATTATGACAAATGTAACTCAAAACTACTGTGACAGATAAAATAAAATAATAGTCATAATATATAATTATATACTGTCAAAATTATTAAACCTTGTTAAATTTAGTGCAAAGTCAAGTAATTATTACCAGTGAAATGTTAAAATGTCAATTAAAATTATGTCAAACACACATGTCAATTAAAATTATGTCAAAATATTTATCATACGTCAAAAAAAAAAAAAAAAAAAGAATATCATTAAAATTTGTAATTTAAATACTCATTTAAGTTATAGAAACATTTATCCATAAGCATTTTAGAAACCTTACTCTTGAAACTATTTACATTGTCAATCTTATAGATATCTGGTAGTTTGTTATATATTGAAATTGCACTACAATGTACACTCTTAGCGAACATGTCAAGCCTTTTTGGTGGCATTATTAGCTTATCTTTTCTTCTTCGCCTGACATCACTTAACTCATTGTAACTTTTAAAATATTTAGGATATCTTTTAACTAGTAATAATATTTCTAATATATACAAACAAGGCAGAGGGAGAACATTAAACCTTTTAAACAAAGGTCTACATGAGTCAAGCGTGTGCAAGCCACATAAGGCCCTCAAACAAGCCTTTTGCTTAACGAACACAGTGTTTATAAGTACAGAGTTTCCCCATAAGATGATTCCATACCTTAGCAGTGAAGAAACATATCCATTATATGCCAACAAAGCTGTTTTGTAACTGTTGGTTTGATATAATCTTCTAAGAACAAATACAAATCTATCCAACTTGGCGCATAATTGTTCGATGTGGGATTTCCAATTGCAATATTTATCAGTTATTATCCCCAAGAAAGTTGTAGTTTCTACTTCATTTATAGACGACCCTTTATAACTAATTTTGAAATTTGAGGATATGTTGTTATATGGCATATATTGAATAAATTTTGTTTTCTGCATGTTGACTGACAAATTATTTCTGTCTAACCATTGGATAACTTTTGATAAAGCATCGTTACATTCAAACTCAATAATTGATCTATCCTTGCCAGTAACGACAATAGTTGTATCATCAGCATACATAATGCATTTGTGTTTGATGACATTCGGGAGGTCATTTATATACAAAATAAATAATAAAGGACCTAGGATACTGCCTTGAGGAACACCATATGGATTTTGAATTTTAAAATTTGATCGGTATGTATTACATCGAAAATTATTTGTATTTAAAATTTCAACACATTGCATTCTATTGCTAAGGTAACTTTCCAACCACTGTAAACATTTTCCTCTAATACCATACTTTTCCAATTTATCTAGAAGCGTTTTATGACAAACTAGATCAAATGCTCTGGTCATATCTAGAAAGATACATACAACCGACTCCTTCGCATTAAGGTTCTCTGTGATAACTTTGTTAAGATTATAGCAGGCTAGTGTAGTACTGCAATTCTTTCTAAAGCCATATTGCTCATCTTTTAGTATGTTGCAGTGTGATATAAAACTAAATAGTTTATTGTGCATAATTTTTTCTAAAACTTTTGAGAGTACAGGTATTAGAGTTATAGGACGGTAGTTTTTTATATCACTTTTATCGTCTTTTTTGTATACTGGCTTTACAATTGACAACTTGAGTTTTTCTGGAAACACACCTTCCACAAAAGATAGATTTATAATATGCATAAGTGGCGGTGCCAAATAAGCAGCACAGCGTTTTAGAAGTCTAGTATTTAAGTTGTCATATCCCGTTGAGTTCGTCATATTTAGTCCTAAAATTGTTTTATATACATCGTCTATGTTTGTTGGCGTCAGATACAGTGTTTTATGATTACTATTTATGTCACAAGTCAAATTTTGTTTATAATCAACATCATTAGATTTATTGCTAATGTCCAGAAAGAAGTTATTAAATACTTCTGTAATTATACTTGGGGTGGAATAAGTAATGCCCTGATATTTAACATTACTTATTTCTCTATTCGATATTTTAGATTCAAAACTGTTATTAATAATATCCCAAGACGCTTTGGACTTATTCTTAGATCTCGCTATAAACTTTTTATTAGTAATTGCTTGTGATTTTTCAATACAACTTTTAAGTAGTCGCGAATATTTCTTATATTTTGTTTGATTTATATGTTTATTGTCTGGTGATTGTAAAAATTTCAAATATAGACGACGCTTATTTATACAGCACCTTTTTATACCCTTAGATAGCCATCTGTTTTTAATTTCTTTATTTACAATTTTAACATTAATTTCGGGAAAGCACAGTGCATGAAAAAGAGTCAAAAGTTCGTGTAGTTGGCTAAAAGCTTTGTTTGTCTCATCCTGCTCGTACACTTCCTGAAATGATAACGCTGATATGCATTGCACAAATTTATTAATATTATCTTTTGAAAAATCTCGTTTAGTCTCAAACCAAGTCATTTTGTTACGAGGAGGATGAGAAGTTACCTTACTACATTTGAAAGTTATTGACTGTGCCGTTTCATGGTCTGACAATGCAAGATAATGAATAACTGACTTTATATCCACAATGTTAGATACTATCAGATCAATACAGGACAGTTTTCTAGTGGGCTTTAGAATGTGGTTAGTGAGATTATGGCTAGTCAATATTGATTGTAACCTATCAGAACACTTGTTTTTGACCAACATATTTATATTCCAGTCACCACAAAGGACAAGTGGTTTTTTTGAGTTTGGATTTAGTCTATGTAACAATAGTTCCATTTTTTCATAAAATAAGTTAATATCGGATGTAGGTGTCCTGTATATGCAAACAACAGTGAGATTTATTGATATAATTTTAACAGCACAGTATTCAAAATGAATTTCTATCGGTTTTATAATTTTGTATAGGTCAGAGAGAGTTTTATATTCTAAATGTTTTTTTAACAATATACATGTCCCACCTCGTTTCTGTGTAGATCTAGTAAAATGTGAAGCAACAACATAGTTATTTATTTTCAAGTTTGACTCAGAACCTCGTTTGATAAAAGTTTCGGTTAGGCATATAATGTCAATGCTATTGAGAATTTTGTTCGTGATGAGATATTCTAACGTTATATCAAAATAGTCTATCTTAGCCAATATACCTGCTATGTTTTGGTGAAGTAGTGTGTATACGTTATTCTCGAAAAAACATTGAATTAGTACATTCAGGCTTCGAGATTTTTGGAAAATAATAGGGAATAGTTCCTCTGTCCATATGTATAATTTGACATACCGATGGGTTCTGAACTGGGAAACGTTTTTGTGTAGCTAATGAAGATGCATGTTTTTGTTGTCTATTGAAATAATATGGAATAGTACCCTTGTATGACAGTATGTTGGATTGGGGTTTAGCTTTTACCGATTTTAAGCCAGTAATGTAATGTTTACTATAACTTATATAGTCAATTTCGATATTTAACTTATAACTTAGTTGTTTTATATAGTTTTTATTGTAGCAGTCGAAATTTAAAGATATAAATGAGCAATTTGAATAGTTTCTACAGAGCAATTTTATCATATTATTTAGCATGTAGGTATTTAAGTAGGGATTGTGGAAAACGTTTACAATATATACTTTATTATTTCTTAATGTATGCAATATGTTACTTAACTCTGAATACATCTTATACGGACTATTTTCATTGGCACCAATTCCTAAAATTACAATATCCTTGTCATTTAATGTTTTACATAGGTTTTCACAGTCAATTAATGTCTGGGTACATGTAGCATTTGGCTTAATTAATCCTTGAATTGAATAGCCGTCATTTCCTGTATGCAATCTCGAATAATACATTTCTGATGATAGTTTACTTAGTTGCTGATCACCAATAATATATATTCCTATTTTTTCTGTACTCGAAGGCAGCTTTGAATTTAGTTCCGTACGACTTGCCGTCGGCGCATGAGAGCTGCGTGCGGTTGGCAAATAATTTAGCTGTTTTTGAGAGTTCAACTGCGCTGATGGCACCGACGAATTTTTCGGTTTCGACTTCGACGATTCACGACCTTGTTTATCTTTGGACATCGGTGATACATTAACTTGGGTCCTGTGATTCAAGTTAGAAGACGTTGAGGGAGAAGGACTTGTTTTATTCTTTCTTTTCGTTGCACTAATTGGCGTGGAGCAATTTAAATCCTTGTTCACCGTGGATCTGTTTATGTTCAGCCTAATTTCATAACTTTTTATAGTTTTTTCAAGGTCATTGTTTTTAAAATTAAGATTCTGTATTTCGGCGTTTGCAGATATCAATTGAGCTCTTAAATTTTCAATATCAACGCGCATTTCCTCTATTGTGCTATGATAACTATTATTTAACTCATCTGGTAAACTTAATAAACTCATATCATTTATATTCGAGTCATTAGATGGCAGGTGATCACAGTCCGATTTATGTCTGATATTCCGGCGTTCGTTCTTCCTTCTCATTGTAATGTATTCCGAAACACTCGTATTGTTCGTCGATGTACGAGGTTGCTCCAAAATCGAGGTATTTGTACCTGACAAATTCATAATGGATATCTCGCTGTGGTCTCGAACTAATAAATTAAGTGTTTGTAAGCAGAAAATGAATTATTAGGAAAGGAAAAAAACTCCTGTAAAATACCCGGGTTCGATCTCGTGTCCACACTTATAAGGTCGGCTGTTTGCCGACTGAGCTGTGAGAGACTTAATGTACTTCATGAAAATAATCTCCCGTTTATGTAACGATCCTGTGATATAGTAACATAACTTCAAACTCATCCAGTAGATGGTGCTGCTCGTAAATAATTTATAAACGATACGTCACAATCACGACTTGTCAGTTCGCTAAGCACATGCAATCAAGCAATATGAATACGAGCTCAACCAGTAGATGCCGCTGCGCGTAGTAAAACATTAGATCATGTCACATAGTAGTCACTGTTTTTAAATAAATAACGATTTTATTGAACGTGAATTATTGTAATTAAACTTCTTTTGCACAAAATTTGAAATGAACACTGTCTATTTGCATTCACTTTTAAAAGTTTTCACGTTTTAATTAGATCTATAGCAGTATTTCCTTAATAAATTAGAGTTTTAAACACTTTATACTGTCACTATTTACTATCATCGTCAAGTCTTATATAGCAGTTTCACATATACTTTTTACTATCACTTCACTAATTATATACTTAAGAATAATTTTAAACAGTCTTAACACAAATTTAGTAATATTTATTATTTTTAATTATTCAATCTAGTAGAACGATAATGAACTATTAAAAAAAGTGTCAACTACCCTATTATGATGCAGGGTTTTATTTCATCGATCTTTCGTGATCGAAATGGTTTTTAGTACAATTGCCGAAGCATGGTGGGTCTAAGCTTCCTTATCAGGAGTAAGGCCTGGCCGTTTAATGGGCCCATAAAGTAGGCTGATAATGATTATTGATGTTTTTGAAGTAAAACTTATGCACGCTTGTCTTGATGAGTAAGTTTGTGAATGCATTACGAAAATTGTAATCGGGCAATGTGTGCTGCCATCTCCAGGTATAGCGAAACATTGTTTGTTATTTAAAACTACCAGCAGATGGAGTTTTTAGAGAACATTGAAACAATCCTTTTTCTTCAATGTTGCGGAGGAACTTTCTCCCCCAGTTAGATTCTTCGAACCCCTTTCGGGGTTGAAGCCTTGCGTCCTATGGGTATCTTGGAGGTCAGACCAAGTGCACTGCGCGTATTGCGATTGTTCGCTATCTTGCGCTGGGGCGGCGTCTAATCTCCCCGTTGCCCTGTTGTTGCCCCTTGCAGACTGCGAAATGTTCGCTATCACTTCTGAGGCTGATGTCTTGATTGGTAAGGTGGCCCGCGCGGAGTCTAATATCATCGCTGCTCTGTGCTGGGGCGGTGTCTCATTCGTCGTCCATCCATATCAACGTAAATGCCTACACCTGCAGTTTCGGCCAAGGTCATGTTGTAACCAATGATTATTTTATACTATACCTACATAATATGTTACGTGCCTACAAAATCATCGGAAAAAGTGATCCGAATGATCCGAATTCAGCGACTGAACCGAATGATGATGAATCCGAATTCAGCGACTCTACTGTGCATGTACATGCAAAATTTTGTGTTTACTAACATTATATATTTATGTCTATATAGTTTTTACACTTTCTAGCAAACATATTGACATTGTAGGTAGGTTAGATACTTATTATGTATTTAAATAACTTCCGTTGTTTAATAAGCGATTATATGAAATTAAGACACATTTGTCCGCCTCAGGTTTGATGCGCTAGTGCCCTATCTTTATAATAAAATATCATTAGTTGCGATGCAG
The DNA here is from genome assembly GCF_947172395.1 of Bicyclus anynana. NCBI lineage: Eukaryota > Metazoa > Arthropoda > Insecta > Lepidoptera > Nymphalidae > Bicyclus > Bicyclus anynana. The sequence continues at coordinate 4,335,140 of NC_069103.1, read as the reverse complement.
TTATGCCTGAGGCTCATAGATGGCGCTTTATTTTTGATAGAAGCTTTACTTCAGTCGTGTGGTCTACAGCACACTTGATTTTTGAACTTGTGTTGATACTGTGCGTAGGTGGACGAGCGCGGCGCGGAGTTCTACAGCATGCTGCTGTTCAAGAGTCTGACGGCGGCGCACAGCGGCACCTACACGTGCGTCGTCACCAACACCGCGGGGAAGGCCAACATGTCCGCCGAGCTGGCTATCAAAGGTGCGACAGTAGTTCCCCATACGCGTAGGTGGATGAGCGCGGCCACCACTTCAATTGGTTGTTGGTCGTGGTAACAAAAGCTGTTTGTTTGCGGCAGATTAGCGGCCACTAGGGATGACGACAATTGTTTTAATTTGTATATAAATTAAGTAAGTAAAGCCATTTTGTAGAAGTACCTAATCATCTGCGATCATTACTTTCGGAGCTACAGGGATTTAAAGGGTCAATTTTGTGGATCGCTACAAAATGTTACATACTAAATTGCACGAAGGAATGACGTCATTGCTGTAAGAGATCGTTAGATTTGTATGGGCGTTCAAACAAAATTACAAATGTCTTTGTTACTTGTTATAAATCGTCATTTTTAATTTATTTCGAAATTTCATAATCTTATTTATTTTATAAACATTTGGACAATCTTAGTAAAAAAACATTAGTCAAACGAGTGCTTGTTTTTCTAGCGTATGTATTATGTTCACCGTAATACTTACAAATATAGCATTATTTGTACAAGTTCCGAAAAACTAGTACGAATCAAATGAGTGTTTACCTAAAGTATAATTGACAATTGTTAAATTATATAAAAAAAACAATAAAAAAGAAATCTCCTTTAATATTGAAGCTCTTAAATTACAAGACGCCTATGCGGCTAACCGTAGACTGACTAGCAATCGTAGCAACATGCTACGATGTACCAAGGAAGCGGAAGTAATGTAGATCCAAACGATCCTGTATACTTCATATTGTTGTATAAGTAATTGCTTTTTTTTATGCTTAGTTCCGCCATATTGGCAAATGGAGCCCTCGGACGCAGCCGTGCTGCTAAATGGATCCCTCACCGTGAGCTGCGAAGCCCGCGGTCATCCACCTCCAACTATTTATTGGACCAAGTTTACTGGTAACAATTTTATAATAACTTTTCGGCAAAATCTAAATTAGAACATAGATATATTTTAGCTTGCTGGCTAATTAGGCATCTAGGGAAGTGTTAGAGCCATTTTGCAAGCAGCATTGCTTTCATGGGTATGGTAAAAAAAATCAGCTTTTCAGCAGCAAAGACTAAGGTGTTCATCACATCGAATAGTGATCGTACAAAATTAACCATTATCATCCTAAACCGCTTAAGAGAATAAAAACCGTATACTTATATTTTTTAAATTACTGTTGTAGGCACGGCAATCATTTGTCTAGTTACTTCCTTGTCTACGCTCTACGCTCTACAATAGCCAATATTGGAGATGGATGGTGATCTCTTTTTATGTTCAATGTAAATCCAAGAAAGGCCATCATCAGAGCAACCTGTTGGAGTTATCAAACAACAAAATCAATTTTTTCTTTTTTACTTACAACGTCTAGTTACTGCTCTGTTTACGAACTAACAATGTGTTGATATACCAGGTGAATATTTTATATAACTAGAATAATAAAAAGAGGTAAAGTTTGCGTTGCTGCAGGGCGTAATTTATGGATTTACTGAACCAATTAAAAAAAAAACTTTATCACTAGAAAGCCACGTTCCACGCGCTTAGTTCCCGTTCCGTAAGATTCCGAAGATATAAAATAATCTTTGACATTCGCAAAAACAGTGGCTTTCTATTTGTAAAAGAATGTTCAAAATCGATTCAGTAGATCAAGTGATTACCCCCTACAACCTCATAAACTTTATTACCTCTTTATGATGTTAGTATATGATGACTTGACATATCTTTAATATAAACAATATTAATTTCACATGGAATAAGGGTCCGAAAAATATCGATATTAATTAATAAAAGTTAAGGAATTCTTAAAACTTAATTCAAACATCATATATTATTTCAAATTTTCTAAACGTCTTAAACGCTATTTTGTGACGTCACAATGTTACTTGATGTACTAAAAGTCAAGCTAATATTTTTGTCAAACACTCCGTTTGTAAGGTATTTTTATAATGACGTCATGAAACAGTTCAAATATAGAACATCATGCCCGACAGACGTTATGGCTCGTATTGTCAAAACATATTTAAAACTTAAATTTTCAGGTAATCGCGTCTCAAAAAGATATGAAAAAAAAATCAGTTTAGTAGAACGATAATGAACTATTTAAGACCATTTAAAAAAAGTGTCAACTAGCCTATTGCAATCTATATGTTGTCATCTCCATCCCCAAGGTAGCACAGAGACGGCGCTAGGAGGGGTATCCGACCCGGTCGTGTTCAGTAATGGCTCGTTGAGGCTGGAGTCGGCCCGGGCGGAACACTCCGGCAAGTATCGCTGCCGAGCCGAGAACGGTGTAGCGCCCGCCCTCTCTAAAACGCTCACGATACACGTTAATGGTAAGTATTGTACTGCACTATAAAGCTTTAGCTACACTGAAAGCGGGACGATAGCATTACGACGTCGGCGCTGACTGTAATTTTTTTTTCCATATATATGCTGCAGCCTCATTTAATGGGTATATAATTGATAGTCTTAATGTGACCGCAGCAGCATTACAATAGGGTTTGTAGTGCAGAAATTAGGAATCATATGGTTAAGGCGTGTCCTGTGTGTATTTTGACCTCGCGTTGGAGCGGCGTTGTTGGCTTTGTGGTCTGTATATTTGGTAAATAGTCTCAGCGGATGGGCATAATTACACTGGCACCTTTTTATTTGACTGCCGAAATAATGTCATGTTTGAGTATTAATATTCGTACTATTATAATACTAGTGTTAACAAAATACATAGTTGACGCAACCATTTATAAGACTACACAAGAAATATTATGACATATCTATCTATAATAACAAAAACATGGCACTTTTAAGCCGTGATAGCCCAGTGGATAATATGACCTCTGCCTCCGATTCCGGAGGGCGTAGGTTGGAATCCGGTCCGGAGCATGCACCTTCTAACTTTTCAGTTGTGTGTATTTTAAGAAATTAAATATCACGTGTCTCAAACGGTTGAAGGAAAACATCGCGAGGAAACCTGCACACCAGAGAATTTTCTAAATCCTCTGCGTGTGTAAAGTCTGTCAGTCCGCATTGGGCCAGCGGGGTGGAATATTGGCCTAACCCCATTCTGAGAGGAGAATCGAGCTCAGCAGTGAGCCGAATATGGATTGACAGCGACTATTAAGACACTCAATAAAACATGAAGAAGTTACTTTCTTAATTGATTCGTAAGATTCAGTCGCGCCGCAATCGTCCCGCGTTTAGTGGTGCAATGGCCTAAAGATTCGTAACCCCTTTCTATACACTGCGTTCGCCTTAATGTATTAAATGGAAACTTAATAGCGCGACCGATTTGAGACACTCACTCGTATTCTTGTCGTTGCTGGAGTGCTTTTTATCGTACTGTCGTTTTGAGTGCAATATAAATTACATTTGAAATTAAATCCTCGAATTTATAGTTTACCCATACTTATAAGTTCCCTATGTGTCCTTATGATGTCATGTTCTCATGATCCTTTTAGTAATTTTATGAACATTAGTTTTTGAGCGCTTTATTAAACACATTATAATATACTTTAAGTTAAGTGTATCCAAGGATTTATATTTAGCTACATGCCATTTTGTATCGTTGTTATTCAGTTATAATACAATAGTGGTGTGCAATCTACGATAATGTCATAAGTTTAAGTATGCGCGGTAGATTTACTTGTCGGAGGTCCTGGGTTCGATCCCCGGCTGGGCCGATTGAAGTTGTCTTAATTGGTCCAGGTATGGCTGTTAGGAGGCTTCGGCTGTGGCCAGTTACCATCCTACCGACAAAGACGTACCGCTAAGCGATTTAGCGTTCCGGTACGATGTCGTGTAGAAACCGAAAGGGGTGTGGATTTTCGTCCTCCTCCTAACACGTTAGCCCGCTTCCATCTTCGATTGCATCATCACTTACCATCAGGTGAGATTTTAGTCAAGGGCTAACTTGTAGAGAATAAAAAGAAAAAGTAAAATCTTACAATCTTATTGGTAAGTTTAAAATTAAAAAAAAAAATTATCACAGCGAGCTAAAATTGATTAATTTAATATTAAAATGGTGGTAATTGTATTTATTGTCTTCTATCTTCACACAATAACTAGAATGATTAATTTAAACGTAGATAATAATTAATACAGTTATTGCAATCCTACAGTGTCAAAAATTATACCAGCTGTCTTATTATGTATCTGGGTGTACCACTAAAATAATGAGTCACTCCATCGTTTTTCATCGTATTTTCGTTTTTGTGATCATTTAACATACTTATTTCAACGAAATGGCCTGGGCTATACTATTTTACATCCAATGACAGTGATTATTAGTTTTAAAGATCATATAACATGTATATTTTAACGAAATTACGTAAATACCAGTTTTTTGTTAAAATAACGTTATTACTTGCTATTACCACTATATTAATGTAACTTTACGTAAAATGAGGATTATTATGAAATTTCGTTGTAAAAAAAAAATTGATGATTGCAAAAACGAAAATACGATGAAAAACGATGTAGTGACTGATTATTTAAATGGTATAATAACCCCGCTGCTTGCTACTCTTACAAAGACCCACAGTGTATTTATCTACGGAGTCTCAAGAAGTAAAGTTTCTTTAGTTTATTTGCACATGCCTGTTTTATTTATTTTCACTCAACGTCTCGGTTCTTTCGGGCAGGGCTTTTCAGACCCAGTCAGGTGGTCTAGGGCTGTGTACTTGAATGCCAGCTTCTTATTTACATTGCTTTACGTTGATGTTCTTACATTCGAGGCTTTTTATTTTTTTAATTTTAATTAACCGTTAGCTGGGCACGTCTTTACAACTTTGGCTACTATAAACATAAATATTTACACGAGTATTTTAAACCATTTCAATTGAGAGTGTGATTTTAATAAAAAAATTAGTCATGATTTTTAAATTCTTCATTTATGTACTGCGTATATTTTATTATATTTTTTATAATTTATGCGAGAATCCTACTCACGTAGAATTACAATAAGTTCAGAATTTTCTAATATTATGTCTTTGTTGTGAGAAACATAATAATTTAATTTAGGAGGGGATAAATAACTCTAGATAAATTTTTAATTCTATGGTGTAAAACGAAATAAAAAGTTATTTATTATTATTATTTATTTATAAATAAAAAGGCCTATTTTTAAAATACATTTAGGGGCAATATAAGAGTTACTTTTTTTAAAGTGGTACGTGCAGTTTGTGATGTCACTCGTAACCATATCAACTCGTTAACGATTTAACAAATACGTACGATTTTTTTAGTTTGAATTCTTTTATTTTACGGGTAACCATGGCACATGCGTCTAACACTTCTGTTTATATTGGATAGAAGCAGGCGTTACTTTGCGGAAGTTCATCATGATTATAAAATGATTTATTTATTTTGCTATCATCCGCGAAAAGCCGACGAACCCATGCGACGACGTCACCCAGGTCCGACAAAATACTCTCTACGAACGTTTCACCCTGAAACCGGAGCATCCTAGGGAGGTAGAGTCAACATGCAATTGCACGTAGAGAGTATTTTGTCGGACCTGGGTAACGTTGTCGCATGGGTTCGTCGGCTTTTCGTGGATGATGAAAATAAGAAATCATTATATACTTCTGTTTATAATTAATTATACCTGCTCAAAGGACCACCATTTTCGGTCTACTTACTACGAGTACAATCTGTAAGTTGTTAAAAATTCATGTTTTTCGATATAAATGTTTCTGTTTATATTTTGTCAATAGAACCGGCGAGATTTGAAACTCCATCCGTGAACGTGACTGCCAAACTCGGTGATACCATGAGGCTGGTGTGCGTCGCCCGAGGAGACAACCCGTTGTCTATGTCTTGGAGTCACTCGGGCAGAACTCTGCCTAATTCTGACTACAGGTAATACAAATAACTTGAAAAATAGTTTAAAAAAAAACTCAAATTTTTAATTTAAATTATTGAGAGTTGAGAAACTTGTAAATAATAAAAAAAGAGTGTTACTTGTATTAATAAAACCTCGGAGTATGCCCGACACGATCAAAACTGCGACGCATTGGCGCATGCTGCTGCTCGCAGCGCGCGTTGAGAGAGGTCGACGGGTGGTGAATAAGGTCCTGGGTACGATCCCCAGCTGGGCCGATTGAGGTTTTCTTCATTGGTCCAGGACTGGCTGGTGGGAGGCCGGGTTTCAGCCGTGGCTAGTTATCACCCTACCGGCAAAAACGTACCGCCAAACGATTTAGCATTCCGATACGAGGTCGTGTAAAAACCGAAAGGGGTGTGGATTTTCATCTTCCTCTTAACAAGTTAGCCCGCTTTCGTCTTAGACTGCATCATCACTTACCATCAGGTGAGATTGTAGTCAAGGGCTAACTTGAAGGGCAACTGACGGGCAACTAGGCCCGTGAATTCAGTTTATGTAAAGCGTAAAGATATTCAATCGTAAGAAAAAAAGGATCATTTTACGAAGTACTCAATAAAAGATTTCACTTTACTGTCAGTAAAACCTGAAGTTGAAAATACATTGAAAAGTCTCGTCCTAACTTGAACCATTTACATACAATCTGAGATAAGGTGAAAAAGTGAAAGATTCAATGTAACGAAAAAATAAATTCACATTTTATTGACTTAAGTATTAGCATTTCAAAATCAAGTAACACCAGAGCATTACTGCCTATGGCATATTTGGCAGTACAGTTAACAACTTCAAACTTTATAATAGGAGATCGATGACTTCTAAACACAAATATCCACTAAATTTATTTAATAGTGTTAGTAAAAATTTTGGGATACACTGGACGAATTTATAATCTAAATTCAATTTACTTATTGTAAATTCAATCTTAAGAAACAGGAATCGTTTTTCAAAGTAGGTACCTTGTTAAAAAAGATGTATCCATCCATTGATTTTTTACTTTGTATAAAAGCCATAGTTTAAAAGACATTAAAAAGTTTCGCGATAACTTGAATCATTGTCATACAATCTGAGATAAGTGAAACTGTGAAAAGATTCAATGTAACGAAAAAAATCAATTCGAACGTCGTTGTCCTCAGGATGAGCATATCAGAAACGCGTAGCGCCGAGGGTCTACGCAGCGAATTGGTGATTGAGCGAGCAGATAGGCGAGACTCGGGGGTTTATCGGTGCCAAGCCTCCAACCCTTACGGGAGGTCGGACCATTTCGTACATTTAGGGGTGCAAGGTGAGTGTTTAAACGATAATGATAGTATTTTTACTCTGCGTACTAGGTATTTTTACGCAAAAGACAATAATATTTATTTTAACTTGGGTAATATAAGCGTAAGTATTTCAAGTATATAATAAGTATATATATTTTTTGACGGCCTCCGTGGCGCAGTGGTATGCGCGGTGGATTTACAAGACGGAGGTCCTGGGTTCGATCCCCGGCTGGGCTGATTGAGGTTTTCTTAATTGGTCCAGGTCTGGCTGGTGGGAGGCTTCGGCCGTTACCACCCTACCGACAACCACGTACCGCCAAGCGATTTAGCGTTCCGGTACGATGTCGTGTAGAAACCGAAAGGGGTGTAGATATTCATCCTACTCCTAACATGTTAGCCCGCTTCCATCTTAGACTCCATCATCACTTATCAGGTGTGATTGTAGTCAAGGGCTAACTTGTAAAGAAAAAAAATATATATCATACACAAACTTTACTCTAACAAGCTTTTTACTTCTTAATCAGACAAAATCCACAGAAAAGTGTATAAACTCCTTTCCCTGGCCTTCTTGACTAGTAGAATTTAAGTGCAAAAAGTGCCCTCGTAATGCCCATGTAAATAGCGGGAGCGTGAAAGTGCTTCTAACTTGTTTACTATGCAAACCTCTCAAATAAAGTTCCAGGCTCTTAACTTTTAAATTATTTATGGACTTGCTCACTTAACTTTGTAATGACTATCTTCATTTAAAAGTGACTGTCACTTCCCTGCTAGTTATTAAATACGTGTCAACTTGTATTGTACAGGTGCATACACTTTCCTGTTTATGTAGAGTCTTATTTACATTGTGTCTATGAAAAGAAAACATTGCTCGAAAAAGTGAGTGAAAATAATCATCGACAGTATCGTTAAATAGATACGTAGAGGTGCAAGGAAAAAAAGAAAAAAAATTTAGATGAACCACTCTGCAACAAACTAGAAAACGAATAAGCAAATCAATCATAAGACTTCAAAAAATATCGTAAAACTCAGCCTGAGTTTTATATGGTCATTGATCTTAGCTTGTCCCCGGTGTGAACAAATTAAAGAAGAATTAAAAATTTCGTAAAACGTTGTAGTAAACTTTTTTTGATAAAGTAATGATTTCATTATTAAAGTAAAATTATCAAGATTTTTTTTAGATATAAGTAAACTGCCGGGTGGTTAGGGTAGGTCTGGGCCGGGGAAGGCCAATCTCCTTTCCTTTCTTTTTAAAAAAAAATAATTAAGGGGAAAAAATCCTTGACACTGGCTCAATTTTGCAACGCGCATAGCCAATAAACCAACCAAGAAGAAGACTATAAAACTTGTTTATCTGTTTGTCTAGAACCCCCGGAACCACCAGCCAACTTCCGTGTGGTGGACACCACGTCGCGATCCATCCGTCTGCAATGGCGGAGACCCTACGACGGCAACTCGCCCGTGCTGGGCTACGTAGTGCAGTACCGGAGACACGACTCCGCCAGCCCAGACGCTTGGAGGGGCGCTGATACCCACAATGTCTCAGTATCAGCTCACAGTAACGCATATCCAGAGTAAGTACTCACAAGATATCTCTCGAATGAGTAGTAAGCTTATTTTAACGGCTCTTTACAAGATCAGGTATTATCCTGACAGAAAAGGGCATGTGGAAAACTCAAGTCGATGCTCCAATGCGGTTTGATAGATAGGGTGATGTTTAACTATTTCACAATCAAATATTGATGATAATAACCGAGACTGGTGTCTCAATTTCCTATTCGAGGCACGGAGATGTAACGTCGTCAACTTCCCATCTCTGTGCTTAGAATTTTTACTTAATATTACTTAGAAGAAAGTAACAGCTTAGTACGTAGCCATCGCACAGGTGCTTCGTCTGAAGCTTTATGTGTTAGCTATTACTAGACTGTCTTTTCCTTTTGAGTTTCCTTATAAATATGTCGAAGAATTTATATATATAATCTTATCACGGTATCATGCCGTTAGCCGTCACTGCATTTGAGTCGATTTTCCAAAGTCAAAACTTTTTTTATTTAATTTACTGTCAGTTTAATTATTACATTCATTTAATAACTCACTATGCATTTACAATTATTTACACTAACTAAAACAATAACATTTAACTAAATTAACTATGTAAAACCAATTGTAAATATAAAATTATATTTAGATACTTAGGCGTCATAGAATTCATCCGAGTCATGATCATTGGTAAAGTGCACAGATGGCTGGCAGTATTGCCACGTTATACGGCAAAATTGATTCTCTGATCTAAATTAAGGCCAGCCTTCTGGTTACGGGAAGCGTCGATTAAACGCTTTAGGCGGCTATTTCTTTGAAAAGACCCCACGGACCCAGCGTTTAGACCGCAAACGGCTCAAATACGGAATCTCCAATGAGATTGCTGTATTTGCTGAGGGTCTCTGCTGATGCAGCAGCAGCTCCCGCATAGCCCATCGTGCCAGGAATGTGTAAAGGCGCAAGGGTGCGTCCCAAAAGCCTACCCATCTTCCAATAACTTCATACAAACTACAGTTCTCTGATAGGCTTCAATATTTGTCTAGGAACGAAGACGCCACTATAACCGGTCTGGAGCCAGCCACAGCGTACCTAGTACGCGCGCGTACTGTGACAGCACAATTCGCATCAGCTCACACGCGAGCTCTCCTGGCGCTGACGCTGCACGAGCCGCCTGCGCGCGCGCCGATCAGCTTGCAGGCTTCGGCTCCTCGGCCGTCTACTATTGAATTGATCTGGCAGGTACGTATTATACTACTCATCATTATCAACCCATATTCGGCTCACTGCTGAGGCCAATAGTCCACCTCGCTGGTCCAATGCAGACTGGCAGACTTCACACACGCAGAGAATTAAAAAAAATCTCTGGTATGCAGGTTTCGTCACGATGTTTTTCCCTCACCGTTTGAGACGTGATATTTAATTTCTTAAAATGCACAAAACTGAAAAGTTGGAGGTGTATACTGTATTCAAACCTACACCCTCCAGAATCGGAGGCAGAGGTTATATCCACTAGGCTACCGGCTTAAAACTACTTCTAGTTTAATTTTTCTGCATAATGACCGACGGTTTTACGTGGTTTCCGAGGTACGGGGGTAGGTATAACTTTTCCTTGGGAGAATTTATACCAAGAATTTCTAAGGATGTCAATGACATAGGAATGGAAACCCGGTATCTTGCAGTGTGACGGTGATACGAGGTCAAATAGCTCCTGTAGCAACTAGTACTAAGTAAGTGCTGCTAATTAAAGTTTGAATGTCTCAACCAGGCTCCTCCTACTTCAGCCTGGAACGGTGAATTGTTAGGATACACTGTCTGGTGGTGGCCGTCCGCTGATGGTTCTCTGTCAGGCGGCGCCAGCGTCGGCATGGAATTTGCGACGGTTAGAGGACATGTCACCAAGTATACTATCGAAGGTCTTGAGCATTATACAAGGTAAGAAATACGTAGAAATTAGTAGTATTGAAGCTTCTTTAGGAATGTACTGCGAACTATAATATGACACTAACGCATCGAAACTGAGGCGAAATGATGATCGCAATTGCTTTCATTTCAATTTAGTCGAATAGCAAACAACGACGTCGCTGGAGACGTCAATACTTGAAAAATCATTGCTGCCTACAGAATTTGCTTTGTTTCGATCCGAAAAGCATATAGTTACCGGTGTCATTACAGGTATATGAGGTTTTTAATTTACGATTCAGATTAAAGAAAACAGGGCGGCACTTAGTACTTAGAATATGATTAAAAATTCAAAAATTATTTATTTAAATTAGGCTATTATAGCATGTATTATAGCATGGATATCCAGGAATCTATTGTAAAGTTTTCTCAAGCTCGTATTCATACGGAGAGTACAAATGAGCTTGAGTTTGACTATGAGTTATAATTTGTCTAAGAATTGTTAATTATTGCAGGTACTCAGTGAGCGTGCGAGCTTTTAACAGCGCAGGCGCCGGTCCAGCCACAGCTAATGTTAACACTCTTACACAAGAGAGCGGTAAGCTAAAAATATGTCTACTTTTTACTTTGATTGAGAGAAAATGAGAAAACAACACCTCTCCTCTTCTAGAGGTGTTGTTTTCTTCTTTTCATGCGATAAATAAATAAATAAAAACGAAAAATGTTTTGCGAAATTGCATAATTTTCTTCTCTTACAAAACAAAACGAAAAGTGCATAAGTAGAAGTAGAAATAGAGTCTAACTCGACTTATTACTGTTTCATAAACTAAAAAACAAAAAACAGAAAATAATTACAAAACGAAACTAAAAGCGATGATCTTATAATTATGTAGAATTTTGTGGTTTTGTGTATTTTTTTTTTTCGATTAGAAAACAGCTATTTTCCATATATCAGTGCCATCTGAAGGACCTCGCGCTGTGCGGTGTCGAGCCGTGTCGCCACAGAGTTTGAAAGTGGAATGGTCCCCCCCACCGGCGCACGCGCATCACGGAGCGCTACTGGGATACAAGCTGCTTTACAGGCCGGAACATAGTGAGTAGAATACGGTAAAATGTTGTTCTACCCTCTTCAATAGTTTAATCATCATCATTATCCGCCTATTTTAATAGCTCACAGAGCTAGGCTAACACACAGATAGGAAAAAGAAAAAGAAGAAGAAGAGATCTGCGAAGAAGAAGAAGAATTAGAAACGATCTTAACCTATTGGTTATTAGACTAAAAATTATATAAAAACTATTATAATTAACTATAAGATAGTTTTACCAGGAGTTGTTAGGCAATGTAATCGCAATATAATATTTTAACATACTTTTGATATGAAACACTTTTCTTCCATTAAACAGATGGGTGAAGGTCTTTTCTAATGTGGATTTTCTAGTTAGCCATGGTAACACTCGTGCTCTTTAACTATCATTCCTGTTATGATAGCGCTAACTATGATTTGACAGAGGCATAAATATTAAACACATTCTTTAATTAACTTACTGTCTTGGGGATCAAGTACTATTATACGCTACGTGGATTAATCTAATGATTTTATTAATTAACTAACACTAACTAACAACTAAACTAAAACAGCACAGAATACAATAGTACAAGTAATGGTTAGTACTATTGTTTATTTTAATTATTAACTTAATGCTCTGACGCATTTTTTATTATTATTATGATTAAATAACAGTAGTATAGCCATACTCATGAGGAGTGAGTGTGGAGTGTGGAGTGAATAGGTGGGGAAACTTTAAGAGTGTGCAATATGTAATTTGGTGGTTACAAATGGTTCTGGATCTCAGATTCTGGAAAAGTTAGGAGCCTGATATTTGGGTAAATGATATTTCAAAGTGTTAGCTTCGTTATGACTATACAAAATACACAATTTGTAAAACTTTTCTTGATAGTTTATTTTTTTGACAAATACATGTTTTGCTCACATTTTGCTTTCAATCTCAGGAAAAGCAAACTTATTTTCTTAAATTTTTGTTTTGTATAGAAAATTAGGTATGTATCTTGAACATGGCCATTTTGTTTTTCGTTATGTTGTTTAATTTACTTGCAATTAGGTAAAAATGGTTTTGGCGCTCACGTCATAAAATTTGCGTCGCGCGTCAATCGCTCCGTGCTTTTCACTCACGTGAAAGTCATAATTCGGCGTCTCGCTTGCGCTTCGAATTTTATCCATATCGTACCGACGTGCTGCGCACTCTTAAATGAAAGTCTGTTATATAAAACTCAAAGGGTAAGATATCCAAAGTCACGGTCGTTAGCTAGTAAAAAACAAAGCAGTCCTAGCTGAATGAAGGTAGTTGTTTGTCGGCAGCGACAGACTGGCTGGAGTGGGAGGTCCGAGGCGGTGGGGGGTCCAGCGTAGGCGCGGGGGCTGAGGTCAAGCGAGTGGCGGGGGTCGAGACCTTGCTGCTGGCGCTGAGGCCGCACATGAACTACACCGTGCAGGCGTTGGCGTACACCGCCGCTGGTGATGGGGTCCCAGCGCACCCCATACATTGCACTACGCAACAGGATGGTATGTATTTTGGGGTATAAGATTTGTTAATTTTTCACGAATAGATTTCGAAACGACAGGACCGATTGTAAAAAAAAAAATCAGAAATGGAAAGCTACATTATTAGCGAGTAACATTTGCTTTACTTTATCCTCGTATTCTGAGAATGGGAACTACTCTGGAAAAACCGCTATGGGTCTGCTCGTCAGACCAGTTGAACGAACCTGGCTGAAATTCGCCAAATTTTTATGCTACTTTATACCCCGATATTCCTATGTTAATGTCAATTATATATGCATGTAAAACCGCAGGATACAGCTACCTATTTAAAACCTTATGTTTAACAAAAAAACATAAACGAAATGCAGTAAAAATTCAGTCTCTGATTGATGTACCTACTGTATGAGAGAGTTACAAAGAATACTTGAAATCGGCAATTAAGCTAAAATCTTTAAATCACTGTGTTATAACTGCCAGATCTCTTCACGAACGATGATTACTCGTACAAACGTAAGATATGTTATTATCTATGCATGTAAAACCGCGGGATACAGCTACTTATTTAAAACCTTAAGTTTAACAAAATGATGTACCTACTGTATGAAAGAGTTACAAAGAAAACTTGAAACCGACAATTGAGTTAAAATCTTTAAAACACTGTGTTACAATAGCCAGATCTCTTCACAAACATTACTCGTAAAAACGTAAGCCGTATGGGAGATGTAAGAAAAGTAATCAGTCCACCTGGTGGGGGGTCGGCCAACACTGCGCTCCCCCCACCAGATGGACTTACGACACACGACGACGACGACGAAGCGAGTCGCAGGAGTTCGCTGGATGCAAGTGGCTCAGTGTCGTGATGTCTCGAAGTCCCTACAGAAAGGCCTATGTCCTGCAGTGGACGTCCATCGGCTGATATGATGATGATGAAGAAAAGTAAAGTGAACTTCTGTTGCAGCCCCGGGACCGCCTGCTGCAGTCAAAGTCATAGCAACATCAGTAACCTCGCTAGCTGTCAGTTGGTTACCACCAACTCGATCCAATGGACCAATTTTATACTACACGGTTTTCTACCGAGAACTCGGCAGGTATTTATCATCATATTTATACTTTTAGTAAGTTATAGATATTTTATGGAAAAGAAAAAATATATATTGTATTTTTGTATGATTTATGACAAAAAGAGACTGAAACTGAAAGTAAAAAGTATTTATAATCCAAAAATTATTATCGCACCAAACCGTTTAAGTTAATATTTACTCTCATCGAAGATGGATAGAGAGAGACGCTATTATATTATACCTATAAGTTAATCTTTTGTTTTTTTTAATATTATTGTTTTCTTCTTTGTGGCAATAATTAATTTAAAATGTCCAAGTGTAAAAAGTATTTTTTTACGCTAACCATTCGATAACGGTGTTCAAATGGTTAGCGATAACTGACTGGCGACTACTTTTCTAAAATTATGCTGATTTAAAAAAAAAAACCTTTATATTGGGACGAGGAAGGGTCTGGACCAGGTACCTTCGAAAGCTATCACATTTAAAATTCCAGAATTGGCTGAACGAACGGCCTTTAAGATAGGCTACGTGCGATGATATACGAGGCCTTATAAATATGAGGTTTCAGGGATCGGCCACCACAGACAACAACGGTCCAAGCAGAAGAAGGGGAGACATTGATCGGTCTCGGAGGATTCACAGAGCTACGGTCTTTGTCTGAAAGCGCCACGTATGAAGCGTGGGTGGCAGCACACTCCGCTGCCGGGGAGGGAGAACCCTCCGCGCCACAACCAGCTACGACTACCTCTAGAGGTAATTATCGGCACTCAAATTCACCTATAAAATTGTCTGTCGTTCTTTAAGGGGTACGAGGTAAATTCACACATCAAAAATATTTAACACCAATAAATATATACTGTGTCAGTTACACTACACACAACTTTATATTTTACTTAGTCGAGGTTACACCATTGATGAGTGATTAATGATAAAGGTGTTTGGGGGCCATTGCATCAGCTTCCACTTTTAAACAGGAAATAAAACTATAAGAAATGTAGTTATCAATTGTATTTAAAAAGAGCAACTGTTGAGTTTTTTGCCGGTTCTTCTCAGCAGAACCTGCCGTCCGAACCGGTGGTAGAATCTTTACATATAGACGTGACTTCATAGCTTAAAATATCTATTATTGTATAGAAGAAAAATTTAAAAGAACGATTTGATTGTTTTATTGTATGTTTGCTTTGAATATAATCTGAAACTATACTAAACTGATTTGAAAAATTCTTTCACTGTTGGGAAGCTACACTATCCCCAAGTGCTCTAAACTATATTTTATCCCCGTATTCCTACGGTATCGGGAACCACGCGGGTAAAACCGCGCGACGTCTGCTAGTATTTTATAAAGGCCTCTTTACATTATCGTGTAACTGATGAGGGTAGATAAACAAAAATATTTGTGTAGCGGCAGTCAGACTACTGTCATTCGGCGTATGGGCCCGCGTACAGTGCGGGCGTTCCTTGCGTCTTGCCTGCGCGTGTCGCGGCGAGCCTGCTCCTAGAACACGATGGCATCATGGGGATAGACCCATCACCCATGACCCGCGGACCTACGTCACTCTACATGGACATCTAATTATACATGGTATGTTTTAGAATTTAAACTATCCTGAGTGTTATTCATATTAATTGATTATGAAACACGGCTAAAACTGAATCTGTATGATCTTCAGCTTAAGAATAACTTCTCCGTGCAAAATTAGAATATCAATTGTAAATAAAGTTACTAAGAAGAGAGCTCATCATCATCATTATCAACCGATGGGCATGTACTGCTAGGTGACCTCTGCGATGATATCAAAATACTATGATCTTGAGCCTCAAGCAGCCTGCGTGGTAATTGATCCACCTTATCAGGCTCGTTTTCCTCGCGGATCATCCCAGTGTCTTAAAACCACAACGAAAAAGTTTCATAAGAAGACAAGCCAGTAGTCTATGAGTTATTTATTTATTTGGTTTATTTAGTTTGTAATTATTATTAAACTTTGTAGTTTTACGCTAGAACGTAAGTTTATACTTACTCGCTGAATGCAGGCGGCTCCATAAAGTCCATACAATGCCCATGTCCATTGGCTGATCAATGATTAAGACAATGACGTGTCATTTAAAAAAAAATGCTATTATAATTATCATGAACATTTGTTGTAGTAAACATTTGAAATTATTTCCACAACTATTGTAACAGAAGTGGACCCATCCACAACTGGCAACTACACTTGCTCCGGTCGCAACTCGTTTGGTTCAGAAGATGTCACTTACCGGATAGAGTGCGCTGCGCCGCCGGCCGCACCCACTCTGGCATTGGACCGGGCTGCACACACTGACGCTAAGCTGTCATGGAGGACCACACATCATCCATCAGCACCGCCTCATGGTAAATCGAATTGGAAATTATATCCACGTGGAAAGGTGGCAAAAATGTTCAATCCCCGCCCCGTTGGTCTATTGTCGTATCCACTCCTAACACAGCTTTTCCCGACTAATTGGAGGGGAATAGGAATATTGGTCATATCACATCACACTAATATTATAAAGGCGAAACTTTGTGTTTAAGTGTGAAAGTGTGTAAGTGTGTAAGTATGTTTGTTCCTCTTTTACGCTGCGGCTACTGAAGCGATTTGGCTGAAATTTGGAATGGAAATATATTTTACTCTGGATTAACACATCGGGAATTTTATCCCGGAAAAATCCATGGTTCCCGCGGGATTTGTGAAATACTAAATTCTACGCGGACGAAGTCGCGGGCGTCCGCTAGTAATATTATAAAGCTGAAGAGTTTCTTTGTTTGTTTGAACGCGATAATCTCAGGATCTACTGGTTTGATTTGAAAAATGTGTTAGATATATTATCCCCGTATTCCTACGGGAACGGGAACCACGCGGGATAAACCGCTTGGCGTCAGCTAGATTAAAATTTCTGCGTTAGAAAGCCAGACTGATCCTTTGCGCAAAAAAATAATCTTTCTGTCCTGCTTCAAACAAGGCAACTACCCGTGGTGAAATAATTCGGAGAAATATTTTTGACCAAGAGTTTCAATGTTTTGTATTTTATATTTAACTTGTTACTTCTTCAATCTAGTGGTACGGTAGTGGCTCACCAATGCGAAAACAGCAGCGCTGAACAGTATAGCTTGGCAACTTCGTTCGTAACACTCCCGATGGTACGCGCGGGCCGGGGGGCGTGTAGCAGTGAATGAAAAACCCACGACTGATGCACATTACTTCCCCGCACGCACGATTTCACACCCGCGCAGTCTTTCCCCCCGTCGCCCGCATATCATGGAAGTGTCATCAAGGAACATGCCAGACTATAGCTACTTTTCTCGAAGCGATTCGTCTTATTTTTAAGCCTTATAAATTCGGTCTGGGTTTTGCTAGAAAGTTCAAATTTTCAGGATATAATGTTAGATTATTTATTACTAGTTAAGTTTTAAGTGTAAAACTATTATTTTTTTTTTATTTTTCCCAAACTAGCCCTTGATTACAATCTCACCTGATGGTAAGTGATGATGCAATCTAAGATGGAAGCGAACTAACTTGTTAGGAGGAGAATGAAAATCCACACCCCTTTCAGTTTCTACAAGACATCGTACCGGAACGCTAAATCGCTTGGCGGTACGTCTTTGTCGGTAGGGTGGTAACTAGCCACGGCCGAAGCCTTCCACCAGCCTAATCTGGTTCTTCTCAATATACCTAGGCTTCACAATCTTCTGGGTTCGAGTAAGAGACGATAGTGTCGATGGAGTTGAACCAAGCAGTTCAAGAGAAGAAGAAAGAAAAATAGAGGCGGGAGGAGAAGCGTCCAGTGTGGTACTGAGAGCTCTGTCCTGTGGCGCCAGCTACTCTGTGAAGGCTGTGGCCCATTCGAGAGCTGGCTCTTCACCACCTTCTATACCATTGATGGTCCGAACGAAACCTCCAGGTATTTTGAATTTATTAAATACAAAAAAATTTTTTTTTACCCGACTGCGTCAGAAGGAGGGTAATGTTTTTCAAGCGTATGTATGTATGGATGGCACGCCTTACAACCCAAACGGCTGGACGGATTTTGACTTAAAGGCGGGGACAAATGCTTTCTTACGGGCAAAGAATGAAATACCCATGTTTGTCACCGCATGCGGCAACATAAAGAATTTAGCCAGAACTTTATACAGATATTGTGATACCTACTTGTTTTTCTCTTTTCAGTTCATTAAGCAGTCGGGTTTTTTGTTTTTATAGGTATATAATGTTTTTTTTTTAATTACCTTCATAGAAAAGGTTCCCAGAAATTTCAAAATTTTCTTTGGAATGGTCGTCAATTATTGTTATAAATGACCAGATAAGAAAAAAATAAGTTGTTAAATATGTTGTCGCTACACTATCGATAAATAAAAAGCCTTCAAATCAAATACATGGCCATCTGCATGGTCCAACAATCAAGGAAATGGCCAAGGTTGTAAGTGACCATCCAAATCCTATAAATAGCACTACACTTCGCAGGGCATGTGTTTGTGTAAGAAACGCGTGCAAAATACCGCCCTGTGACCTTATCAACCTTATTATGGGCACAGGGCGGCATTGATGAATGGAAGATGAAATTTCTAGTATATCTGCAATAAGGATTTCTTAGTTTACGAGTATCCTACTAATATTACAAACGTGAAAGTTTGTATGGATGTTTGAATGTATGTTTGGATGTTTGTTACTCTATAACGCCGCTACTACTGAAGCGATTTAGCTGAAATTTAGAATGGAAATAGATTTTACTCTGGATTAACACATAGGCTACTTTTTATCCCGAAAAATTCCATGGTTTCCCGAGATTTGCGAAAACTGATGATTTTGATGATATGAATGTTTGTTTCTCTTTCACGCCTCAAATACTGACCCGAATTAGCTGAAATTTGGTATTAAGATATATTATATATGGATGGATTAACACATAGATTACATTTTATCCCAGATTTAATCCTTGGTTCCTGAGGGATTTGTGAAAACTAAATTCCACGCGGACAAAGTCGCGGGCGTTCGCTAGTCTACCTATAAACTTCTCGTTATAATTATAAAGAGTTAGGATTATATATTCTTTTTACTCAAAAACTACTCGACCAATTTTTTAAATTCTTTCACCATTAGAAAGTTACGTCTGTACCAAGTAACATAGGTTATACTTTATATTCCCACGGGAACGGGAACTACAAAGATGAAACCGCAAAGTATCTGCTAGTTTGTAATAAAGAAAATTTCACAATCAGTCCTAGTTTGGGAAGGCGGAGGAAATATAGACAACAATCAGGAGGAAGGCGCAGAGGCGGCTATCTGGAGTAACAGCACCGCACTAGCGTTAGACGCGCGGCGAGCCGTGCGGTGCGGCGCGCGGCTCGTGCGGTTGCAGTGGAGGAGGGCCGATGCCACTGCCGCCTGGAGGGATGCCGACCTGACATCCCTGCATCACCATAGAGAAGTAAGTCAATTGGGTATTTGAAATTATTATTGTAAAAATCACACTAATATTATTAAGGCGAAAGTTTGTGTGTAAGTGTTTATGTTTGTTCCTCTTTCGCGCCTCAGGCTACTGAAGAGATTTGGCTTAAATTTGAATCAATAGTTCCTGCGGGCTTTGTGAATGAATGCTGAATGCCACGCGGTCGAAGTCGCGGGTGTCCGCTAGTATATTATAAAACTATGTGAGTAATTTTGTAATAAAAAAGTGTGTAAGCTCCGACGCACGAATGGAGTTTACTCTTTCAGATCGACTGTTTAAATAGGTGTATGTTGTCCCGCAGCATACACTATGTACGTCTCAATACTTACGCCTGAAAAGTGAAAGGTGCGCAACTGAGGTGCAGCAAGCCGCGGCGTGTGCGCCCGCCAACAGCGTACACATGCGCATCCTAGCGCGCTCGCACACCTGTGCACACTGTTGGCGGCAGAGCACGGTGAAAGGTGCGCAGAAAAGGTTGCGCACCAAAAACGTAACGCTGTCATTCGTTCATCGAATTTTATTGCCCATACTTTTTAAGGAGGAAACTCCAATAAACTCCAAAAAATTTATGACTTCTCGGAATTAAGCTACGAATGTCGCCACGCACACATAAAGTACGCTGATACCAAAACACATGACTAATTGGACGCATCATCGTAGTGTGACAGGGTATCTGCGGTTATTATTAGTTTCGTAGATACAGAGATATCTTTGCGCTACCGTGGATCGCTCAAAAATGCCCCATAATAAAAAACTGTTATGACGTCACGAGTTCGCAAAATCAGTACCCTGGATGAGTTTGTTTTTTGTTTGTTTGTTTGGCCACAACCCTCGTAACTTTTATGTTTCAACTTACACTGATCTGATGAAATTAAGCACTGGCGTTTGAATATTGCTTGTAAACTAAGCCAAATTGAGTTAAATACATTTTGACTTTGACTTTATATTTGTATTGGTGTTCTAACAAAAATACAAATATGTTTGGATATAGGTAGTGGTCGGTGGTCTATCGGTGGGCACGTGGTACGCGCTCAAGTTGTGGACAGCGACAGAGAGTGGGCGGCAGCAAGCTATCATATACGCAGCTACCACCACACATTCTGGGGGTGAGTTCTTTTTATTCCTTTACAAGTTAGCCCTTGACTACAATCTCACCTGATGGTAAGTGATGATGCAACTTATTAGGAGGATGAAATCCACACCCCTTTCGATTTCTACACGACATCGTACCGGAACATTAAATTGCTTGGCGGCTTTTCCGGTAGAGTGGTAGCTAGCCACAGCCGAAGCCTCCCACAAGCCATAGACCTGGACCAATGAAGAAAACCTCAATTGGGGGGCCGGGGGTCAAACGCAGGACCTCCGTCTTGTAAATCCACCGCACATACCACTACGCCACGGAGGTCGAGTATACACAACATAGAGTCATTATACACCCTGGGCTTACAAGTTACCACGCGCAGCAGCTTCGAGCTTAATTTTTCAAAAAAGTTATAGCGGACATCATTCTGAAAATAGTCAGAATTCTAGAATCTCATTACACCGATATATGGTAAAATCTTGAATTCCAAAAATCACAGTGAAACTTTTGACTGTACATTTGTTTTGAAAATTTTCGATTTAGCCAATACTATCTTTTATTAATAAGATTATTAGTTACTTAAAATTATTTGAAGAATTATTATTATATTAAAATTAATTACAATTTTTTCACATTGTATTTTTTTTGAAGTTATCTTTTTCTTGAGCTGAAAGGACTCCTTTTCAGCTCACAGCCTCATATTATTATATTCAAATTAATTAAAAAATTTTCACTCATTTTTTTTTAAGTTCTCTCTTTCTTGCTTTCACAGCCTCAGCGGACCGATGGCGAGTTTTAGCCCTCAAATTACCCTCCTCCTCCCACCATACACAACCATTTATCCTATAAAATCCTACGCTACCCCCTTTTATAGATTCTGGCATAAATATTAACACATTTTTTCCACACAGAACGCCTCCGTCGGCCAGTGGCTTTCCACTCTGAAGGAGCTCCGACCAGCACAGTGAACGGCGCTGACAACTCCGACCGTGTGTTGGGCGCGGTGTCACTGGCCTTCGCTGCCTTGGCCACGATAGCTGTGACTGCCTTGTTGCTCGTACTCATGGCTAAACGAAGGTACGTAGGGTTGCCAGGTTGTCAAACCTAATAGCTGGATAGACCAGACAGTTTAGCCAGCATTTGGGTAGAAAGGTCAACATTATTCAGGATTTAGTAGGTCAGGTACGACAAAAACAATGTATGTGAAATCAAGCCTATTTTAATTATTATCATAAATCTTGTTATGTGAAATAATATTGTAGTGAAATAATAAATTAAATCGAACGCCAAATCAGTCTTAGGTATGTAGGTACATACTTTATTATTAATCAGTAAAATAGTCATCAGACAAAATAAAATTCAAGATACTCGTAAATATTTATCAACATATTTCAATTCTTCTTAAATACTCATGAAATTGCACAATTAGAAGACTTTTTTAGCTAAAACAAATGCGAAATGTAAAAAGCTTTATATAAGCCGGACAAGCCGGACACAGTTTATTTTGGCCGGATACTGGACATGCAATCAAAAAACCTACTTATATCCGGCTTTATCCGGTCCCCTGGAAACTTAGCCATCATCATCAGGCTATTTTAAGCTTCAATAGCTCCACAGTGCCCTCATCACCGAGAGGTGGTTCAATCCCCGCCCGTTTGACTCTTCTCGTACCTACTACAATACACAGTATTTTTAGACTAATTGCAGGGAAATAGGAATATTGGTCATATATAAAAGATATGGAAAATATTCTTGAAGAAAATGGCAGTTTATGGAGGAGGATTAATGTTAGATGGAGGGAATTTGAAACTTGGACCACCCATAGTGGAAATCTCATTATTTCGTACGTTGACATAGAACTCGAACTTTGAACCTTGTGACCTATTACCACGTTGGCTGACCACTGCTGTCAGAGCCAAGTAAAATATCAAACTTTACTCTTAAATTATAAAAAACTAAAATATTAAACCTAATTTAAAGAATTCACAAATAATTACTTATTATTTTGAAGTCGGATGAATAATGCAAATCCAATAAGAAAATTAATAAAACAATTGCTTTTGCTTTGCTTTAATTAATCTGGAAAATTATCTGGCTTTAGTAAATGTAATTACAACGCTTCAATCTCAATACAACTCACTGATAGAAGCTAGCATACAGTGCTTAACACTACAAACTGTAGAAGGATCAATACCGGGAGCAAATTGTGTTTCCCGGATTATGGGAAGCTGGAACTTTACAACTCTTGACTTCAAGTGTAAACACGAGGAACTAGTCAGAGTGAACCAACATTGATGCAATACAAACACAGAAGTCCAAGTAATCAAAGTACAGAATAATTATTATTATTATTTCTAATTTCGATTGGATTTTACCAAATAATTAGACTACATTCTACCCTACTTTCTTCATCCACGGCCGTGGGTTCGATTCCCACAACTGGAAACAATTAAGCATTGGTGTTTAAGTATCAATAGCGAAAACTGTATTTTTCTCGTAGGTCACCCGTTCATGTGGTTTTTTAGTCTGAATGTGTTTTTAATTGAGTACGTTAAATTATGTACGCCCGTTAGTGTTCATTTACAAAAGAAAAGAAAGAAAGAATTACTTAAATTAATATAATAATCAATTTTTTGCGCAAAGGATCAGCCTGGCTGTCCAGCGCGGAAATGCAGCCAGTATTCTTGCCGCCATTCCGCGTGGGCATGATTTGTATAGTTATTAGGATAAGTTAGCTTAAGTTCCTTATTGTATTCCTTCTCAATAAAAAAAAAAAAAACAAAAAAAAATAATCAATAAAATTATTACCAATAATAAATACTCTTTCTTGTTTTTTGTGAATAGTTTTTAAAATATTTAAAAACATAAGACGCATAACATTGAAAATTATTGATGCGACGCTTCGTGCCGTACTGACTCGAGAATGTATTCGTTTTTGAATTTTGTATTTGGAGAGGTTACGACACAGTCGTATGCCGTGCGCTCTATCTGTTTAATGCCTATACATATAATGTTCAGTGTATCTAAATGTTTTTTTTCTTGATATCATTTATTTTAAAAATGTTCCTGGTAAAACATGCGCTGCAAGACCGAAGCAGTACATAACATGCACCGAATGTCATCAACACGCGCGCTAAAACTTGAGAAAAATACAGCTGCTTTCGACGTGTATTTTACATCTCACATTTCATGTTGCTTTACCTCCAAGAAACGTGCAGGAAATTCAAATTTTATACGCAGAAAAATTTTACGACGACGTCGTAGAGTTGATATGCTTTTGACGAAGAACGAAATGTTCGACTGTGCCAGTAAAATTTTATGACAAATATTTTATACTGAAACGTTACTTTACGTTACGGTATATAAATAAAATAAATAAAAATTCCTTAGTTCAATATTCCTTCAATGTTAAGACGAAATATTTATAAGTACATAAAAGTCACATTGAAACATTATAAGTAGATACGCCCTTTCTATTGATATTACTTCTATAATTACAATGAAGAATAATTTCCATTTATTTTGACAGACTACGTGGATCGCGAATTTTTTGTTTTTCGTTGAAGAAAATGTCTTAAAACTTAATTGCAAATCTATTGCTAATTTTTAGTTTCACGTTACATTCTTTTTTCACATTACTTTCTGGCTTTTCACTCCAACAATGTAAACATCCAAGCCGAGTGAAAAAGTAAAACGTGAAAAAAACAATACTTTTAATTAAAATTGTATTTAATTTACTGAGACAGAATGGTGCTTACGCGATTCAGCTTCTTTTGCAATCCCCTAATAGCTTAAGTTTGAAACTATACTAAATCCAAACTCAATGTGAAATGTTTATCAACAAACAATTAATTATTTTTTGGAAAGACGACCCCGCACCGAAAAGCGCAGTGTTGGTCGACCCCTAATTGGTGAACCGAGGACATCAAGCGGATTGCAGGGAGCCGCTGGATGCTGGCGGCTCGAGACCGTTGTGTTAGGAAGTCCATACAAGAGGCATATGTGTGGCAGTAGACGTCTAACGGCTGATAATGATGAGGATAATAATTACATAGTATCTATAATTTATAGTATCTATAAATACCCTCATTTTTAATTTGTTTGTTGATATTGTTGGCAACACCACGTTGCTGTCGACTATTGGCGCTTGGGGGCGCTACTGGAGCGCCGTGGAGCGAGCATATTGGCAGCTCTGTGCGTTGTTGGTACGATTGGAAACACCAATCAAAAACGGTCGGTGACGCGCTTCATTGAGGGCGCCATCATCGAATACTGTTGGCAGAGCCGGTTGAATCAACCAATGGGGAGATCCGAAGATTGGTTCCGCGGAGTTGGTACTCGATCTTCAAAAAGACTTTAAAAAGAGACGTTCGTTATATCACAGGGTTATTTTGATTATGAGAGTCTCCATGTTTTAAGCCTCACTGTAAAATTAAATCTAGTTTAATAAAATTGTAATGGGGATGATGACTAGGTTTGAATATATGGATTTTATGATACATTCGGGTAAATAGGGTCAATGTTAACTAATTTATACATAAAAAGCAAAGATTGTCTGGATATTTGCAAAATAAATAAGATTATAAAATTTCAAAATCTATTAATTTTTTTTTATCGTAATTAGATGAAAATTCATACAGTTTTAGCCTCCGTACATTAAATGTGACATTTTTCAATAAATGAACTATAAACATAAACGCACAAATAACAAAGATATTAGTAATTTTGTTTGAACGCCCATACAAACCTAACGATCAGCGAGCCAATGACGTCACTAAAGCGTGCCATTTTGTATGGAGCGTTTATCAGGGATCCGCGGCAGCGCCGCAAATCTGTCCCTTTAAATCCCTGTAGCTCCGAAAGTAATGATCGCAGATACCCTGTTACTTTTACAAAATTGCTTAGCTATTAGTATACTCTTAATTTATATATAATTTAAAAAACTGTCATCATCCCTATTCAAGTGTGAAGGTGGTTTTTGTTTATAATATTAACATTGAGATTGGTTTTAGTACAGAGTATCATCTAGGACTTTTGTTTTAGCACCCTCCTGTCTTGCGGAGGGCAGACTGAGGAAGAGGCTCGCCGCTGCAGCCACTCAGTGACCAGCACCGACAAGTCCGTGTGCCCCGAGCAGCAGAACATACGGAACTGCCAACACGACTATAAGCACGACAAACTGTCGCCTGCTTCCGGTGAGAATTTATGTACGACATGGGTGTTTTTTCTTTTTCACTAGATTAAGTTTATTTTATAAGATAACTACTAGACCGAGATCCTAGAGAGATCTGATACAGCTTTTTTTACCCGACTGCAAGAAGGGTTATGTTTTACGCGCGTATCTTGTATGTATGTATGTATGTATGTAATATTCTTTATTACCTCATATTTTCCAAACCGCTGGACGGATTTTCGTAATTAAGATATCGTTAGATTTGTCTTAATAACCCAAGTGTTCTTAGATAGGTGAAATTTAAAAAATACCAACAAGACGACTGTGAGACGCTATAGACTCGAGGTGAAAAAAAAAATTTTTTTTTGAATATTGCAACATGGGTATCAAATTCAAGGGCTTTTTGAGAGGATTTCAAAATGGTATATCATGGCTATGTTAAAAAAAACTACAATAAGAAAAACGTTATTTATTAATTGTCTAACAAAATACGCGAGGTGGATGACTATGAGTGTTGGGTTTATCAAGTGAAGTTTTAGAACACCTAAAATAGACTAAATTTTATATTGATTATAAAAATCGGACAAGTGCGAGTCGGATTCGCCCACCGAGGGTTCCGTAGATTTTTTTTAAATATTTACTTAACCTCGGTTGGAAGTATACAATATCGTACTTTGTAACATGTAACAAACGTAACAAATAAACGAAATTCACCATCTATCTTAACTAAAAAGTGTGAAATAAATAAATTAATTAAACAAATAAAAAAACCCGACTGCATAAATTATACAAAAACTGAAAAGAAAAAAACAAGCTCAGTTCAGAAGTGTAGAAAGCAATAATTAGAAAACAGTCGGGACCTATTTATTCTATTGATTAGAATGATTTTCGTCTACATTTTTAATAGGTCCCGACTGTTTTCTAATTATTGCTTTCTACACTTCTGAACTGAGCTTATTTTTTTCTTTTCAGTTTTTGTATAATTTATGCAGTCGGGTTTTTTTATTTGTTTAATTAATTTATTTTTTCTTTACAAGTTAACCCTTGACTACAATCTCACCTGATGGTAAGTGTAGATGCAATCTAAGATGGAAGCGGGTTGTTATGAAGAGGAAAAAATCTACACCGGTTTCGGTTACTACACGACATCGCTAAATCGCTTGGCGTTACGTCTTCACCGGCAGGATGGTAACTAACCACGGCCGAAGCCTTCCCACCAGCCAGACCTGAACCAATTAAAAAAACCTCAATCGTCTTTTTTTATCAATTAAAAAAACCCACCGTGCATACCACTGCGCCACGGACGTCGTCAAAAGCTAATTTTTACAAAGATGAATCCTTTGGTTTTCAGTAGTGTCTAATGTGCTTTATGTCAGATCGCTCTGGGATCTTACTCTATATAAAATATAGAACTATAAAACTATATAAACAGGAAGATAATTTTTGAAGGGCACATTATTTCTTTTGGTGCATAATAGTAAATAATAAATATATTTTCAGTCTGTACATTTAAGATTTTTTTTAAATTTCTGACTCCAAAAATAACAAAACACATTGTTTTTATCGTAAAATAATTTCGGTAAACTTTGGTATTTTTAGTTAATAAAAAAAAGAAAAAATATCTACATACCTATCAAATTTCCTTTATGTTTAAAGTATAAAATTTTGCGCATTCCGAAAATCTTTTTCCTGTATTGAACCATTCATATTTTTATAGTTATAACTTAGCGCGTGAAATTTATTTTTGCAAAATATATAATTTTCTTATATGCCTACGACATAATATCTGCATGATTGTGCTTAAACAAAAAAAATCGGTTGTTTGTAAAGTCGGTTTAGTGACGATAGATGAACGTGACAACGTCATAATAAAATGCTGATGGAATGGTTGCATTTTTTAAAAGAAAATCTTCATAGACTCATATATACTCACATCAGAATATACTTTATTTCTTGTAATTAAAGTTGGCAACCCTAGAGCGAGGGAACAACGCATGACGTCATCGTTTTTCGGATCGGTCGGCTCCATCGAATTATAAGACGTTGTCACGTCAAAAAAAATAAACTTAAGTATTTGATGTTTTTTCCTAAATCTATAATTATTTTGTATACAGATGTATACGAAATAAGTCCGTACGCGACGTTCGCGGTGGGCGGCGAGACGGCGGCGACATTGGACCACACGCTGCAGTTCCGTACCTTCGGCCATCGCGATAACGACGCGCCGCCGCACCGGCCCTGCAGGAAGCACCCGCAACGACATCGCGACCGCGCTGACGGTAACTATACTGTCTAGACGCGACAGTCGCGGGAAATTCCACACGTTTGGAATAGCAAACAAATAATCCAAATACGCTTTACTGCCAGTATAGTTATAATAAGAAGGCATATTGTGGTGCACTGTTTGCGACCTGATTTATGAATTACTAGATTTATGACTTCGTCCACGTGGAAATTAATGTAAACTTTCAAACACTATTTTACCACTTTAGGGGTTGAATTAAAAAATTTTTGAATTACATTATATTTTGTATTTTTTTTTATGAGTTATAAACAAATTTCTAAAACTGTAACTCTAAAAATGAAGGACTTTTCATACAAAACTATTTCACCCCCTTCTCATTTTAATTTCGCAATAAAAAGTATCCTATAACCTTCTCCGTATTATGTTGTGCCAAGTTTCATTTGAATTCGTTCAGTAGTTTCAACGTGGTGCCCGAATAACGAATAAATCGCGGACAGACAGACAAACAGACAAAAAATCAAAAAAAATATTTTTAGCTTCAGTATCGATTATATAAACCCAACAAAAATTTTCAAAATATCTTCAATGTTCAGAACGTACAAAATGTACAGAATTCGTATTTTAATTTTTAAGTATAGATTCTAGATGGCGCTGGCGAACGATATGCTACGGTAACGTTTGGTGTTACAAAATGGTATAAGTAAAATCTCCATTTGCGAATAAATGTATCTCGGTCGGTAGTCCCCCGAGACCCGTGAGGGTCTGCGTGGATGATCTCTCGTCGAATAAATGTATTCGATTGTGTATAGTATTCGACCACTTTTATTATAAGTATAGATAGATTATTAATAATCAAGTATTTAACTGTTTCGTACTATTCGTACTTTACAAATTATTATTGAGTTCCTAAACTACCTTTAGCTTTGTATTGATCTGTTTGTCTTTACCATCTTACCTTAACCATTGTGTTCTGTACCAGTGGAGAAGCATCACTCAGAATGCGAGCTCCAGCATCTCAGCCGCTACGAGAAGGTGCGGCCGCGACACTGCGCCGGCACCTCCTACTGCGTACCTCTCACACATCACGGTAAATATTGATGAGTTCCTTAATGATAGCCCAGTGGATATGACCTCTGCCTCCGATTCCGGACGGCGTGGTTTCGAATCCGGTCCAGGGCATGCACCACCAACTTTTCAGTTGTGTGCATTTTAAGAAACTAAATATCACGTGTATCAAACGGTGAAGGAAAAACATCGTGAGGAAACCTGCACACCGGAGAATTTTCTTGATTCTCTGCGTGTGTGAAGTCTGCCAATCCGCATTGGGCTAGCGTGGTGAACTAATGACTCATTCTGAGAGGAGACTCGAGCTCAGCAGTGAGCCGAATATGGGTTGATAATGATAATGATGAACTGTTGAGTTTCTTGCAGACATTTCTTAGCAGTACCTGCCTTCTGATCCTGTGATCTAGTAGGGTCTTTACAAATAGACAAACTTGACGTTTCGAGTGCTTGTAAACTAAGCCTACTTGAAATAAATGTTTTTTTTATTTTTGATTTCGATTTTATTATCTATTACTATCGCCCGTAACTTTGTCTGCGTGAAATTATTTTTTTTACAAATCCCACGGGAATCATGGTATTGTGGTTATAGTTATTTATACAATACTATCCAGGCTAATCTCTGGAATGGATGAACTGATTTTAGTGGGACCTTCGCTGAAAATTAGACCAGGTTATTGAGTAACATGTAATCCATTATTATCGCTCAATTCGTGTAAAACCAAATTTTGCCCAAACTTTTTGTATTAATTAAAACAATTATTTTAAACAGAAGTTTTAAAAGAGAGATTCTATTGAACATAATATTTTGAAAAGTTTTTATTAAACATCAACGTCACAATGTATGTTACCTTTTCCGCCATCGCTATTTACGTAACACAAAATATGACTATCACATATCATAACGCACATCATCTATCATTCATCCAACGACTTGTTAATATATTCCAGCCATATATCACAGGCTTTATACTTATCTAGCCCACGTCTCACGATTACACCCGCGTAGTTCCCGTTTTCATGAGAAACGGGGATAAATATAGCCTATAACACTCACAAATAACGTGGCTTCCTAGTAATAAAATAATTTTTAAAGTAGATCCAGAGATTATCCTCTACAATGCCATGAACTTTCTATGTATTAACGTTTTATGTTACCTTTTCCTTCATCGCTATTTACGTAATACAAAATATGACTATCACATATCATAACGCACATCATCTATCATTCATCCAACGACTTGTTAATATATTCCGGCCATATATCACAGGCTTTATACCTAATAATGATTTATTATACGCACCGCTGAATTCCCTAAGGTTTTGTGGCAGTCGAATGTTGCTGGGTAATAAGACAGGTATGCGCAAATACGTCGACCCGACTTTGAAATGAACTATGGGAAGCTATTTTTATTATTAAAGAAGCATTAACATGTTATGCATATAAGGAATAGTTATTTATGCCACTGTCATGTAATGGGGGCTATTGTAGCTCGAGTGATACAATCACTAATTACGTACAGTGGCATACAATACTTTTTTCTACGACCATGATAAAATAAATAAAAAAAAAGTATAATTAGCGTTGGTCGTGGCCTCCTCAATTTTTGTATCAACGTGGCCTCCTAGATTTGTATCTTTTAAGGAAGCCTGAATTTTTGTAGCCAATGACATGGAACTAAATGAAAATTACCAAAAGACCTGTAGGAAGAAATAACTTTGTGATATGGTTTAGGCTTTCTTATGGAATCTATTACGTAATGAGAGTAGAAAAATGTCTATATATTTTGTTTGAATTCATATTTTTTAGGCTTAGTTTACACTCTCTTTTGAAATATCAAGTTTATCTATGTGACTCTACCCCGGAGTTGAGTCGACAAGAAACTCATAGCCATTATCAGCTGATGATGAAACCGTGTAAATTTACTCGACAAGAACGGGCGAGGTGGTTTATGTCGGATTTTAATGTGATATGACCCTAACGCTAGCTACTCACGATCTATAGACTGTCAAGTCTGCAGACTGCTTGGTGATTTGGGCAATGAAAAGATGCCGAAACCATACCTATGACTATTATAATCATCTTTTCAGACATAGGCCTTTTGTAGGGACTTCGAAACATTACGATACTGAGCCGCCTGCATCCAGCGAATCCCTGCGTCTCGCTTGATGTCATCAGTCCACCTGTTGAGGGGTCGAGCAACCATGAGCATATTTAGATGTTTTTTTCACTGTCTACTTGGCGATAAACTTGATCGTGTGTGGCTGGCGTAATGGGCCGTTTAATAAGATGATATAATTTCCAGGTGGAGGCGGAGGCAGCGGGGGCGGCGGCAGCGGTGGAGGGTTTTCCGAAGTGTACGCGGGAGATTCCAGCGTTGAATCCGGCCCTGGATCTCTCTCCCCGCGCACCCACCATGAGCACAGCTAGCGCCAAGGCAAACCCGCGGCTAGATAATTAACACCATAGACATAGACCAAGGATATTCTGAAAAAATGCAATAAACTTAATACCTTAAGATACACAGGACATTTCTAGCAATTGTTGCTCGGCAACACATATGATCTGAAGCGACTCTATTATTGAATCCGGATCTGGGACACCGTCCCCTAATAATTTTTTTATTTTCATTTTTTTTTGTCACAGTTTATTGAAATTGCTACTGATTGCTCCACTTATTGCTTCGGACTGGTTCATACGTGTTACTCAGCAATAATAATTGCTCGAAAAATTGCCTGTGTGCACCTTTAGAATGCCAACTGATTAGAACGAAGTATTGAGTGTTTGTACACAGACTTGCGACGAATATGATAATAATTAGTGCCAAAATTACCGATGAATAAAACGTCTTCGATTTCTTTATTTTATTTCTGAAATTAAGAAATATTTTTGTTGCTTTATAAAAATATCAACGTTACATAATTTAAACGTTTTACTAATTCAGTCTCAATGAAAAAAAAATTAGGTTACATACCTAATTTTTTTTTCATTGTTACCAGGTACCTGTTTTTTTAATATAAAATTTTAGTTCTGAAAAATTAAAATCTTTAAACGGAAAACGGCGGATTTGGAATAGCATATCTAGAATTTATATAGATCTAGATGTTTGTAACGTCATCTGACAGAAGATTAAAATCTTCCTAAATGCGAAAATCATAACAAAGTACATGACAACATAAAAAGGGTTATCGCTATAACTTAATGGAAATATGGTACATATTTCATTAAAAATAGTAGGTACAAAGCTTGTTTATTTTATATCTTCGGGAAAAAGCAACATACTAATAATGTGAAATTTGCAAAAATAATAAAAATCCACCAATACTGTACTTTCCGGTGAGGAAATTCCAGCATTTTGGGACTCGAAAGTCCGTCGAATCGTCGAACCATATTTCACGCCTATTGCCACTTTAGCTTTGCGACTCGTCGAACTATGTTGGTAAATTTGTTTTTTCTGTGGTCTCAATTCTAATTTAATCACGCAGAGATACTTCTTTGTCCTCTGAGTAACTGTAAGTTTTCTTATGAGGTCCATAGTTATCGTCCAAATCTCATAATAAAATCTAAATAAACAGGTCATAGTTCGGATCTCAAAGATATCACGAAATCTAACTTCATAGGCATATTTCTGACTGAAACATTTAACCGTTAAGGTTCCTGAGATAATTAAGCTAATATACATAAACCAGATAGACAGAATTCTAAGGGGAAAACTTAAATATCCGGTAATTCTTAGTATAAATTCAGTGGAAAATACATATTACGCTTTAGTTGACTGCCATTTTGAACATAATAATAGTGAACTATAAGGATTTTTTTTGTATACAATATACCTAATAATAATATCACATAATCCGTACCTATCTATAGTCTAAAGTAATAGAACAATGTTGCCATTTGTAATCTTAAAAACTTTTTTGAATTGTCTTACTTCGTGTAGAGAATAAGCCTATGTTTACACTTATAATAGAAACGATACTTAAAGTTATCTTGCAATGAAATGGATGGAAAATTCATATACAAGTAGGTAGATACATTTTGGTGCATTTTTTCCGGTTGTACCAAAATGTGAAGAAAACATTTTAAATTGACGAAAATTTTCAGTTTTTTTAATGATTTCAATTTTCAATGTATAACATAAAATTGTGTACATCATCGTTTTGTAAAAGCAGACTGAGTCTGAAAATTATTATTGCTAAAGGTAGTGTTTTCAACCGACTTCCAAAAAGGAGGAGGTTCTACGTTCGGCTGTATGTATGTTTTTTTTTAATAATATTGCTGTATTTCGTGAAAACAAAAGAAAAATACAATCAACATTTACCTAGATGTTGTAGTTTGTAACTTGGACTTTTGGAAGTCTGTTTGGCATTGGTTGTATTTGAGTACAGACAAGCGTTTACAGCAGGCAGAAGTCTGACAGCGCGATGGTGTGTACCTACTGAAGGGTATTTAAAGGTAGGCGTCCACATTTTCGTATCGTAGGTAGGTATCGGACGCATCGCATCAAACGGATGTTTTGACACCACTCTCATTTGGATTTTCGTAGTGACACATAGCGTAGTGTTCGATGAATGACGTCAACGGCACGCATCGCAAAAGCTGCCCCTCAGAACGTCAGCATCAGCATTTCTGACGGGTAGATTCATGCGATCAGTAAGATGCGGATAGGTTGTATTGCCTTTTATACAAAGAATCCGTTTGATGCGATGCGCCCGATACATACGATGCGATAATGTGGACGCCTACCTTATAACGAACCTTTATTTTCTAAACAACGCGCTTGTACTGTCATCGTACCGTATATCTAATGTTAACGGACTTCCCAGAATAAATTTACTTCTACATTATTACAATATGACATCGAAAGATATTGTAAATCGGACCTAAATCAGTTAGTGTAAACCTAGTCATTGTTCTAGTTTTTAAAAATTATGAATATATTGAAACTGTAAATACTTATAGACTGAAGTTATAATTTTTAAATGGAGCTTAAATTTGTAAATACATTTGTAGATAACATTACACGATTAAATCTCTAGTCAATTTTTATTGAATGTTTTACGACAATATAATTGTATGGTGTAAATATTGAATCTATGTGAGAATTTCTTTGTTGTAATATAAATCATTTATCTCAGTTGTTGGTTTTTATTTATTACTTCTTATACTTTCTTGTTTTGTAACCCCCGACGAAAAAGCGCTTTTAAAGAGAAAATTGATGTCACATAACAAATGTCGTCCGGTGCTTACTGGTGTATATCTTATAGTAGGTAGATGACATTTT
Organism: Bicyclus anynana; assembly: GCF_947172395.1. Taxonomy (NCBI): domain Eukaryota; kingdom Metazoa; phylum Arthropoda; class Insecta; order Lepidoptera; family Nymphalidae; genus Bicyclus; species Bicyclus anynana. Next base: position 4,300,409 of record NC_069103.1, on the reverse strand, counting down.
GACAATTGATATGATGTTTATTTTAATAAGTTGATAAGACCAAAAATATCAAATAGGCCAGCTGGTGGCTAGAGCCATTAGTCACTACAAAAATACAAATATAACAAAACTCCTTGTAAACCAATGATTTTAAACTTATTTCGTGGTTGTTTATTACGAATATTATTTAAATTGGTACACACCACGATAAAACGACGAGATTTTTAATGTCGATATTTCTCTTCTATTCTTTTTATTGCTTGTAAACCAACTACCAAGCATAGTTGAAATCAATGAATTTTAAATTAGGTTAGCACCTCTGCTATTTTGGTAGTCGGTTCAAAATGTCTGTTACTCTAAATTCCAGTATCGGAATACTATTTATGTCCATACCGGGAGTAAAAGGTATTAATCCCATCGAAGTCCTCTGAGAATAAGCTATGCAAACAATTCGAGTCCGATCACAGAAATATCTGTGATGTTTACCTACTCTATTGAATAAGTCAGCCTATCGGTAAGACATTAATCTAGTTAAATCCAAATATATAAAAGCCAAAGGTCATGACGAAAACCGCTTGACGTAGAAAGATGAAAAGTCAGAGGGCGGACGCCATTCTATATACTAATATTATAAAGCTGAAGAGTTTCTTTCTTTGTTTGTTTGATTGAACGCGCTAATCTCAGGAACTACTGGTCCGATTTGAAAAATTCTTTCAGTGTTAGATAGCCCATTTATGTGGTATTGTAGAGGGAATCTATGGATTTATTGAACCAATTTTGAAAATTCTTTTACCACTAGAAAGCCACGTTATGCGTGTATGTCGCTATATACTATCCCTGTATTCTTACGGGAACGGGAACTACGCCGGTGAAACCGCGAGGCGGCGGATAGTTTATGAATCAGGAAGTGTAATAATTGAGTGGGATATCTGCCCACCTGATGGTACGTGGAAAGGTCGACATTTCATAGTGATTTTTTTTACATGTTAGCCCTTGACTACAATCTTACGTCATGGTAGGTGATGATGCAATCTAAGATGGAAACGGGCTAACTTGTTAGGAGGAGGATGAAAATCCACACCCCACTACCGGATAGCTAAATTACCGGCCTCCGTGGCGCAGTAGTATGCGCGGTGGATTTACAAAACGGAGGTCCTGGGTTCGATCCCCGGCTGGGCCGATTGAGATTTTCTTAATTGGTCCAGGTCTAGCTGGTGGGAGGCTTCGGCTGTGGCTAGTTACCACCCTACCGGTAAAGAGGTACCGCCAAGCGATTTAGCTTCCGGTACGATGCCGTGTAGAAACCGAAAGGGAAGTGGACTTTCATCCTCCTCCTAACAAGTTAGCCCGCTTCCATCTTAGATTACATCATCACTTACCATCAGGTGAGATTGTGATCAAGGGCTAACTTGTAAAGAATAAAAAAAATAAAAAAAATTGCTTGGCGGTAAGTCTTTGCTGGTAGGGCGGTAACTAACCACGACCTAGGGTAACAAGGTATAAAGTGTTTCGACCCTTAAGTTAATTTATTATTTTAAAATTTAATACTTTATATTAATTTTGTATCTAATACTTTTCGCGAAAACTTATAACATAAGTAAGTATTACAACTCTATCATTTCCTAAGCTTCGATGTCAACACTTTTTCCGTTTAAATGTTCCATAAACCCCTGATCCACTGGTCATTTTAGGGTGGTGGGTGCACAGCCATACTCTTTTAGGGGGGAGTCCGTTTAACCACGCCCCCCTTAGGTGGTCCGATACACGTTTATTCAGGAAAAACCCCCCTCGCAAAAAAAGAAAACACCGCGAGCGTTCGAAACGGATCGAAAATTAATTATTGCTTTGGAAAAACGTTAGCTACGCGTTTAGTTTTCGGTCTTTGTTCGAAGCAACGAGGATATTGTGTGATCGGTTTTCAATTATAGAGCACTAACTAAATTCTATAGATGGATATAAAAAAATTGTAAAATCACATAGAAATTCGTTTTTGCGTTTTTGTGTCGGTATTCATCTATACTTATAATAAATCTGTAGAGAGGTAAATTCTGTACATGAAATATGCAATCAGTAAAAATTTGTATCTGTATGTTCGATACAGAAACAAAAACTACTCGACGGATTTTAACGCAACTTGGTACAATTATCCTTCATACTCCTGTGCAGGTTATAGTATACTTTTCATCACGCTACGATCAATAGGAGCAGAGCAGTGAAGGGAAATGTTGGGAAAACGGGAGAAGTTACTAAATTTTTACAGCGATACTACTGAAAGTACTTACTTAAAGAGTCTAAGGGCGGACGAAGTCGTAGGGGTCCGCTAGTGTATTTATAAATAACCATATATTTGGTGCCTTTGATTTTTATAAGTGGAAGATCCTCTGTTTGATTTTCAAGTAGGGGTTGTTTTCGTATGGCTTTAAGCCTCAGACTAAGAACACCACTGTGCTTATTATGTCCAAGTGGAAAAGAGGTAAGTAGATTTGTAATTCACGAGGCTCTCCTAATATAAGGAAAGTCTCCTAGAATGACTATTTTTGCATGAGTCCCTTAACGATACTTAACAAAAAACTTGCAGTGTAAATAATTTCTAAATTACCTCAAGTCTGGTCGGATAGTAAGACTAGAAGTCGTTACATTGTCAATCTAAACTCGTCAGTGCATTAAAACAAATTCAATAACCTCGAGTTTTCCTGTGTGAACTTCTTTAATAGACAACTATCAAATGCTAATAATTTAATAATTTAAGGGTTGGATCGTGCCGCAATGCAAGAACCAGCTTATGACTAAGGGCCCCGTATGGGTTCGAAACTAGTCGGGCATACTTCGACCTAATATCACGTGAGTTTTAGTCGTGTTTCATTAGGGGCCCCAAATGAAGGTTAGAGAATACTCAAAAAAAATGCTCGCTTAAAATAAATATGACAGCGACTATTAATATATATGATGTTTCCGACTTTTGGGAGCACGCTTAATCCGGGAAAAAATCTGGTCTTTTTTTGCTTTTGAAACTACAATTCTTTTATGATTTTTGGGTAGCACAAGATTAATTGAGATTGTGGATTGCACTTTACTAATTTTTGCTTTCAACGTAAGGAGCCCCTGTAGGGCCCCATATTATTGATACGGCTGATACGGCTGTATCTACCAGTGGCGAAGGATGGAATTATGACGTAGGCAAACCATCCCAAATGTAAGGAAATTCAACTTGCAAACTCCGGATTCTCCAGTGTGTCCAGTGTTTTGTATTATATTTTATAACATTGTTAGAATTAAAAAAAAGGACAAATAAAGAGATGAGAGATAAAATCAGTATGTATTTTTAAAAGGTAACCCGGTGGAAAGCGACCTGTATGGACTTTTCTACGACTCAAACGGCGTAATAATTATCTAAAGCCAACGAAGCCCTATAATTAGACACTTTGTGGCATAGACTACGTATGCTACTAGCCTATATAAACAAATCAGGGTGTACATTCAGTTGACACCGCATTGTCTAAAACGATCACGCCACAGGCTTATCCGCGTTGCCACTGACATGTACGCAATTCACTTAATTGAGAGCCACTTTTGGAGCTTCAATTGATTTTAAACGACCCTAACGAGCTATTCGAGCAGGTATTAAGTGTGGAGTTTACAATTCGTATAGATTACCACCATTGGAACAGCGTGGCAAATACAAGTTCTAAAATAAATACGGTCGAATTGAGAAACTTCCTTCTTTTTTTGAAGTCGGTTTAAACAGATTGTCTGTAAAAACGTCCTGTAAAAGAAATTCAAAATTGGTTAAGAAATTACGAAGTTGTGAGGTAACAAACATTAAATAAAACATACGCGACTAATTGGGAACCTCCTCCTTTTTTTGAAGTCGGTTAAATATATATTTTAGTAAAATTATTAGTGTACTGTTTATTATAATAAAATATGCGAAAATGGCAATAAAAAGAATTGAAAGCTCACATCAGTTTCACGCGGACAAAGTCACGGGCGTACATAGTTATACATAGCTCGTAGTTAGTTATAATTGAACATTCCGGACGGAAAGAACTCCTCGGTTTTTAATAGAGCCTCCGTGGCGCAGTGGTATGCGCGGTGGACTTACAAGACGACTTATTGAAGCCTCAATAGCTCAACGGTAAGAGCGGTCGGACTCATCACCGAAGGGTGGTGCTTCGATCCCCGCCCCGTTGGTCTATTGTCGTACCCACTCCTAGTACAGTCTTTCCCGACTAGTTGGAGGGGAATGGGAATATTGGTCATATTATAAAAAATATGGCAAATATTCTTTTTTTTTTTTAAAAAAAAAGACGGAGGTCCTGGGTTCGGTCTGGTCTGTCTGGTGGGAAGCTGCGGCCGTGGCTAGTTACCACCCTACCGGCATAGGCGTAACGCCAAGCGATTTAGAGTTCCGGTACGATGTCATGCAGAAACCGATAGGGGTGTGCATTTTCGTCCTAATCCTAAAAAGTTAGACCGCTTCCAGCGATGATGCAATCTAAGAAGATTCCATCATCGCTTACCATCAGGTGAGATTGTAGGCAACGGCTAAAGTGTAAAGAATAAAAATAAATAAAAATATAATAAGGTACGCTACCTTGGTATTAACAAGGTAGCGGGAAATCCTGATAGGGGAAAAGGTCATTCACCCCATCCTCGGGACTGGTTTCTTAGTATTTACGTCAGGTCTAATAGGTCGGTAAATAACTATTACTGAAGACCACTAGACCAAACCTAAAGCTGAGACTGATAGGAATTATAAAAGTTGAGTCAAACTGAGAATTGCTTATTATAAAGCATTAATAACAAAACAACGCCAAGACTTTCAAAGGACGCTGTTTAAATTAATGTAAATTGGTGATTACATTATCACCAATTTACATAAATGTTCATTTCCAGTGAGATTTTTTAACCGATTTCAAAAAAAGGAGGTGGTTCTCAATTCGACCCGTATGTTTATTTTTTGTTTGTTACCTCATAACTTTTTTTTATTCTTTACAAGTTAGCCCTTGACTACAATCTCACCTGATGGTAAGTGATGATGCAGCCTAAGATGGAAGCGGGCTAACTTGTTAGGAGGAGGATGAAAATCCACACCCCTTTCGGTTTCTACACGACATCGTACCGGAACGCTAAATCGCTTGTAGGTACATCTTTGTCGGTAGGGTGGTAACTAGCCCCGGCCGAAGCCTCCCACCAACCAAAATTCGTCAATTCACTAACCAATTTTGAAATATCTTCATAAAAATTAGTTTAGTGCCTAATTTTGTGTTATTATCAAAATAACTAAAATGAGTCTTTGAAGTCGGTCCCATTTTTATGTTAAAAAGATAATTAAATCTATTTTGTTTAAAAGTAAGTAGGTATACTCAATGGCGTGCACTACATAGATGTATAAACGCACTGCATACCCTGAGAATTTATTACGAACCTGTATAGGAGGAGGAATTTTCCATTATGTACTATTTGTACGTACAGTGCCTACCCTAGTTGAGAACCCTGTGCGCGCCACAGGGTATCTGAAGTTATTGATTAATTTTAAATCTATCAAGTTCGAATTTCTACGAAATTCAAACATAAAACTCAATACACAAATTGCGCTATTGAACAGTAAAAGTACTTATTTGAATTATGAAAATGTATTTTAGAAGCTTACAATTTGATCTGATGAGAAAGGTTCCATAATTATTCGGTGGGCGAGTTCGTTTAGGATTATTACAGCTTTAAAATTCCATTAAATTGAATATGCAAATGATTCTGTTCATTCATACAAATTGATTTCAAATAGACGTTACTAGCAAAATGATGATTATTTTGAAAACCTAGATTAAAATATTACGAACTAGTAGACGCCGCGCGGTTTCACCCGCGTGGTTCCCGTTCCCGTGGGAATAGGATAAAATATAGGGTAGTCTTTCTCGATAAATGGGCTATCTAAGGCTGAAAGAATTTTTCTGAACTGAAATACGTCTTTGAAGTCAGTTCAATTTTTAAGTTAAAAAGATTATATTTTTTTTATTCTTTACAAAGTTGACAACAATCTAACCTGTTGGTAAGTGATGATGCAATCTAAAACGGAAGCTGGCTAACTTGTTAGAAGTATGAAAATCCACACCTCTTTCTATGTCTACATGTAATCGTACCGGAAGGCTAAATCGCTTGGCGGTACGCCTTTATCGGTAGGGTGGTAACTAGCCAGGGCCAAAGCCTTCCAGCTGAATAGTTAATATGTTTGTTACTCAGTAACCTATATGTATATATATATATATATATATATATATATATATATATAGTAATCTATATGAAATTTGGCACTATAGATAGATTACAGTCAAGAATAGCACACGGGTTAGCTTTTTATCATTAATACAATTTGAGGTTAAGAAAAAGTCTGATTCAGCCATAAAATAATTTATTTTCTTAAATATTTTTAAACGAGGGTTAACAATTTCTGACTACATGTCCAATGCCTACAACAAATTTGATTATTGAAGCTCGCGTGTGGTAAAGCATTGTGTGCACTCTATATTAGCTGCGTTGCATGTATCGTTGTCCGTTTCGAGGTGACTATCTACAGTAGCCTTCACCCTGAAGGAACAGTCTGAACGCCTCCGCAATTTTGCCGGGTTGTTCCTCCAACACCATGCCACAGTCAGAGATGCTCAACCACGACGTCTTAGCCGGTTCTAATCGCCCATTGAACGTTACTGTGTCATCGACGTGAGGCGAAAGAGCTGCTGTCACGTTTAAAAGTGGCACCTTAATGGTATTGCTGTCTCTTGAGATTCCTAAATCAGATCGACGCAAGTATGAGTCTATGAACATAGATAAATTTGCGGAATTGACGTGCGTAAAGCATTCCTTGTAAACGTGAGCTAGATCGTGGTTGCGATCCTCGGTGCTCCGCCCGAAATGATGCCACATTAAATAATCGAGAGCTCCTTGAGTCATCCCGCTCGACCTCAGCTGTCTCGTATTGTATTTCTGATACAGCCACTCAGTCCAACCAGCCTGAGTAGACGTACAATTGACGAGTACTAAAGCGTCTACTTTTTGAGGATTTTCAATTGCGTAACGCGCTAAAATATTAGCACCTGCGCCGACTCCGAATCCGATGAATGATCTTATACCAAAATGTCCCAGAACGAAGTCTATCTGGGAAGCCAAGGCGTCCATCGATGGGTAAGAAAAGTCTTCGGGCAAAGTCGGCGCACCTTCCTCTTGGCCCGGCGCATTGATGTGGTAGATGCAGAACTGATCCAAAATGGCCCTCATGTCGGAGAAGTTAAAGAACGCCTGAAAGTTGGCGGCATAATTGAGTCCGAGGTCATGGTATGTTATTATGGCGCGCTTACTCCTGTCCCCGCGGACCGCCACCAGTATGTCTCCGCGCGACGTCCTGACCCTCTCTTCCACGCATGCGCCGTCGCTCTGCAACCGTCTGTCCGATGGAAAATGTAGCTGAACACTTTTCAAATCATCTTCCAGATTGTCTGAAGACATCATATTAAGCAGAGCAATGTTTTCGTGTATCGTCATCGGCATAATTGTTCTTGCTATAATATTTTTTGTTGCAAATACCCTGGCCGCTGACAAATCGATAGAGGTACCTCCTCGTTCACAAGGTTATCACCTGAATGTGTATATGCACGACTGATATTCACGTTGAGTTAACAAGTTATTCCTTTTCACCGCGGCTCGATTAGCGTTGATTATCGTAAAACAATACACTGTGCTTTTGTTTGTATCGCTCTGTTCATGACTACCACACAAAACACGCGCGTACTTATCCGCTCGACAGTCTTATAGCTTATTGGTTACTGTAACATCACTTAGTACATTTATTTAGCCTGCGGTCGTGAGATTTTAGTGCGAATATCGCAGGAAATGGTCAATAAAGCGTGGACCGGGCGAACGTAAGCCCCAGACAGTGATCGTTTCGGCACTAATCGGCAGTTTTCGTCGCGCTTCGTGGGGCCGCTCAGATGAATAACAACCGGTTCGTACGATGTTCACGGCGTTGGAATCACAGCGCATGCGAACGGGGACGACTGTCGAGTCGATTTTTAAATAGTTCGTAGTATATACTACACTACTCTTTATTTATATTATTACGTAAATCTCAGTTGGTAGTTCTAACTAGATAATTAAATAAGCGGTAAGTATGTTTAGTACTGGTTAGTTAGTAAGAGAGTACGGATAATTCTGGTATCTACAAATGTAATTTAAAAAATGTTTTCTGAACGGATGTCGTTGCGATAAATCGTTCAGTCAGTGGCCTAAAAGCGGAAAGTTCCGGCCAATATCGTACAAAGCTTTCGCGGGGTTATTAGATCAAGGACAGAATTCAAAAGACAGTCGGATTTCTTGGGATGGCGCCCATACCGTATAGTAACCTTTTTACTATACGGTATAGTATAGTTACTATGGATCCCGAAAGCCTAAGCTCTCCTTAAGCTCCGTAACCGTTCGGATATTTTCGGTTTTAATAAATAAATTAGATTATGGAACGGTTGTTATGAGTGATTAAAACTAGTTATATAAAAGAAAGAAAGAAAATAAATTTATTCAAAAAAAGTTACAAACAGTATCCTTTTCTAAAGACAGCATGTCTGTATGTAACCCTTAAAAAAGAAAGGGTGTACAGCTCAGCATATGCCGTGTACTATATACAAACTATATATATATAGTTAGTTTAGTTATAGATATATAGGTACCGTTAAAAAGTTATGGATACCGTTGCATACTTTTCTTTGTAACATAAACATAACTGATACAATAAATGTATTCCGATGGCGGGCGCCAAAACACTATAAAATTTTAAATTGTGCCTATTTAAGTAACTACGTAATTTTGCCGGCCAAATTATAGGTCAATTTATAACTAATGTTATAAATAGATTTCTAACTGCGTAATAATTAACAAATTCTTCAAAAAATAAAAACCCAAAGATGAAACTGACCTACACTGTTCCATTAGAAAAGTTATTGTAAGGAAATTAATAACACTTTTGGAATCTTATGATTTACCTACCTATATCGTTATGATATAGGTAGGTAAATCTAATATACCTACCTTACATATTTTTTAATTCATAATTTGTGGTAGGTATATGTGAGTAGGTACATAATATAAACATTATTTACTTAACATAAATGTAGATACCAGGTAACCTTGTATAATACCAGCTGCTTTTAGGCCTTGGGCTTAAATCCTTGATATAGATAGTATCGATTCGCATTATTCAATACAATACAATTTACTACCATCAAGTGCGGTGTTCCAATCCTTTGCATATTGTCAATACATACATAAAATTAAAGTCTCGTTTATTCAAGTGCTTATGGTTATATATAGAATACCAAAAACAAACGATTTTTTTTTATAATTATTGTCTGGCTGTCTGTAGTCTTGGCTAATCTTTGAAATGGCTATAAACGGATTTGAATGGGACTTTCAGTTCAGGAAGAAGAAGAGATCATTGAGCAACACACTTTTTTTTCCGGAAAAATCCTTGGTTCCCGCGGGATTTATAAAAACTAAAATTCTCGCAAACGAAGTCACGGGCCTCTATAATAATAACATTTCACAACTCATCATCATACATGACTCTTAATGGCAGGCCTCCACAGATCCGCATCGTACGTATGATGCTAGCCACTGACGATCAAGTAAACTCACATGCCTGCAGCGCTAACGGCTTGACGTCCGATAAAACTGATCGTGTTTTGGTTGCGATGTGCGTGACATCATGCCGATCGCGAAGTGGCTCAGTGGCTGGCATTGGACGCATTGCATCAAACAGGGCAGTAAGAAAATCAAAACGGAATTTTCAGTTTTTTTTTCTACCAAATAAACGCACACGTGACGACAAGTAATGTATATTAGTCGTCGTTATCAACCCATATACGGCTCACTGCTGAGCTCGAGTCTCCTCTCAGAATGAGAGGGGTTAGGCCAATAGTCCACCACGCTGGCCCAATGCGGATTGGCAGACTTCACACACGCAGAGAATTAAGAAATTCTCTGGTATGCAGGTTTCCTCACGATGTTTTCCTTCACCGATTGAGACACGTGATATTTAATTTCTTAAAATGCACACAACTGAAAAGTTGGAGGTGCATGCCCCGGACCGGATTCGAACCCACACCCTCCGAAATCGGAGGCAGAGGTCATATCCACTGGGCTATCACGGCTCTTATGTATATTAGTAGATACATAAAATGTAATGAAATTCAATTCCAAAACAACAATCAAGTGAATAAATTCAAGTCACGTAAAACATCAATGGAGCGCCCAATTGACTCCGGTATCTTCTAACATCACTTTTCTATAGCTTTTCTTTTACTCGATTTCATTTCCTGCACAATTTCCACGTTGCTAGGCGATGTCGGCAAACTGAGATATTTTTAAAGAATGTAAGTGCAAAGTCGTGCCATTAAATAATTCAGCGTACTGGTACGATTTATTGCAGGAGGCAATTAGAAAGTGAATTCGTACTGTCTATAAGTAATGTCAAGACGTGATAGCCCAGTCGATATGACCTCTGCCTCCGATTCCGGAGGGTGTGGGTTCGAATCTGGTTGCGGGCACATCCAACTTTTCAGTTGAGTGCATTTTAAGACATTAAATATCATGTGTCTCAATCGGTGAAGGAAAACATCGTGAGGAAACCTGCATACCAGAGAATTATCTTAATTATCTGCGTGTGTGAAGTCTGCCAATCCGCATTGGTTCAGCGTGCTGGACTATTGGCCTAACCCCTCTCATTCTGAGAGGAGACTCGAGCTCAGCAGTGAGCCGGATATGGGTTGATGACGATAAGTAATGTGCTTGCTGCCTCCACGAGGAATGTATTTTTAGAACGTACTGATGGGTTATAGGCAAATGTTTTCCACTTTAAATTCATTCGTAATTCTCACTCCAATTAGAACACCCGCGTTCGCGCTCACAGTTAAACTGCTGACACAGCGCTACCGTCCGCGTTTCTTACCGGCCTCGCCGCGCGAGTTACGATGGCCTACATTATTTGTTGCGTAAGGCGTAATAAATAAGTGATATAAACAATAATTTATTTACACTAGTATTATTAAATACTAGTAATATACTGAGAATGCGATGTCTTTTAACCCGGCTAACCCCCGGCGCTCCCCGGTTCCCGGACCAGGCAATGTGACCGACGACTCTCCAGGAGAGAGTTCTCAGGACGCTGCCGAAGTTCATGCTACTGGAAACAGAAAATATGTGCAACAAGTCTTACATTCAAGTTTCTTCCAACGTGTACCTAGTTCGGTGAGTAATGTTGAAGAATCTCGTATCGTTGGCGAAAAAGCTGCACAAAATATAAAAACAGACAAATCAAACTACAAAAAACGTCCTATGACCAGCCCTACCAACAATTTCAATGTACAAAAACAGACCAAGTTTAATAGTAACTGGCTAAGTCAACCAATTCAAACCTCCAACTCTTTTGAAGAGTTGGATTTGGACGCTGAAGACAAAGAATCAGCTGTGCCAGCTGAGAAAATACCAAGACCCCCTCCAATATTTGTGGATGGAGTAGAAAATATCACACCTTTAAAACAGCTTCTAGACCAATATGCAAGTAAAAATTATGAGCTAAAAATATTAAGCGGTAATAGAGTAAAAATTCTATTCAAAACTCAAGAAGTCTACAGGGAAGTAGAGAAACAGCTGGATACGAGAGGTACAGATTACTACACATATAAACCTAAACAAGAACGATCATTTAGGGTAGTCCTAAAGAAGATGCACCCTTCCACTGACTTGGAAGAAATAAAGGCAGCTCTGCTAGATCTTGGACACAAAACAGTTAATATCTGGAATATAAAACAAAGAATATCTAAGAAACCACTTCACATGTTCATAGTGGAACTATCTCCACAACAAAACAATAAAGAAATATACGACGTCAAAAGCCTTCTAAACTGTCGGATAACATTTGAACCTCCAAGACCAACCCGTCACATTCCACAGTGTGCTAACTGTCAAAACTATGGACATACCAAAGCATATTGTCACCGCAAGCCCAAGTGCATAAAATGTGCTGGGAATCACGCCTCAAAAGACTGCTTACGCAAAGAACGATCAGACTCAGTCAAGTGTGTATTATGTGGTGGAAATCACCCGGCAAATTACAAGGGATGCAGTGTCTATAAAGAACTACAGAAGCAGAAATATCCTCCTCTACGCCCTAAAAAACCTGCTACAGAATCAGGGCAGCCTAAAATACCAATCAATCCAATAACGCTGAGACAACAACAGCAAATGCCTGAAACGAGCTACGCAGATATCCTTAAAAACAAATCACAACCAAAAAATTATTCTAATATCCAAGAATCTTCCGATAATCCAAATGATATTAATAATGTAATAAATATGTTCAATCAAATCATGAATCAATTATGCACCGTGACAAATCTACTCACCAATTTAATGACAGTCTTGTGTCAAAATTCGAGCAACTCAAAATAGTCTTATGGAACGCAAATGGCCTGTCACACCATTCTTTAGAAGTTAAACTATTTTTAGAAACAAATGGCGTCGATATACTATTAGTATCGGAAACCCACTTCACACAAAAGAGCTACTTTAAAATCCCGAACTACAAGTTATACCATACAATGCACCCAGATGGCACAGCTCACGGTGGTTCCGCTATTTTAATAAAAGATAAAATCAAACACTACGCTACAAACTCGTACAGTACTGAAGAAATACAGGCGACTAGCATAATAATTAGTGACTCTAAGGATCAGCTCAATATAACAGCAGTATACATACCACCAAAACATAATTTAAAGGAAAGAGATTATTCCAATTTTCTTCAAACACTTGGTCACCGATTTATCGCGGGTGGAGATTATAATGCGAAACACACAGATTGGGGCTCAAGACTTACAACATCAAAGGGTAGGGAATTGCTGAAATCGATCAAGAGACTACAACTCGCCTTTTCGTCTACAGGTGAACCAACTTACTGGCCTGCTGATCCAAAAAAGAAACCTGATTTAGTTGACTTCGTAATCACAAAAGGAGTACCTGGCTCTAATGTAAGATGCTTTTCCTGTTACGATTTAACCTCTGACCACTCTCCTGTGATTGTGCTGTTAAGCTGTAAATTTTTACAAAATATAAGAACTTGTAAGCTGCATACGAAACAAACAAACTGGACAAACTTCAGAGAGATAGTAGAAAATTCACTTGATTGCGGAATACCTCTGACCTCTGATTCTGAAGTTATTCAGGCAGTGGAATTATTCAATAACTGCATTCAACAAGCAGCATGGTCATCTACTCCCGACCTCACAACATACACAGAAGACATGTACTTCTATCCAAAGTCCATTCTCGAACTAATAAAGAAGAAGCGCCAGGCTAGAAAAACATGGCAGTCTACAAAGTACCCACCAGATAAATTCAAATTCAATCAGCTCGCTTCACAATTAAAGGACGCACTCGCGGCTTTTGTTAATCGCGATGTTGGTATGTATCTGCGAAACCTTGATGCTACACAAGCTACAGACTATTCCCTCTGGAAAGCAACAAAAAAATTGAAAAGACCAATTGTTCATCAATCTCCTATAAAAAAAGCTGACGGCAGCTGGGCCCAAAGTGACCAAGATAAAAGCGTAACTTTTGCGAAACATTTATCTGGAGTATTTACAGCTCATGAGGGCTTCTGTTCAACTAAAGAAGCAACAGTAACTGAACTCCTGAACACACCCCACCAATTGGATCTGCCTATTAAGAAATTCAAAAAATCAGAAGTAAAGGCGGCTATCATGAGTCTTAAAATCCATAAAGCCCCAGGTTATGACCTCATCACGGCAAAAGCTTTAAGAGAACTACCAACCAAGGGATTAACTTTCTTAACACAGCTCTACAACTCTATCCTTTATAGAAACTTTGTTCCACCACAATGGAAAGTGGCAGAAATAATTCTAGTTCCGAAACCAGGTAAAGATCCCACAGATGTTAAATCTTATCGTCCTATCAGCCTCTTACCTCTTCTCTCTAAAGTCATGGAAAAACTATTCATAAAGAGGTTAATGGTAAAACTGATTGAAATCAATCTTATCCCAGAGCACCAGTTCGGATTCAGGGAAGGACACGGGACAATAGAGCAAGTACACAGACTAGTAGAGCAAATCAATAATGCTCTAGAACAGAAACTGTATATTTCAGCAGTATTTTTGGACATATCACAGGCGTTCGACAGAGTATGGCATGATGGACTCCTTTACAAAGTACACCTAAATCTACCTATCAACTATTTCAAGTTTGTAAAGTCTTACCTTGAGGAAAGGTATTTCTACGTAAAACATGGTGATAGCATGACTGAACTTTTCAAGATTAAAGCAGGAGTCCCTCAGGGCAGCATTATGGGCCCCTTACTGTATTTGATCTACACCTATGATCTTCCGAATGCAGATAATGTGGTCACCGGCACATATGCCGACGACACAGCCATTTTAGCAGCTGATGCAACTGCATCTGGAGCTTCTCTTAAACTCCAAGGAACTTTGAACTGTCTATCGAAATGGTTAAAGGACTGGAGAATAAAAGCAAACGAATCGAAGTCCGTACATGTGACTTTCACACTAAGGCGCGATACATGTCCCGAAGTGGAACTCAATCAAGTTAAGATCCCTCAGTCAGAGAATGTGAGGTACTTAGGTATATATCTGGACAGACGGCTAACTTGGACGAAACACATCTTCACGAAAAGAAAAGAAAAGCCCTTGGCCAACAAGTGAGAAAGATGTATTGGCTTTTAAATCGAAAGTCCCAACTATCGCTGGAAAATAAGCTTTTATTATACAAAGTCATACTTAAACCGGTATGGACGTACGGAGTGCAACTTTGGGGTACAGCATCAAACTCGAATTTAGAAATTCTGCAACGGTTCCAGTCAAAAATGCTGCGCATGATTACCAATGCTCCTTGGTACTTCAAAAATGATCGCCTGCATCGTGAACTAAAAATTAAGACTATAAAGACAGAAGTTGCACACTCACTGAAAACATACCAAATGCGTATTCGTAAACATCCAAATCAACTTGCAAGGAACCTAATGATGAAGAAACCTGGTACAACTTTCAAAAGGCTCAAGAGACGAGCACCACAAGATGTCATGAAATAGACACTACATTATTATATATGGGCAAATCACTGGATTTTGCACCTAACACGCCTTAATATAAATACTTAAAATCCCGCTGAATGTCTCAAGACAGATTGCAGGAATATTGAGAGATTAAAAAAAAAAAAAAAAAAAAAAAAATCGGTCTGGTGGACAACTTCAACCAAGAATACCTAGTCTACAAAGTCTTTCTCAAATAGCATGGTACGGGTGACAGGTCGTTTCGCTTTTGAAAGTTGTCCGCGTTTCGCGATAATAATACGTATTACAGACGCCATAAGGCAACTGTCACCGTACCCATGCTATCTGAAAAACACTTAAAATTACCATTATTGGCTGGTGGAAGGCTTCGGCCGTGGCTAGTTACCACCCTACCGACAAAGACGTACCGCCAAGCGATTTAGCGTTCCGGTACGATGTCGCGTAGCAACCGAAAAGGGGTGTGGATTTTCATCCTCCTCCTAACAAGTTACCCCTTCTATCTTAGAGTGCATCATCACTTACCATCAGGTGAGATTGTAGTCAAAGGCTAACAAGAAATTACCGTCAAGCGATCTAGAAAATCCGTGAAGGTATTAAATAGGTCAGATATAAGTAGGTTTAAGTTAAAAATCACTTTACTGGTAACCATTGAGTAACACAGCAGAGGTTTAACAAAACGAGCTTTTATCCGGAAAAACTGGACGTAAGTCATGGTACAAAATTAATCTTTGTTACCACATTGAAAAGAAAACCATTCTCATGGCTTTCTATACGTTTGTTATTTAGACGGCTCGTGTATTTCTTTGTCCTTCAAGACCGAGTCAAGCGATCACGATAAAAGATATAAATCTACAATGTTAAAAAAGGCTTTCTTGGAAAACTTTAACCGCGAAACAGTAAAATAAGTCAGATTTTGTACATTGAGACTTTTCCCCAAAAATGCTTTTTGAGGAAATAGAAAATGAGCGTACTTAACGAAAATATACCTTACATTAGATATACCTAACCAATGGCGTGCATGCATTAAAGTACTGCATACCCTAAGAATTGTCTTCTTAGTGCTTATTAAATACAGATTTTTCCAGTTTGCATAATTTTATTACTAGTGAATAATAATAATACCCTGATCGACAACCTTATGCACGCCACTGTACATAACTACATAGTCATTAATGCCATAATATCTTTAGATCTAGGATTAGTAACCGCATTGCCAAGTAAGGCTTACCATAAAGCGTCTCAGAACTTTAATACGATAGGTACTGTGTAAAAGTTATTTATAAGTAAGTATTAGGGATAATGTTTAATCCCACGTAGGTACCCAGAAATAGGAAAGTCACACACTGGTATGCGCATTGAATTTACGAAACGGAGGTCCTGAGTTCGAACCCCGATTGAAGTTTTCTTAATTGGTCCAGGTCTAGCTGGTGGGAGGCTTCGGCCGTTTCTAGTTACCTACCGGCACAGACGTACCAAGCGATTCAACGTTCCAATACGATGTCGTGTTGAAGCTAATAGGGGTGTGGATTTTCATCCTCCTCCTAACAAGTTAGCCCGCTTCCATCTTAGACTGCATCATCACTTACCATCAGCCCTTGTAGCCAAGTGACATGTCGATTCTCTTTCTACGATCGCTAACGCTTCAAAAAGTAGAAAAATGTATGGGAATGACATTTGTTATGGACAGGTCACGTGATCAAGATCTGTCATTCCCATACTTTTTGAGAATACGTGACAAAATAAATACTACCTACCTACCCAATACCTACTCTTTATACCTACTTATAAAGCTTTATCCGACAGTAATGTACCATTGTTCAACTGCGTTGTAATTACGTAGATTTCATTTCGCTTATATGCGTGATATCTTGATTTTAAACGGCATTCGCCCGCTACATCCTAAATGCAAACAGCCGTAAGCATTTCAGCAAACTGCCGCTTGACATCCCTATAGTCGTATTACGACGGATAAGCTCACGATTGGTTGCTCAAATGAGCCTGTGAGAATAAAGTTTCGATCACATATTCACTACGTTAAAGCGAAAATATAAAAAAGATCATCATCATCATCATCATCATCATCATCATCATCATCATCATCAAATAAGACAACGGACGTCTACTGCAGGACGTAGAGGGACTTCCATCGGTCCATCTGTTCGCTCTTATCGCTTTTTAGCAATAAGACCGCCATTTGTACATTAGTTTCTAAGTGTTATTATAAGTTATTGTTTATTTTTGTTTTAATGTACAAGTATTTTTCTTCTTCTTCTGTTAAGAGGTCGACCAACACTGCGCCTTACAGTGCAGGGTCGCCTCTCCAGCACCTTGGGATCCCAACGTCCATCGGCTCTTCGATCTATGTTCACCCATTGTGACTTCAACTTCGTGACTTGTTAAGCTATGTCACTTTGGTTGTTCTGCGGATCTCCTAACTTCTGATTCGATCACGCAGAAATACTCCAAGCTCGTTCTATCGCCCACTGTGTGACTCTGAGCTGAGTGTTTGTTTATAGTTATTAACTGACTTCAAAAAAAGGTGGAGGTTCTCAAGTTCAAGTCTATGTTTTTTTTTAAAGGGGAAATTTTGTCATCATTTACGCAGCGCATGCAATAAAAGCTTTCAAATGGAACATTTTTTTGTCGTTTGCGTGACATTTTTCAACGATGCTCCGCTCCTTTTAGTCTTAGCGTTATGTTATTAGCCTATAACGTTCCTCGATAAATGGATCAATCAACACAATACGAATTTTTCAATTCGAACCAATAGTTCTGAGATTAACGCGTTCAACGAAACAAACGAACTTTTCAGCTTTATAATATTAGTACAAGATGAAATAATTAATGTATCAGGCATAAAATTTAAAATTTTGAAAAGGCCCCGAATGTCAAGAAATTATTAATTACACTCTCGATCAAGTCGTCAATATTCTTTTTCAGTGCGCTTTCATTTGTATCCACTCGAGTATATTTGCAGACATTTGGTTGGTTTTCCCCACTTTCAACCCCCACAACTTTTAAAAGGCTCAACCGATTTTCATCAAACATGTCTAAGAACACTTGCCCGTAAGTCACATTTATTACAAAAAAAAAACCAAATTGAAATCGCTTCATCCGTTCGGGAGCTATGGTGCCGGAGACATACTGACAGACAGACAAACACGTCAAACTTATAACACCCCTCTTTTTGCATCGGGGGTTAAAATACCGTTGTTTATTCGATGAATATGATGTAAGGCAGAACAAATATGACCTTCTATAAAATATTAATTTACTTTGTACTGTGGTTACTGTCACGCAATAATTCCCAATGGAAATAATCAATATCAACTATCTACAGTAGCATCATGATAAGAGGCCCATTTTGACGTTATTGACTTTAGAAAGAAACGAAACCGGCATTTGTCGGTTCTACAGTTTAATGCAACTCTAAGCTTTGTCATCAATCACATGATAAGTAAAAAAAATACAATACCAAACAGGTAAGTACTCTGTATTTAGCCCTCCAGACTCCAACCCATGCAGAAAATGGGAACAGCCTGAACAGAGATTACCGTCTATAACCTTACAAGAAGAGCCGTGATAGTTCAGTGGATATGACCTCTTCCTCAGATTCCGGAGGGTGTGGGTTCGAATCCGGTCTGGGGCATGCACCTCCAACTTTTTCAGTTGTGTGCATTTTAAGAAATTAAATATCACGTGTCTCAAACGGTGAAGGAAAACATCATGAAGAAACCTGCAAACCTGAGAATTTTCTTAATTTACTGCGTGTGTGAAGTCTGCCAATCCGCATTGGGCCAGCGTGGTGGAGATTGGCCTAACCCTTCTCATTCTGAAGAGACTCGTTACTTACAAACGAACAAAAATACCGCTATATCATAAAGGTCCTCTTATAGTGTAGCGTATCGTATTCATTTCGTTACTCTTTAGCATTTGAATCAAAGTGGACCGAACTGATACATAGAATACTCGTATTTTAAATTGGGGACTAAGGAGACTAAAGGAAATGGATTACATTATATCCTTTGTTCTGTTTTTATCATTAGGAGTAAGTAAATGATTAAATATGTTTATGTACACAGTAAGATTGCTCATCATCATTATCATCATAATCATCCATCATCATCATCATCATCATCATCAGCCTACTGTTGTTGGTATAGATATAGAGTTAAAGGCCTCCTCTTTTTCTGAAAGATTTGGAGTTTTTTTAAATATATTTATTTACTTACCTCACTAGCCGACGCCCCGCAGTTTCACTCACGTAGTTCCTGGTCCCCTTGAAAATATAGGGATAAAATGTAGCCTATGACACTCATAAATAACGTGGCTTTCTAGTGGTAAAATAATTTTCAAAATCAGTTCATTAGATCCAGAGATTACCCCCTACAATACTCTTTACCTCTTTATAATATTGGTAGATATAGATTATAAATATGGTCATGTTGAAATGCAAGTGTAGGGACAGAGGAGAGGTAGGAGAAAGAAGAGATGGCTGAAGTGTGTACAAGAAGACACGTGTGTAAAAGGGGTAGCTGAGGCGTGGCATAGGAGCGTGGTGGTTCTGTTCTTCAAAAAAGGTGACAACACCTTGCTGAAGAATTACAGACCCATCTCGCTGCTAAGCCATGTTTACAAATTGTTCTCGAGAGTCATTACGAATCGTCTCGCTAATAGGTTTGACGACTTCCAGCCTCCCGAACAAGCCGGTTTCCGAAAAGGCTTTAGTACCATAGACCACATCCATACGCTGCGGCAGGTTAAACAGAAGACTCACGAGTATAACCAGCCACTTTGCTTAGCGTTTGTGGACTATGAGAAAGCCTTCGATTCGGTGGAAACCTGGGCTGTGCTAAGGTCATTGCAGAGATGCCGAATTGATTACAGGTATATCCAAGCGTTGAAGTGCTTGTACGAAAACGCCACTATGTCAGTCCGTATTCAGGATCAGACTACGAGGCCAATCCAGTTGCAGCGAGGAGTGCGTCAGGGAGATGTGATCTCTCCGAAGCTATTTACCGCCGCACTGGAAGACGTCTTTAAGCTTCTGGACTGGGGCGGACTTGGCATCAACATCAATGGCGAGTACATCACTCAACTGCGGTTCGCGGATGATGTAGTCATCATGGCACAGACTCTGGATGACCTTAGTACCATGCTCAATGACCTCAGCAGCGTTTCTCAACAGGTGGGCCTGAAAATGAACATGGGCAAAACAAAAATAATGTGTAATGCTCATGTATCGCTCCACCCAGTTATAGTTGAGAACGCTGCACTCGAAATTGTAGACGAATACATATACCTAGGACATATGATCCAGTTAGGTAGGTCCAATTTCGAGAAAGAGGTGAACCGTCGAATCCAACTCGGCTGGGCTGCATTCGGGAAACTTCGCGACATCTTTTCGTCCGAAATTCCTCAGTGCCTGAAGACAAAAGTCTTCGAACAGTGCGTGTTGCCAGTGATGACCTATGGTTCCGAGACTTGGTCGCTAACTATGGGCCTCATAAGAAGGCTCAGAGTCACACAGCGGGCGATGGAACGAGCTATGTTAGGAGTATCTCTGCGTGATCGAATTAGAAATGAGGAGATCCGCAGAAGAACCAAAGTCACCGACATAGCTCAACGAGTTGCGAAGCTGAAGTGGCAATGGGCGGGGCACATAGTGCGAAGAGCCGATGGACGTTGGGGTCCCAAAGTGCTGGAATGGCGACCCCGCACTAGTAAGCGCAGTGTTGGCCGACCCCCCACCAGGTGGACTGACGACATCAAGCGAGTCGCAGGGATTCGCTGGATGCAGTTGGCTCAGTATCGTGATGTTTGGAAGTCCCTACAAAAGGCCTATGTCCTGCAGTGGACGTCCATCGGCTGATATGATGATGATGATGATGAAGAATTTGAAGTATGATAGAAGCGAATGGAAGAGACTGACAAAGTTTGCTGGCCCACTTAAGTGGACTAAGAGTTGCTCAAACTTTCGGCTCCACGAAAATTTCCAACTGACAGCGAACCCCTTAGGTACTAACTAATGACCCCACCTCAAAGAAAAACATAAATTTGACTGTTGAAAAAATAAGGTTTTTAGGTATACCTAAAGGTTTAAGGTAACACATAAAGTACCAAAAGAAATGTCTTTGTAATATTAAGTGATGGGTGTGCTCGTTTCTTGTCTGAAATGGATTGAATGTTAGGAGTAATTTTGAACAATTTTAACCTTAATTCTGATTCGGTGTAAGTTATCAAGCCGCCATAACGTAAATCTTGTCGCGAACCCCCTGCCGTCAAATGGCGAACCCCTAGGGGTTCGCGTACCCCACTTTGAGAAACCCTGGACTAGGAGACGATGACACCGTATCACGAACGGAAATCCTTTTATGAAGTCGGTTAACCATTTCATTATTTCCCACAGGCGTTAACAATTACCTAAACACTATATTTTATGATAACTATCAGTAATTACGCATAAATATTCAGGGCCTACGTCACCCTTGTGTTTAGGAAAATACCGTTTTCCCTTCGGTAGGTAGATGCTTAACACGCAGCTGCACCCACTAATTTATTGTTATTATCGACCTAAAGATTAGGTACACATATAAAAAGCCTTATTTTAATTCGCTTTTTTTATTCAATAACAACTTAACCCTTGACTACTGATGAAGTGTAATTGTTAGATGTGTTGTCAAAGTCAAAGTCAAAGTCAAAATTCATTTATTTCAAATAGGCTTAGTTTACAAGCTCTTTCGAAACGTCAGGTAACTTAAAACTTAAGATAATGGTGATAATAATAGGGATGATGACAGTTTTTTAAATTGTATATAAATTAAGAGTATGTTAATAGCAAAACAATTTTGTAAAAGGAACAGGGTATCTGCGATCATTACTTTCGGAGCTACAGGGATTTAAAGGGTCAGATTTGCGGCGCTGCCGCGGATCCCTGAAGAACGCCCCATACAAAATGGCTCGAACTAATAACGTCATAGGCAATGTAATGATGCTTAGATTTGTATGCGCGTTCATACAAAATTACTAATATCTTTGTTATTTGTGCGTTTATGCTTATAGTTCATTTATTAAAAAATGTCACATTTAATGTAAGGAAGCTAAAACTGTATGAATTTTCATCTAATTACGATAAAATATTTTTAATAGATTTTGAAATTTTATAATCTCATTTATTTTGCAAATATCCAGACAACCTTTGCTTTTTATGTATAAATTAGTTAACATTGACTTTATTTACCCGAATGTATCATAAAAATCAATATATTCAAACCTAGTCATCATCCCCATTATCACCATTATCTTAAGTTTAATAACGAAAACTTAAAATTAAAGTTACGAGGGTTCCAAACGCGCCTTGGTCCGAGAAAAGCCCTCAACAAACTCAGCCAGGTTTATCCTTTATTAGTTTATCACCATTGAACAATAGGTATATATAGCCTGTCATGTAATACATTTCATTTCCAAGCAATTTTGTCATTTACGTAATCATTGACACTATAATATGACTTTTCTATAAGCTTACGTTTAATAAAAACCTTTGAACTTATTGAGAGACATGCCAGTGATTTCATGTGGCAGTTTATTATAAAAACGTATGCAATTGCCCTTAAAAGAATTACAAATTTTTTGTAACCTAGTGTGATGTGCAACAATTTTATTTTCACTACTCTTGCTCAAAAACACTGTCATATTACCACTCCACAGCGGGGCTAAACAAGCGTATTAGCCTCTAGGGACTAAAGTAATTTTGTTTTTTAATTCTTGTCTGTTACGAGTACTAGCCAAGTACTAGCCTACTATAAAACGGAGGCGGTTTTATTCGAAAATAGAATCATTATAGGTAAGGTCCTGATTGTTTTGAAAAATAAATAAAAAACTTTAAATTGGAATGAAATGCAGCGTTCTTGTCTGTGGAATGCGTTTATTTTTTTTATTTAATTTTTATTGAGTTGCGAATAGAGCGAGATTTGAAGACATGGGACATCCTTTACGGTGTAATACCTTTGCCTTTTTCTAATGTGAAAAAAATGAAATTAAAAAGCGAGAATTTAAAAAACAATTGGCGTGAATAATACACACTTGATTTTTTCCGAAATTCATTGTAAATTTGTGACCGTAACTTACATATTTTTCAACAATAATTGTTATTGTTGTCTTCGTCTAGTGAGAATGGTGATCCTAATTTGGAGATGGATGAAATTTTCAATCTGTTACCATCAAAGTCGAGTCGTAAGTAAGTATTTAAGTAAATGTACTTAAATACTTACTTACGATCCCTACGAAAAATTTAATAAGTGAAGAAAACAACAACGAATGGATTCACTTACGAAAGGAGGTTTTTTAAACTATTATCTCCCACGTTTACCTCATATATTCATTATTCATCTTCAAAGTAGTCGGAAATTATGTTACCGGGTAAAAGCATCTCCCTTAATATCCAAAATTGTAGACTTTGTACATTTAATTTTCAATTAAAATAAATCATTGAATATTGTACTAAACTATTTTATTTTCTCGCAATCGTAGTGAAAAGCAGAGTGTAACACGTGGGGCTAAACCCATTATAAACTCGGTTTCTATTTAGGCGGCCCTCGCCTTCGTCTCGGGCCCTAAAAATACCTCGTATATAATGGGTCTTTTTAGCCCCTTGTAGTATAACGATCTACTATTTTATTTCTGACATTAATATTATTGCAATCACACCTTCTCTTAAAATTGCCTACGTTTTTATGTATTTTATGTGTTGGAAAAATTAAACCGTCTCTGAGCTTTCATTTAAAAAAGCTGCCCAATCCCTTTGAGATACAACAAAACGATGTATGAGGGGACATTAATTTTCATAGATTTACTCTCGCGATCTATCCTAGAAGGATAGCTTAATTTTACCCAATTATGTGTACTTAATTTTACCCCATATATGTCAAGTACAATAAGTTAGGCGGCCTCCGTGGCGCAGTGGTATGCGCGGTGGATTTACAAGTCGGAGGTCCTGGGTTCGATCCCCGGCTGGGCCGATTGAGGTTATCTTAATTGGTCCAGGTCTGGCTGGTGGGAGGCTTCGGCCGTGGCTAGTTGCCACCCTACCGACAAAGACGTACGGCCAAGCAAGATTTAGCTTTCCGGAACGATGTCGTGTAGAAACCGAAAGGAGTGTGGATTTCATCCTACTCCTAACAAGTTAGCCCGCTTCCATCTCAGATTGCATCACTTACCATCAGGTGAGATTGTAGTCAAGGGCTCACTTGTAGAGAATAAAAAAAAAGTACAATAAAAACACCGATTATTTCGCAGACGAAATCGCGAGCGTCCGCTAATATATAAATAAATGATTAACTAGAACTATTACAGTATTGAGCCGCCTGGACACAACCGCATTCTCATTGCTGGCTGGTGGGCGTTTGCTGCAACTTTTCCGGAAAGTTCGACGTCCCTGCGGAATTGCTACTACGCTCCGAAAATGAAATATTGTCGAAAAAACGGCAACGCACTCGAAATTATCGCTTTCTCTTTAGTTGTGCTGGGACGAAAGCGAGAGCGCTACTCCGCCGCTATTGGTCGACAATACGTCTTTTCTCTTCACAGAACATATCTGTCGCTGACGCGTGCTAGCCGCTTACCTAGAAGATGCCTACTAGATTTTCTTCGTGAGCAAGGCTTGTGATTACCAGATCTTCTTCATTTTATAAAGATTTACTTGTTTTATAGTTACTAGACGCAGTACAAGCTGACTTGAGTGTACTGGCACCATAAATTATTTGCCCCGAAGGTGGCAACAACACATTGAGCCGACCGGATAATTCTTTGATAAGGTATTACTATAGTCATCATCATCATCAAACTATATTCGGCTTACGGCACGAGTCTCATCTCAGAAAGAGCAGAAAGAGAGGGGTTAGGCCAATAGTCCACCACGCTGGCCCAATGCGGATTGACAGACTTCACACACGTGGAGAATTAAGAAAATTCCATTGTATGCAGGTTTCCCCCCGAAGTTTTTTCTTCACCGTTTGAGACACGTAATATTTAATTTCTTAAAATGCACATAAATGAAACGCTGGAGGTCGAACTAGGTTCAGACCAACGCCCTCTGAAATCGGAGGCAGAGATCATATCCGCTAGGCTATCAAGGCTCTTCTATAGTCTATTTAATCAATTCAACTTACACAAAGTGCTTATTTTGGCCAACTTTTTTCAGCAGTCACAGAAAAATTTTATGAACAAGGTGTCATTCGATGTGGAACAGCACGTAGATTTTTTAAAAAAATATCTAGTTCCGCTCTCTTGCAAAAATTAATTGAGATATTTTCAACAAAACCAAACGTCATTTTCGTTTTTCAGTAACTTAATTTTTGCGAACGGAACTTAATTTTTTTCACTTATCATCTACATGTTGTACAGCAAAGATAAAATCTTCAAACCGAAATGCCGGCAGACTAAGTTACTAACATGACTTTGCTGATTATTGGTTTAGACTAAATAAAAATATCAATATCAATGAAGCCTCAATAGCTCAACGGTAAGAGCGGTTGGACTCATCACCGAGGGGTGGTAGTTCGATCCTTACCCCGTTGGTCTATTGTCGTACCCACTCCTAGCACAGTCTTTTCCGACTAGTTGGAGGGGAATGGGAAAATTGGTCATATTATAAAAAAATATGGCAAATATTCTTTTTAAACAAAAAAAAAAAAAAAAAAATTAATTAAAAATAAAAATTAGTAATTTGACCATTTATTTTTTAGAATCCTATCGGAAACTGATACTGATATGAATGTATCATGGTCTGTGAGCTGGAGTCCCATATCAATGGTGTCGCAGCGCTTAACCATAATGGCGTGGCGGTCAGTACGCGATTTAGACAAAAAATTAAATGGGCCTAAAGCTGAACCGCTTCTGTCGGTCATCAAAAATGATGAGGTAACATTTTTAGGGTTCCGTACATCAAACGGAAACCCTTTATAGGTCCACCTTGTTATCCGTCTGTCTGGCTGTCCGTTCTTCTGTCTGTCAAGACTCTTTATCTCAGGAACGCGTTGACATATATGTACTCAGGTCTATATCAGGTCTAATCTCTCGATTTCTAGAAGCTGTACGAAAAAATCAGATAAGGTTGTAAAAAGATGCGGTCAGTTATGCTGCAAAAATCGTACATTTCAACACTCTCAAGGGAATCAAACATGGTTCACGTTAGACTACAATCTCACCTGATGGTAAGTGATGATGCAATCTAAGATGAAAGCGGGCTACTTGTTAGGAGTAGGATGAAAATCTACCCCTTTCGGTTTCTACACGATATTGTACCGGAACGCTAAATCGCTTGGCGGTAGGTACGTATTTACCCACCAGCCAGACCTGGACCAATTAAGAAAAAACTCAATCGGCCCAGCCAGGAATCGAACCCAGGACCTCCGTCATGTAAATTCACCGCGCATACCACTGCGCCACGGAAGTCGTCATACCTACTAAAAGTAAGTCAGTAGATATCTATTTCTTACATTTGTAATTAAATTATGAAAAATATAGTCTTTATTTAAAGTACGTCAGTTTAGGTTAAGTATAAAAATGTACTTACCTACCTACAAATTAAATTTTGTACGGGACCTTCGGTGAGCGAATCTGACTCGCACTTACTAAGCGGAAAGGAATTTAACTTGAAATCTGTCGTATATTGAGTCTGGCCACTAAACCATGTTGTTTTCAGTTAGTGAGCGGCGTGAACTATATTTTGAAGTTAACAGCAAACGCTTCAAATGAAATCTTTACTAAATCCTTTTCGATAAAGTACAATCAGAATAACCAGGATGCAACAGTATCGACCAATGATACTTTCTCTGTCACATTATTAGGAGGACGGTCGGCATGTCCGGATGTAAATTATATTATTGAAGCTGATATTACGACTTGTTCTATTACACAGGACTATTACGTAAGTGTAACAGAAACTGATTCCCAGTTGCCCAACTAATTCTTTGACTAAGGTAGCTGCCATTTCTTTGGACCAGTAGACTCGATAAATATTAAGTATAATATTATGTTTTATCCAATTAAGGTCGTTGGTTTTATAATGTTGTAACAGAAACTGGTAGCATTTTACTTGTAAGCGCTTTTAATTTTAAACTAAAGTAAAAATTAGATTTAAATTAAAACCTCCTCGACTATACTGCAATGAAGCATAGTGTCAAAAAGTAGCCAGTAGTATACCTTTTTAAATGGCCTAATTCCTTGACTAAGGTAGCTGTTTTTTGGGCCGGTAGACTCGATAAATATTACTCAGTATAATTTCCGTGTATAATATTGTGAGCAGAAATATTTATTATGCAGGTATATATTTGTATAATTCATCAATGAGTTTCTAATTTAAATAATGAACTTTGCAAGTTCATTGATGACATTCCCATGATATGCGGGTGACGGGAGGAGGAAGGACTGCGCGGGTCCAGTCGTGCATCGCTACTCCCCTCCCGGCCCGCGCGGACCATCAGAAGTGTTACGAACGAATTTGCCAAGCTATAATTTGAACTTTTTGACGTCCTCCGTGGTATGCGCGGTGGATTTAAGAAATGGAGGTCCTGGGTTCGATTCCCGGCTGGGCCGATTGAGATTTCTTAATTGGTCCAGGTCTGGCTAGTGGGAAACTTCGGCTGTGGCTAGTTACCGGTAAAGACGTACAGCCAAGCGATTTAGCGTTCCGGTGCGATGTCGTGTAGAAACAGAAAGGTGAGCCCGTTTATATCTTAGACTACATCAACACTTACCACCACGTGAGATTATAGTCACGAGCTACCTTGCAAAGTATAAAAAAAATAAATAAATAAAAGAACTCCATGAAAAGCTCTAAGAATAAGTACACATGCTTATCTACTACATAAAATAAATCATTTTTCAGTTTACTTGGAAAATGTTCAGCACAACTTTCGAGCACTTCGTCAATACTTCTAACATAATAGGATCCAGACTGGAAGTACCGCGGTTTATTTTACGTCCTGGTTATTATGAAGTCCAATGCCAATTAAGGAATGAGAGTGATCATGAATTAATAAAAGAGGTAAAGTACTCGTATGTACTCTAAGATATGTTCAATTAAAATTCTCAGCACTGAGTTGGGTAAAGCCGTGATAGCCCAGAGGTGATAGGCAAAGACCTCTGCCTTAGATTCGAAGGGCGTAGGTTCGAATTCAGACCGGGACAAGCACCTGAATCTTTTCAGTTATGTGCGTTCTAAAAAATTTAAATATCACTTGTCTCAGACGGTGAAAGAAAAGCATCGTCAGGAAACCTGCACATCTGAGAATTTTCCTAATTCTCTACGTGTGTGTTAAGTCTGCCAATCAGCATTGGGCCAGTGTTAGCCTAATCCCTATCATTCTGAGAAGAGACTCGTGCTCAATAGTAAGCCGAATATGGGTTGAAAATGATGATGATGATTAGTCAAACCATGTCAAAAACTTCATTTTATTTGAGTGGTGTTCTTATTTACAACTTTTCACTGCCGCGTAACTTAACCTTGGTTTATTTTAGGTCAAAGTTCAAGTTCACGTAAACAGTTGTGGTTTGCACGTATATTTGAGCGTAGACCATTTAATAGTTTCGACTTACAGTACATTTACTATAGAATCTATAGTTGTAAATCGTGATTATGAAAATTACTTAGTAGAGGTGAGAATTTTTTTTAACAAGATATTATAGTATTAGTTTTTAAGGTTTCATAGAGCGCGGCAGAAACAAACAACATTTTGCAAAATTCATTGTGTGATATAGTTGAGGCAAACCAATGTATGAGCTAGTTAAATGGATCTCAAATATATTTTTTGCTTTTCGAAATTTTACAATAAATAGTTTCAAAGTTATTCAATAAAATAGACGAAAGTTGACCACTCCATTTATCCCCAAAACACTTAACCTAAAATGTTGTAAAATAAAACAAAAAGTATTTTTCTAATAGTAAATTTACGACAAACCTTGAAGAAGTCCGTAACCTTTATATTGTAACTTGTGTTGTAACATTGTAACTAATTAACTCAATATTGTGTGTACAAGCTGATTAGATTTCTAAAAGAAATAGCCTATAATAACATATTTTTAAAATAACATATTTTATAATTACAAAAGGTCAAATTAAAAAAAAATATGATAGATTAACATTGTCCGGAACCTACTCCGTGCGAGTTCAGTTCTTTTTTTTTAAATTTTCAGTACGAATGGCAATGTTTTTACAAAGGAGAATCTTGCGATTTCATCGAAAGTCGCAACGACGTAAGTCTCAATTTTTCATCTGGGATTCCAAAAACGGGCGTGTAAGTAAACGATTGCCATTATTAGTTAAATAAATCTTCTTAAGTAATGAAATTTCAGAGAAATGTTATGCTGCGATAACTGAGAACAATAAACCTATATTTCTCAACTAATATTATAATGATTTGATTTTTGCCTGTTTGTCCCAAAAACTAATCGACCGATTTTGAAAACACCTACTAAAAGAAAGCTACAGTTTTTTCGAAAACTAACAAAATATGGATACTAAAAAAATTTTTGTAACTAAAAAATTTACATCGAAATTCGTTAAATGGTAGACTCTATAAAGGTAGTAAATAGTCCTTGGGGTCCAAATTCAATGTGATATTTATGACGAGTCGAACAAAATTATGAACGTACCGAGCCATAGTAATGCGGCGTTTTCTTTCTAATCAACTACTAAACTTCGTTCGATAACAAATAGGTATGCCACCAACTACATAATATATGCCGCTTAGAAATCCGACAAGGTCCCCCTTTCCCGGCCCGCGCGGACCATCGGGAGTGTTACGAACGAATTTGCCAAGCTATAGATTAGCTACGAAAACATGACGTTAACAAATGATTTGACGATAACGTAAACACATAATCCAACGTCGGCAGTCGCTTAAAAAGCCTTCAATAAAAGAACTCCTTTTCCAGGTATCTAATAACTCTAACCGTGACTACTCCAAATCAATCAGCTAATGCAAACGCAACTATAGTCGTGGTTGCCGCGAGCTCGCCTATTCTTCAGGTAATTCTTTGTTTTATTATCCCATTGTAGTCCAATAGTACGCGGAACTTTCTGGAAACTTATTGGATTATTTCTTCGAACCTTTTGTTTTCAACCATTCAATTGGAGTAAGGATTAGAGGCATTATAAGTTACTCATAAGTAGATTTTAGGAATGGGAATTTTGGAATAAAATACCTAATAGGTACCTACTAGATACCTCTGCCTCCGATTCCGGAGGGTGTGAGTTTGAATCCGGTCCGGGACACTCCAACTTTTCAGTTGTGTGCATTTTTATAAATTAAATATCACGTGTCTCTAACGGTGAAAGAAAACATCGTGAGGAAACCTGCATACCAGAGAATTTTCTTAATTCTCTGCGTGTGTGAAGTGTGCCAACCCGCATTGGGCCAGCGTGGCGGACTATTGGCCTAACACCTCTCATTCTGAGAGAAGACTCGAGCTCAGCAGTGAGCCGAGATGGGTTTGTATCTTTAATATAAGTAGGTAAGATTTAATAAGATTATAGCTAATATTGAATACAAGTAGGTAAAGATTACCAAATACATATTGATTTTAGATCAAACCAGTACCTCGTGTTATAAATCAAGGCACCAGCGCTAGAGTTTCAGGAATAGCGACGCGTGTGGCATCATTTTGCAGGGTAACCTGGTATTTTGCTGAAGAAGAATACGAGACTTCATCTCTGGTAACTACTTACTTGCTTTTTTCACTATTGATCGCAATAATCATAATTATTTTATACTAGCCGACGCTTGCGACTTCGTCCGCGTAAAATTCGATGAAAACTTTCAACTACCCCTATCCTACCCATACCCTACCTCTACCCCTACCCTACTCCTAGCTACCCTACCCCACTTTTCTGGTTGATTTTTTACACCTTGTGACCGAAAAACCCAAATATCTTACGGAACCCTATTTTTTTCCAAAATAAAATTTAGCCTGTGTTACTTGTGGATAATGTAGCTTTCGAATGGTGAAAGAATTTTTAAAATCGGTCCAGTAGTTTTTGAGTCTATTCATTACAATCAAACAAACAAACAAACATACAAACAAAGTTTTCCTCTTTATAATATTAGTATAGACAAATTTAAATTTAATATACTGTCTAATTCTAAGTTTTAATTAATATATTCTATGATAAAGTTATTGTAAATCTATCTGAAATATATGAAAATCACTGGAACATCTTTTATACGTATTGATTATAATAATTTGAAAAACCGCAAGGACGTACTGTTTTGTGATTGTATTGTGGAGATTCCTTAAATAGAACTATTTTCCTGTATTATTTTATGTATCTACATATTTTAAAAAGGTTTTGTTTGTAACATTAAGTTGTACAGACAGTTTATGTACGAAACTAAAGGATCGTCAGATATGCGAAGTGAACGGATTTTTAAAAAAACATAAAAAATTTAATAAAAAAAAATACAACCGACTTCAAAACATAAAAACGTACCCACTAAACTAAAAAGCGAAAAATAACATCATAATGTTCTACCTCCTGATCAGTATGAAGGCGGTGCTAAGCCGGTGATGTATCAAACAAAAAAAGAATTTTTGAAATCGGTCCAGGCGTCTCTGAGTAATCGGTGTACATACATAAAAAAAAAAAAAATACCGAATTGAGAACCTCCTCCTTTTTGAAGTCGGTTAAAAATTTAGGTTTCAATATCTTACGCTACCCCCTGTACTCGTATCGTTCTAAATTAGCAATAGGTTTCTGTTGTGCTGACGTTTAATAGTTTAAACGTAGCTTACACACACAATTGCGTTTTTTCTGGCACCTAATAACACCCAAAACCTAAACTTCCTGAAATCCTACTACGAGTAACATTATAAACGCGAAAGTTTGTATATGTTTGTGACTCTTTAACACCGCAACTACTGAACCGATTTGGCTGAAATTTGAAACGAAGCAAGATAATACCCTGGATTAACAGAAAGTCCTTACTTTTCACCTCGGAAAATCAATGATTCCCACGGGATTTGTGAAAAACTGAAATCGCGGGCGTCCGCTAGTACAGCTATAAAACATTTTTCACAGCACGGCGTAGCAATATCGGAAACGTATACAGTGTTTTCTTTAGAAGAAAACTTTCTAAGCGAACTGACCGACTTTTCCAATGACACTGAATCAGTGGAGATTGAAGTGGAGATAACAACGGCTGGGCGAGCTCGCTTCGTAGCTGAATGCAACTGCA
The DNA here is from genome assembly GCF_947172395.1 of Bicyclus anynana. Classification (NCBI taxonomy): domain Eukaryota; kingdom Metazoa; phylum Arthropoda; class Insecta; order Lepidoptera; family Nymphalidae; genus Bicyclus; species Bicyclus anynana. Next base: position 4,268,051 of record NC_069103.1, on the reverse strand, counting down.
GTACGAGTTACGATTGCGAAAGTGAAATAACACTAACTTACGCAGAGATACACTTTCAGTTGAATGAAAGTCCGCAAGTTGAGCAACTGGTGGTAATTATTTTTTTAATTTTATTTTTATGGAAAGGAGATGGTCCATTCCAGGTCCAATCTTGTACCCCGTATCATAAAAATTTAAATAATACAAGAATTTTATTAAAATTTATTAAAGTGAATAAGTATAACTAAATAAAAAGAAATAAATAAAATAAAAACCCAAGTTTTTGAGTTATATCAAGATGGCGCCCATAGAACAACTATGACATGGCAATTGACAGCAAACGTCAAATCGACTAATGCATTGAAAACTTCATCTATCCGCCATTAATACCCTTATTAATGTTGCATTTCTTGGGAGACAGTGAGTATTATTTCAAAAGAATTAAAGTAAATTCGTAGATTTTACGAACTACGTGGGTAAAACCGCGGGGCGTCTGCTAGTCAATATAGATACAGATATAAAGTATTCACGATCCTTAATTTAATTTTACTAAAGTTTTTCTTTTAATAAACAGCAAACAATATTTTTAGGTATCACCTGAGACCGGGTCGTCCTTAGAGACTATGTTTCAAATCAGAACCCGAGCAAAGGATGCCGACAAGCCTTTGTTATATTCGTTCTATTGTGCCATTGGACCCAATATGACCCTTTTACTGGGTTCATATTTGGAGTACGACACTATTGAGACATTCCTACCCTTTATAGGTAAGTGACGACAAAAATGCGAGTTGAATTGCTCGAATATATAGTTTTAACCGATTTAAAAATGGAGGTTATAAATTCGACCCGTACTTTTGTAGGTGTATAGGTATAGTTTGTAGATTGCACAGTTTGCACAGATTTGTACAAGCAATAAGCTTCAAAACATGTGTAGCACATTTTATGAATGTGGAGGAAACAGTGCAAATTCCATGAAAATCCGATAAGTTAAGTTAAGACAAAGAGTTAACTTACATATACTTGGAGTTGACTTTTTTATATTATTTGTGTTTCGCTTATTGAGTTTTTTATTTTGTGTTGGCATACACCTGTAAAATATTAAAAGCTTTTATTGAGCTTTATGAAGTATACATAAGTTTTATGAAGTATAGTCTATAATATACTCGAGCTTGACTATAATTACGCCTAGTGGAAAGGAGTAATGCGATCTAAGTTGGTTGGACGCTTGCCTAGAAAATGCTTTTTCACTCTTGCCTTGAAGGTGTTTAAATGCGGATGATGACTAGTCATCAGTCCCATTTAAAAAGCAAAGATTGCCTGGATTATAAAATTCTATTTATTTTTCAAAGTCTATTAAAAATCTTTTATCGTAATTAGATAAAAATTCATATAGTTTTAGCTTCCTTACATACTTTTACAAAATTGCTTTACTTTTAGTATACTCTAAAAACTGTCATCATCCCTGTTGTAGGTACCAGGAAACACCGACGCCGAAGAGGTGTCCTTAACTTTCCTGTGCGAATTAGAAACGTTTATTTTGTTGGGCAATGATCACTTGTGAAAATATTCTTAATATTGTAGAAGGTGAGACCGTAATCTGGGTCGAGGTGTGTGACACACTCGGCGCCTGCTCCAAAAGCGAACCAAGTGTCATCCACGTCCGACCGAGCAGCGGGAATACATTCGACTTGCTCGTTCAATACGCCCGTGCTTTTATTAGGAGATGTGAAATAGTACGTTTGATACACGTCGCTATTTCTGGCTTTGTTAGTTACAAGGTGAGATAAATCGGCAAATTCATGCAAGTTACTTTTTAGTTAAGTTAGTCCAATGACTAGCCTACGTGGGGGGATGAAATACTGAGACCTGAGTCTTTCTTTCTTCCAAGAAACTTTCAGTAAAAAAGAGTTGGGAAGTTACAGCCCCCTGTCTCGGAGAGCACGATAAGTCAAACATCACCCTAAGCCCGCCATCTCGCATTGAAGCACCGTGGTATAATCCATAAACTGTCAAGTAGAAGTTCTTTTTTCAAAGTCTTAAAATATCAACCCATATTCGGCTCACTGCTGAGCACGAGTCACCTCTCAGTATGAGAAGAGTTAGACCAATAGTCCACCACGCTGGCCCAATGCAGATTAGCAGACTTCACACACGCAGAGAATTGAGAAAATTCTTAGGTATGCTGGTTTCACGTTATTTTATCTTCACCGTTTGAGACACGTAATATTTAATTTCTTAAAATTCACATAAGTGAATAATTGGAGGTGCATGCCCCGGGCCAGATTCGAGGCTACGCCCTCCGGAATCGGAGCCAGAGGTCATATCCACAGTGCTATCACGAACAATTCAGTCTTACAATGTGATAAATAAGAAAAATCAAGGGCCTATTTTGTCCGGATTACCTGCTGGCTATAAAGTCTTGCAAAACGTCATATTCGTTTACAGTATCCTGAAGGTTCTGATTCCATTACGAGAGTCAAAAATATAATAAAGGAAGAAGTAAGAACTATACCTAATTATTATTTATATTAATTGATTATGAAACACGGCTAAAACTCATGTGATATTTGGTCGGAGTATGCCCGACTAGTTTCGAACCCATATGGGGCCCTTAGTCATGAGCTGGTTCTTGCATCGCGGCACGATCCAAACATCAGTTTGGATAAATATCACGTGAGTTTTAGCCGTGTTTCATAATCAATTAATATGAATAACACTCACGATAGTTTAAATTCTAAAATATAATTATTTAGTTCCCTAAGTAGCTAGGCATTATTCATAATGCCCGAGAATTCTGAAAAATGCTTTCAATGAGTACTTGATATCTATCTTACATAATATCCACTCCAACTTCTCATGTGCACGAAAACATAGACGGGAGTTCATTTTTAATTCAAACGATCTTCACTAATAATAATTAAGTAAGTAGATACCATTTGTTCGCAGAACGCTGGTCAGCTGGAACTTGCGGAGTTATTTACGAGGGCACTGCTTGAATCGCTGCCAGGTTTACCTCCCTGCCCGCTACCACAGCGATATGCCGGTATTGTGGGCCAGCTCGCCGCGGGGTTGGATGTCACCCATCTATTGGCCTGATTTCAAATAGCTTCTACAAAATTGAACGAGTTTTTACTGGAAGGAATCTACCTAGTAGGTACTGTGTAGTCAGTTTCGTTAGTTTTGAAATATTAAGTACTAGCCGCGCCACGCGGTTTTACCCGCGTAGTTTCTGTTCCCTTGAGAATATAGGGATAAAATATACCCTATGACACTCGTAAATAACCAGGCTTTCTAGTGGTAAAACAATTTTCAAAACCGGTTCAGTAGATCCAGAGATTACCCCTACAAACTTCACCTCTCTATAATAGTATAATAAAGATTTTTCTTCCGGGAAATTATTAATGAAGCCAAAGCAGATTTCGAATAGGGTTTTCTGAATTTCTGTCATTGATAAGCCCTAAGCATTCTGCATAGATACAACGATGTGAGTATCATTTTATTTTTACATTCCATAGAAATAAGGTTCAAATTCTAATAAAACTTGTTGTAGGCGAATATTACATCGACGTTTATAAAATAGCGAAATCACACCACAGTATGCTTTCATCTGATCAATAACAGAAGTTGACATTTACATACATAACATATTTATGTAATTCAGACTTCTCAATATTATAAATTAATGAAAAAAATACTTTTTTTATAGCCTAATAACCATTTTTATAGCCTAATAATTGAAAAAGGATTGCATATTACTCTCGGTATTCTTTTGCTCGTATCATACCAATAAAAAGAAAACCTTACCAGTAATTTTCGATAGAAAAATGAAACGAATAGCGTATACAATATACACTGCTTGTTAGAGATACACCTTTTACGAAAACATTTCTCCATGGCACTTCAGAGATGGTCCAATTCATAAGCGAAAGTAATTAAAAAAATTCATAAGTACACATTTCATGTTAGCCGTGATAGCCCAGTGGATATGACCTCTGCCTCCGATTCCGGAGGGTGTGGGTTCGAATCCGGTCCGGGGCATGCACCTCCAACTTTTCAGTTGTGTGCACTTTAAGAAATTAAATATCACGTGTCTCAATCGGTGAAGGAAAACATCGTGAGGATTTGAGGAAACCTGCAAACCAGAGAATAATCTTAATTCTCTGCGTGTGTGAAGTCTTTCGGCCAGCGTAGTGGACTATTGGCCTAACCCCTCTCATTCTGAGAGGAGACTCGAGCTCAGCAGTGAGCCGAATATGGGATGATGACGACGACAACGCTGAGTTATCTTTTGAAAATTACTCTCCAACGCAGTGTATTTTTACCTAACTACGTATTAAAATATAAAAACAATTTTTCGCTACCTTATAAGCTTCATAAAATCAAATTCACATGAGTGAATATAGCGTTACTTTTAGCCTTTTCTGTTCTGTGGTACTCACGGTCTAAAATTAAGGTGCTAGAAGCAAGAGCAGTACTACTTTATTATTTATTTTACTACGTTTTTACTATATTTTCATTCTGCCTGCCGAACTGTCAGCCTACAATCACTAGAACCCGAAAAAATTCTAGTTTTAAATTACTTACCTATGTATGTAGGTACTTACTGCATAGGTATTTGAAATAATGAATTTTTCACTACTCTTGCTCAAAAACACTGTCATATTACCACTCCACAGCGGGGCTAAACAAGCATATTAGCCTCTAGGGGCTAAAGTAATTTTGTTTTTTTAATTCTTGTCTGTTACGAGTACTAGCCAAGTACTAGCCTACTATAAAACGGAGGAGGTTTTATTCGAAAATAGAATCATTATAGGTAAGGCACTGATTGTTTTGAAAAATAAATAAAAAACTTTAAATAGGAATGAAATGCAGCGTTCTTGTCTGTGGAATGCGTTTATTTTTTTATTTAATTTTTATTGAGTTGCGAATAGAGCGACATTTGAAGACATGGGACATCCTTTACGATGTAACACCTTTGCCTCTTTCTCATGTGAAAAAAATAAAATTAAAAAGCGAGAATTTAAAAAACAATTGGCGTTTTAAATAATACACACTTGATTTTTTTCAGAAATTCATTGTCAATTTGTGACCGTAACTTACATATTTTTCAACAATAATTGTTATTATTGTCTTTATCTAGTGAGAATGGTGATCCTAATTTGGAGATGGATGAAATTTTCAATCTGTTACCATCAAAGTCGAGACGCATTTACTTAAATAGGTTACCTACGAAAAATTTTATAAGTGGAGAAAACAACAACGAATGGATTCACTTACGAAAGGAGTTTTTTAAACTATTATCTCCCACGTTTATCTTACATACTTATTATTTATCTTCACAGTAGTCGGAAATTATGTTACTGGGTAAAAGCATCTATCAGCATAATATCCAAAATTGTAGACTTTGTATATTTAATTTTCAATTAAAATAAATCATTGAATATTGTACTAAACTATTTTATTTTCTCGCAATCGTAGTGAAAAGCAGAGTGTAACACGTGGGGCTAAACACATTATAGACTCGGTTTCTATTTAGGCGGCCCTCGCCTTCGTCTCGGGCCCTAAAAATACCTCGTATATAATTGGTCTTTTTAGCCCCTTGTATAACAATCTACTATTGAGTACGAATTGAATAGTTTGCTTAGTCACGATCTTACGATTAGTTTAGTTTTAGAATGCTTTTGGTGGTTTTAATAAAAATATTTTGAGCAACAACGATGTTTTATTTGTACCTTTGGAGATATATATTAAGTAGATACCCACATAGGCACATACATTTTGATTTTACTTATACAGTAGTACAAAATCCATTTACTTTACATATCGTAGCCTTCTTAAAATATCTCATCTATCTCTAAACCAAATCTCATTAAAACAACTACTACTATTTTTTTTTTTTTTATTCTTTACAAGTTAGCCCTTGACTACAATCTCACCTGATGGTAAGTGATGATGCAGTCTAAGATGGAAGCGGGCTAACTTGTTAGGAGGAGGATGAAAATCCACATCCCTTTCGGTTTCTACACGGCATTGTACCGGAACGCTAAATCGCTTGGCGGTACGTCTTTTGTCGGTAGGGTGGTAACTAGCCACGGCCGAAGCCTCCCACCAGCCAGACCTGGACAAATCTCAATCTGCCCAGCCGGGGATCGAACCCAGGACCTCCGTTTTGTAAATCCACCGCGCATACCACTGCGCCACGGAGGCCGTCAAATATTATATACTATCAGCTATTTTAAGCGTGAGTATGATATGCTATTAAGATGAGACTAAGTTTTTTATTGTATTCATTAAAACACTACTGTCACATTTCAATATTAATAACAATTTAAGTAAAGGAGATGGTCCAAAATTGTATTGAGCCCAGGATCAGTCATTGTACCGTGGTGTAAATAAAAGAAAATATTTTTATACCTATTTTTGATTAAACAAATCTATGAATTTACTTTAATTCTTTTGAAATAATATTAATTCTCTCTCAAGATATGCAACACTAAAATGGGTAATAATGGCGGATTGATGACGTTTTCAATGCAGTAGTCGATTTGACGTTTGCTGCCAATTATCATGTCATAATTGCTTTGGGGCACAATCTTGATATAATTCAAAAACTTGGGTTTTAATTTTCTTTATTTCTTTTTATTTAGTTAGTTTTATTCACTTATTTAGATTTTAATAGAATCCTTGTATTTTTTTAATGTTATTGATACGGGATAAAAGAGTGGACCTGAAATGGACCATCTCCTTTCTTGTAACTTAAATTCAGTCCCAGCCGTAGCCTAGCTTCCTCTCTTAACGAGCCAACATTCGATCAAAGAAAACAAGTTCACTATACATCTTATACTCGCACAAGTCAGCCCATACTCGTATCTCATAATATTTACGGAAAAATACTTATATTTCGAAGGACTACAATATAAAAGTGAACAAATATTATGAACTAACTAAAAATGGCTATGTAGTTAGTCTGTACGCCGTAGAAGTAGGTGCGAAAGGACTACCAGCAAAATCTCTTTATAACTTGCTTAAAGACCTCTCTAGAAGTGCAGCTACTTCTATATTCTATAGTACTAAGCTAGCGAATTAGGTGATACCTGTAAGGCTAGTTTTAAGTTATGATGATAATAAATAAATAAATAAATAAATATTAGAACGAGTATCCTAAGCTGCTCTGATAGGATCTTACCAAATTTGGCTAGACAGGGAGAACAACACGAGCAGAGAACGGGGAGTGTTGATCGTCAAGGAATTCCTTAACCCTACATCCTGTAGTCACAAGTTCAGGACTGCTCGGAGTTTTTCTCTCTACCACGCGATGGACCGGCACCCGCACGGTGAAAGAAATTAGGAAAGGAGAGAATATAAATTGCTTTAAAAATAATTTATATAAATACCTAACTCAACAGGCATTCTACAGTGTAAATGAGTATTTAAGTTGATATTCTTGTTATTTTCATACATATTTTAATTGTAAAGATGTAAATTTTAAATGCTGAAATTGTCATTTGAATCATTAAATACTTAATAAATAATTTGCATGCCTAATTGGCAAGATACATTTACCATCTACATCTACCGACCACCTGTATAAATAATGCATGTATCTGCAAAGAAATAAATTGATTGATTGATTGATTGATTGAATCCATAGAATGTTAAGATATTCGTAAAATGGTAACACCTTTCCACAAAATTTTGACTTCATTTTAAGCGCTGTTGGAAGTTGAAGTGCCTCGTTGGTCCAGTGGTTAGCCCATGTGGCTTCGGATCACAAGATCTCGGGTTCGAATCCTGGGTTCTTTTGTTTTACTATGGGGTATCTATCTACAAAATTTTCCAGTTCAACTAGTGAGGATAAAAAGCTATTGTTATCAGACGTATTGCATTGCAAATGGTAATAGTACTTAATAAATATCTACCATAGGAACCGGTCTTTAGGTGGGTAGGTATTTTACAACTGCCTCATTGTTTTATAAGCCTCAGGTAGAAATACAGTCAGCAATCCCTGCCGCTGAAAGGGTGGGGGTAGGTGCCTATTCCAAAGACAATATTCTGGATGATTGCTGATAACTTCAGTATGTTATTTGAGTTTAGTCAGTTTAGTTATAGAAATATAAATTATAGTGTGGTGTGTGTTCGTAGTGGAAAATCGTTAGTTTTTCAATTAAAGTTTCTAACTAGGTACCTACCTACTTTTTGTGTGTTAATTTGCGTAAAATAAAAGCTTCACATTATGGAAGATAGAGTAAGTTCCATTAAATTTAATTTTTCCATTGATATATTATTACATACTTACTATATATTAATATTATAGTACTCGTATACAGTTTTCTCAGGAGTATTTCCCATAACTCCAAGGTATTGACAAGTCCACTTAAAGGAGCCAAACTGCATAACTAATTTGTTTTAACTAAAAAAAAACTCATACAAAGTAATTCAAATAATTCCGACTATCCATGTAACACACGCCTATAACTATCCTTGCATTTTAAAATACGTTATCGTAGTGGTAAGACTGTCGATATCGTCGAGATATTGCAACTGGCACACCGCGCTTCACTAGTAAGCTACTTCATGATATTTACCAATTAATAAGTTTGGGTAGGTCATACTATAAGAATACGATTAGAGGAACACAATTTACAAAAGAAATATTTTCTACTAAAAAAATATTCATCTTAGAACACATGTTCCTTAGACATATTTAATTGGTTTCCTTAAAGAATATAACAATAATAGTTATGAGAAATTCTCTCGAGCACCCTGTATTAGTTAGGTAGAATTTTACACATCCTTCTAAAGTATTGATAAACATATAGGTAAGTATGTAATTTTGTATACCTATTTTACTAGTAATTATTGTGTGATATTACATTTAATTAGTGATAAAAGATCATTTGGCAAGGCTTATCTTATACCATCTTGGCTTTGAAAGTTTTTATTGTAAAATAGAAGGAAAATTATAAAAGGAAATTGTCTAATTTTTCTCTATTTGCTAATTCTACAGACGGAAAGTTCAAGTGATGTCTCCGACGCTCCCTGCAGAAGACGCGGACGACCGATGGGAAAGAACCGAGTTCCGCTTTCCATTGTAAGTTTAAGGTTTTATCACACCCTTAAAATTCTTTGCACGTCCATATCTACACTCAGTTGGAGAAAATTCTATCTACGTAAAGTATGCTACGAGTTTTAATACGTTGTTAATGTAATGTGGGTGTACTATAGATGTGGATTGCTAAAATGGCTTAAAAACAGGATATCACAAGATTGTTGTGGGAGTCATCTAGTTCTTATTATAAACCTAATGGTAAAAAACAAATTCGTTAATTTTCAACTGAACCAGTCGTAGAAGCTACAAATAGTCGAACTTTACAAGTTAGCCCTTGACTACAATCTGACCTCATGGTGATGCAAACAAGTTGGTAACCCAACTTGTCATCCATATCCCTTTCGGTTTCTACACGACATCGTACCGGAACCAACGATATTTTATAAAGATATGACGTTATGTCCCTTCAAAATAACCGCAAAATGTGATCCATTTGTGCTCTAGCGCCCTATCTCTAGTATAAAATATCGTTGACTGGAACCCTAATTCGCCTAGCGAAACGTCTTTGTCGATAAGGTAGTAACTAGCCACAGCCGAAGCCTCCCACCAGCTAAAAACCTAATAGAAAACGAATTTTGATTTTGAAAACATTTTCAGAACGAGCGGAGGGCAAGAAACGCGCAGTACGAAAGAGAACGACGAATAGAAACATCGGAAGCCATGGCGGAGCTGGCTGAAGCAGCGAGATGTGATACTAATGTAAGTGCTATCCATAGTCCATACCGTCCAATCCTACTTCCTACTAATATTATAAACGCGAAAGTTTGTATGGATGTATGTTTGGATGTTTGTTACTCTTTAACGCCGCTATTACTGAAGCGATTTGGCTAAAATTTGGAATGGATATGGATTTTACTCTGGATTAACACATAGGCTACTTTTTATCCCGAAAAAATCCATGGTTTCCTGAGATTTGCGAAAACTGATGATTTTAATGATATGAATGTTTGTTACTCTTTCACGCCTCGACTACTTAACCGAATTAGCTGAAATTTGGTATTGAGATATATTATAGCATGGATTAACACATAGGCTACTTTTTATCCCGGAAAAATCCATGGTTCCCGAGGGATTTGTGAAAAACTAAATTCCACGCGGACGAAGTCGCGGGCGTCCGCTAGTTTATGATAAACAATAATTACAACACAAAACGTTATTGCACAAAATCAATAACGCGACTGGCAGTGTGACCGTGTCTACGCTGCCTCACAAACAACTGAGCTCAAGTCATCAAATACCTTCTTATGTATACCAACACTGATACTTCCCTCTACAGTAACATAAATAATGTATGTTAATACCACCTGTAAGTAGTCGAGGAGGTTATAACAATAGTTAGTAGTTTACTTATTCTTTCAGCTAAGCAACTGTGATTTATTGGCTACGGTCATTAAACAACTTCAAAGGGCAGCTCAATTCGACTCTACACGAGACATCGAAGAACTCAGACGGAGTAACGCAAAATTAATAAAAGAAGGTAGGTAAAGACTAAAGAGTCAAATCAATCCTTTGATTTTTTTATTCTTTACAAGTTAGCCCTTGGCTTTCGGTTTCTACACCGGAACCGGAACGCTAAGCCGCTTGGCGGTACTTCTTTGCCTGTAGAGTGGTGATTAGCCACGGCCTAAGCCTCCTGCCCAACCGGAGATCGAATCCAGGACCTCCGTCTTGTAAATCCACTGCGCATACCACTGCGCCGAGGAGGCCGTCAAAATACAAAATAGTATACAACTTCAAAATGTTGGTAGACGCATAGTAACGGGCGACTGCTTATAAGGGCTCCCGCACACGGGCCACCGGCCACAACCACAAAACGCCGCTACAAGCATAATTATTTCCTGTAGTTTCAAACATTTTATATGGACTCGCCGCACATGGTTGACGCCGGTGGCCGCCACACGCTACAATCGCTGCTCGCTTCTTGTGGCACCGCACCGGCCATTAAACGCCGACACAAAACACCGCCACACGCCACTCGTGCGATTATGTTACTGCATGTATGGGTTAAAAAAGGTGCAGCCACCGACCACAAGTGTCGACCACCGGCCACAAGCCATCGCTTCAGCTACTTTTGTGGCCCCTTCTTGCTTCTTGTAGCGAATGACTGTCGCGTGTGACCCGTGTGCGGCGACACTAATAATTAAAAATAATAATTTACTCGAATGTTACAGTTGAAGATTTAGAAAAACGACTATCTAATTTGGAAAACAATAAACGCAGCAAAGATGTGGAGAAAGATACATTAATAGTTGGTAAAAGAAAAAGAAAATCTAATAGAAGGGAAAAATCTGCAAAATTTATGAAATCAAGTGAGGATTTCTTTTTGAATACAGGTAAAAATCATAAAAATGCTTTGTTTTAAAAATCAGAACCTTTTTTTATCATTCTTTACGTCATGTTGATGGTATAAGTGATGATGCAATCTAAGATAGAAGCGGGTTAACTTGTTAGAACGACGATGAAAATCCACACCTCTTTCGGTTTCTACATTGTACCGGGACGTTAAATCGCTTGGCGGCACGTCTTTGCCGGTAGGCTTCGTGGCAACCCTTTGCCAGTGATCCTTAAACTTTTACTTTAACAGTGGTTTTGGAAGGGTTGCCATTTACCTAAATGTCTGGGCAATTGGGGACGTAATTTTTCATATTCCAAAGAAAATATCCCTACCTATTTGCACTTTATTTGTAAGGGTTTTGAAAAAGCAGTGTGAAAATAACGAAAAGTCGCGGCTTTTATTTTTTTCCTAACACTACATTTTTGTTCTCAGAATCCAATATGAAAATTTCACGTAACAGCACGGATGCTGAAGAAGAGTTAGTAGTATAGCACTGTTCCCGCAATCGTCTGATGAAATATTAATTACCTAGATATAATCCCAATATCGGACTTGCAAAGTTCAAAGTGCCTTGACAAGAAAAAGGCAGCAATTTGAATACTGTGATTTTATTTTTTATTAATAATATTATGTAAAATACACATAATATAATCGATACCAACCTAATAAATAATTAAATAATATTAATAGATATGTGTTTTTCTTATCTTTTTGTATCACCTAGGAGGTATTTATATAGATAGCAATTGAATCAAAAAAATACCTGAATTATTTATTTTATATGCAATACAGAGCGGACTACGTGACCGAGGCGATATAGTGAGTTTCAACTTTTAAACCTTAAACGCTGACGACGCGGGTCATTGTTTCGTTTACGGGACGCGATTGTCAGACGACAAGACGCACAGAAAGTTAGAGGGAATGTGAAACCAGTCTTAGATTATAAATTGCCTCACAAAATGTGTTCATCATCATCATGAAATCATCATCATCATCAGCATCATCATCATTATAAGCGCTAGTAAACTATACAAAGGTACTGTCTACTAATCCAATAGTCCATACGAAGCTCTTAACCAGATACCTACCAATCGCGCTGAAGGTCACGAGATGGAAACTAGTCTAGGTAATTTTAGTCCAACAATCAAGAAAAAGTGCATCAGGCTCAAAGTTTATTATTTGACCAATGATTTGCATAGTCACTAATTGATCACTAATTGACGAAATGATAATAACTTTAAACAATCATTTGGACTCAGAACACAGAACATTCGGAACAATCAGTCAGATTCAATGTCAAGATCGAACATCTTTTGACCATGGACCATGGACCTATAAATCCTCACAATGCACCTATTTCTTTTTAAAATCCTTACTTTTCACGGTTAAGGGCACGCTAATCCATAATCAGTGGTCTATTTCATTCTGTGTCAACGTCATTTCAATATTTATTAATTGACATGCCAATTGATTAACAAACAACAAGATTGAAAATGGCGTGTGAATGCAAACAAAACGAAAAAGCTTCACAAACGAAAACACGTAATTATTATAGATACTACGATACTCCCGAAGGATGTGATATTTTTAAAAAGGTCCGTATTCTGTATTTTTCAATAAATGTGCTATGGCCTTAAACCCTGTGATGGCCATATGGCGTTTGTCATTGATTAATGAAATAAAGTATATAGTAGTAAACACGGTAGATAACTATGGAGTTGGGGCTATGATGGGCTTGGGAGTTAGTAGCAAATAGCAACGGTGTCGAACAAACTATGTAACACTATAAATACCACTGTTTACACTAAGGTTTATACATAATACGAGTAGGTAGGTTTGTACATAATATGGTGTTGCCACGAAGCTCAGATTCAGGATATTATACGTAGTTACCACCCCTGAAGGATGAGATTTATATCTGAGGCACTCACTTTAGACTATACGGTTCATGGTATGTACGATTTAATAATCAGGACGTCCCGTCAAAATCGGGACGTCTGGCAACGTTGAATGGTGGCAACGGGTGTTTTATTATGCCATGAATGATATTAGTTTAGATATTTTAGATATTTCATTAATTACAAGGTAAGGTTAACATCGTACGTTAAGCCGCACAATAGAAAATTTTAGGTATGCCCGGTAACGTAGCGGCGCGACGACAAGGCAGCACCTTGCGCGTGACTCTTACCTGCAGTCGGCTTACGCGTCTTGATTTTAGCGCACTTTATATAGAGGCTTTATACAGCTAATTTAGACGTAATAAAGAATGCATCCGACTATACCTACGTATGCTTTTGTAGGTTCTGGTGACGACACGTTATGGAGCAATAGCCGGCCTAATATTGTCAACGCATGATGTTCTAATGTATTCACACGCTATTGGATTTGGGCCAATAATGAGGAGGTATCATCTGTCAATTTATAATGGTCCATTGTTGGGCCAGGTCTATAATCTTATAGAAGGAATCTGGAGCTTCCCAACACACGCTACTATTTTCGCGGAGAAATTATCGTAGGGTACGTAAGGGGGCCACTGGCTACAACCAAAACACAGCTATTTCCTGTAGTTTTCATACATTATCTATATGGACTCCGGTGGCCGCCACATGCTAAAATCGTCGCTGTCGAAACGACACACTTCTACTGCATTTACCTATGAGTAAAAAGTAGCAGCCACTAACCACAAGTGTCGACCACCAAGTGGCTGTCGCGCGCTTCAGCTACTTTTGTGGCCCTTTCTTGTTTCTTGTAACGGCGTTAGTGGCTGTCGCGTGTGGTCTGTGTGCGGCGACACTTAGAGCTCAGACCAATTAGATAAGGACCTGCCTCGCTAGACGTTACTTTTCAATCAAAGAAAAACTGCAAAAGTAGTCCGAATAAGCCTTTAGTTTTATTGTAAGTATAGATTTACTCGTATCGATGCAGTAAGTATGTACCTACCTATGCAAAAGAAAGTTTAAGATTTACAAATATCACAAATCACAACCACTCGCAAGCTATGAAACTTCAGTGACCCCAGTACCTCGGTACGCCCATGTACAAATACGTATCTGTTTTTCAAGATTCGCCTATCACACGGTCCCACTAGTGCTGATGGGAGCTACCTTCGCTGGAGTCTCCAATACCCTTGTGCGTGTACGAGAAAAAAATGACTACTTGAACTATTTTCTAGGTAAATACATCAATTATTATTATTAATAATATATTATCAATATTTAATATTAAAAAAATGGAGGTGATATCAAAAGTGCTGTTTTCTCAAGTGCTTATAATTTATTTACATGCCTAAATCAAAATGAGCATTTTTTAAGAATTTTGTGTCTGTTTGTCCGGGTTAATCTTTGGAACAGTTGGCTTGATTTTGATGGAACTTTTACTGGACGATAGAGGAGGTTATAGAGCAACATATACTAGGCTACTTTTTATCCCGGAAAAAGTTCCGCGGGATTTCTGAAAAACTGAATTTCACGCGTACGAATAACTTTATATTTTCATTTCATTGTCAGGCCTCCCTCCTTACCTATAGGAGAGGGGATTTGGAGCTTAGACCCACCTCGCTGACCGAATAGACATTTCAATTAAGGACAAAGACAACTTTCTCACCTGGTGTTAAGTACATACGATTCCTAAGATGGTAGCGAGCTAGCTTGAAAGAGAAATCTGTTGTAAGATTTGTAGGTAGACTAAGATACCTTACCATTGATGGTTTCCAATCAAACTGCGAACGCATAATTGCTTGACGTTACGGTACCTACGTCATAGTCGATAGGGTAGGGTAGCATGGTGACTAGTCATAATCGAAGCCTACCACCAGATCACAACCAATTAAAACATATAAAACTTACCCCAGCTCGAAATCGAACTCAAGATCTCACTTGAAACCAAAGCGCTATCATCATCAGCCGATAGACATAGGCCGCTTGCATGAACTTCCAACGGTCTCGAGTCGCCAGCATCCAGCGGCTCCCTGCAGCCCGCTTGATGTCCTCAGTCCACCTAGTGGGGGGTTGACCAACACTGCGCTTACCGGTGCGGGGTCGCCATTCATTTCATTCATTCATTATTATTTTCATGCCAAATAGGTCCCAATTTTTAACGATGACAAAATGGTTAATTAGGTAACATTTTAATTTTTCTTTTTATTAGGTGGTTTCGCCTGTGGTCCAATACTTAGAGCCTACTTAGGCACGAACCACGCCTTACTACTGGGTGGTCTTGCTTTAGGAGTTATTGCTATGGTCAAGAAGGACTCAATCGTCACTGGCTTCCAATTTTTTCCTCCGATTCCGACCCACATGTATTCTGTAGGCAAATGGAGAGGGGATTATACTATAGTACCAGATCCAAGTGAGGGTAAGTAATCTATACCTACTAATAGCTAAAGAGTTTGTTTGTGTATTTGATTGAGCTAATCTCAGGAGCTACTGGTCCGACTAGAGGCTATATATTATCACCGTATTTTTACGGGAACGGGAACCACGCCGCACGCGGATGTTTTTATATTCTTAATCGATTTATGGCATGGCGAAACTGTTTTAAAAGTGAATTTTGAGATCATCATTAACAACCCATATTCCTTACCTACTACAATTAAATAAATAGGTATTATACAAAGGTTAATAACATCTTTTTGTTTCCTTTCAGAACTGGTACACACATGCGGAAAGGAACAATGAATACTTATTTTAATTAAAAATAGAAGCCACTAACCTAGAAACAATATTAGAAATGATTATGTTATAAAATTAATTAAAAAGTTTTTTTATTTTCTCAATAAAAATATATTAATTAACTTGCTTATGGTTCTGTAAACCTTCTTTCTAGCTGACCCAATACATAAATGGTTAATAACTTTAAATAGTTTAAAAACTAAAAAACACGCTATAAGCACGCACTAAAAATTAAAAATATTGGATTTAAGTCACGTGACTACTTTTTCGTATTCCTGACCGCAAACCCTTTCTTTTGATATCCATACCATGAGGGTGGATTTCAAACAGCCAGTCTGCCATCTTGAGGAGGCCGCCATATTGGATTTGTAATGTTTCTTAGCTAGTCATATATTGTCATCAGAACTCAGAGCGTGTGCAAAATTTCATCCTAATCGAAGGCCGGAAAGTTTTAAATTCGTATTTTTCAGGGAAGGTTTTCGTAGATAGGTTTAGAACTTATATAGCAATGTATTCCCTTGAATCATTAATTTTTATTGTGTAAAAAATAAAAACAACAGAATAACAAGAGTATTTTATATTAATTCTTAAGTTCTTAACCTAATATTTAGTCTTCAAGAACTGAAAAAAAATAATGAAAAAAAATTCAACACAGCAATCCCATCTGTAATTACTACTACTACTAAACATGTATGAAGTTTGTACAAATACTATAATATACATAAGTACATAAAAAACTAAACAATTTTTTCTCCTTCGTACAACATATTTTCAAAATAAACGAGATTTTCTTTCTTTATTTACATTTCTTGTATGACGACAATAGTATACGATTTAGTATGCAATGTAATTGGTTAATTTACGCCAGAGGTTTTACCGCTTTCAAAAATTTTGCTGGTTTCGTTGATAATTTCTACACAAAAGTCAACAAAATTGGACTAACTATGGAAATTTGAAAATTTGAAAGAAAAAGAAAAAGAGTAAAAATTGTGCTGTAAGTGGATGTCAAAAAATTAAAGTTGTCCAGTTGATTCCAACCAACTTTACTTTTTGATACTACCTACTCACAGCCCAAGGTGGCCCTGAGGTTTCACTGATTATTCCCGATACCTAGTTGAGTAGGCCTAAGATACGAGATAGAATAGCAAGACATATCTCCACACGAGGGAATACAAATGTCGACTAATCTCTTTCATTGCGTTGGGACTGCGATAAATCTGTCGCTATTGGTTTGTTTACACAATTTAAAAACTGTCATCATCCCTATTGTTCCCTTTTAAAAGTTCCAAGAAAAACTGTATAAAATCATTTGTAGACATGAAAATACTTACTGTGTCTCAAGGATGGTATTTCTTTGCCTCTTCACGAGATATTCACATAGACCAACTTTTAGGTTTTTATCAAAACATTGCATAAAAAAGCTACGTCTAAAGTCGTCAAAAAATCAAATTCAAGACTTGTTCAGGTCAAACATTTCTGAACTACAGGAATGTTACATTACATCCAAGAAGACTAAAATTTCTTAAACGAGCTAACATTGAATATTCTTATAGCTAACCCAAAACTACTTTTAACTCATAACAAAATAAAGTCAGAATCGTTGTTGTGAAATGTCAGAAAAAGTTAGGTCTTACTCTCTAATTGATTGTCACAAATTGTCGGTCAACTTCAGCAGAATACAATAGACCAAAAATTTTAAAAATGCGTTTTAAATTTGGCCGGTTGAATATATAAACCAAAGATATCTCACTGGCACATTGAACAAAGGTGGCTAATTGTCCTTATTTCATTTAGTCGCATAGTAAACAATGAAGGTTATTTTTAAACAAATAACACCTAAATATTGTCAAAAAAATGTATACATATTATATGAAATGGCTAAAACACCAGACATCAGTAAAAAACTTGGGTTACATTATAAGAATATTCATCCTTAATATCAATATTAACAATAATTTATAACTAGAACAAAATTAAAAGGCAATTTCTCAATGAAACCCATTGACCAGGCTCCTTGGCCATTAAAAAGATCTCAAAATATATTGTGTACAAAATAAGTAATCTATATTTTATTTTTAAAAATGGTAAATATAATTAATTGCCTTGTAACTTATTCCATGGGTCAAAAATTTAAGGCTAGCGCACATTTAGGTTGCATACCTATGAAAAAAAATATGTATGGCATTTAGTGATAACAGAATAACGCAGTGAATATAAGAAAATATTATGTATATTCCCATAATAAACAGGAAAATATTTCATTTCCAACATTGATATTTTCAATGTCTGGGTGGTTTATTTATGTATGTACATGATATATCTTTTCATCAGTTATCGTACTTACTAAGTACCTACACATAACACAAGCTACGCTTAATTTGGTTCCAAGTATATTGTTCTCATGTTTATATATTTTTTAAATTGTACTTAATTTCGCCCATTTCATTCAACTAAGAACTATTAAATATATGAAATTATTTTTTTTCTATTATAGAGTATACCAAAATACTTTTGCTTGAGATTGTACTCCCATATTGCATAGTTTGACAGTTGGTAACTGAAGGCAGGTTAGTTTATCTAATTTTTAAAGTCTGTTCGGCTTTGGATGTACAGTGGTAAAATGTACAACGTTTGACGCGTTTTGCAATATAGACACTTCATTAGTGTGTAAAACTGAAGTAACTTTATTGATTAATGTATAATGAAACACGGTTAAAACTCACGTGATACTACTTCGGTCATGCCCGACTAGTTTCGAACCCATACGGGGCTCTTAGTCATGAATTTTTCAGCATGCGCTGAGAGAGGGGTAGAGGGGTGGGTAGTGAAGGTTCCGTTACACTCTCCGATGATTCCTGAACGTCATCTTGTAAACAAACCGAACTGACACTATCTTCCTCCAACTTTGTATTTGCGACAGCGGATGAAAAAGCGGTTTCCACACTGAATAATAAATTAACATGAATCACGATAAAACTCTAAATGAAGTCACTTTCTTTAACAACACAAACCTCGACGAGTAATTTATACACACAAATAAGTTTGGTCTATCACTTTACCACACATTCAAAGCCAAAAAGACTTCCCAAAATAAATTGACGATTTGAATAATAAAATTATAGAATATGGGGCCGATCACCTATATGTGCGCTAGCCTTTAGTCACAAAAGTGTTTACATTTCCTAAGTCTCAAATACCCAATCGATCATAACCGATCGTACAGAAAGTAAGTTCGTCTTCCATGTTCCTGCATGAAATAAACAAAATATATATAATATTATAGTAACTTAGTACTTGTTATCACAATTAAAAAGTCACTAAGACATTGTTCACACCAAAAATGTTGTCAGCTGCCAAATGGTAATTTTATCTTTACTAAATTTAAGAAATGGAAACCAGAGAATTTATACTATCCAATATCACTAAATAGATAAAAAAAGAGAATATATACCCTCATCTGTTATTAGTGATAAGCTATAAATTATAGATAATGTTTACAGTGACACATTGCAACTAGGTTGCTTAGTTAAGTTGTGGCCAAACACATTTTTCATACAAAATCTAGGAAACCACAAACCTAATAAAGCCTAAAATAAGCTTTCATTTGTTATATTAGGCTAAATAACTGAAATAACACTTAAATGTTACACAACTGTTTATATCTGGCAACACCAAAGATGCAGTGTGAAAGCAAGCAACTTTTACTTTAACGGGAGAGGAGTTTATATGAATTTAAAAAATATATCATTTAATACTATCTGGCCGCACTTTAACTAAGCAACCTTTTCTATCATTTATTTCTTATCCCAATTAAATAACAGATGAGGGTATATATTTCTTATGCCAGATCTCATACTACAACGAAATTGCAGCAACATGTTCACTTCGACATGTCCAGGTTCTGTAGCCAACTGACACACCGATTCTCTTTCTACAAACGCTAATGCTTCGAAAACTAAAAAAATGTATGGGAATGGCAGATCCGATCGAAAACTAGATCACGTGACCTGTCTTTAGCAACTGTCATTCCAATATATTTTTTAATTTTCGAAGCCACTTGACTACAGGCCCTGATTTCATACAATATACCCGATCGCCACCGCATGCAAGTTTGGCAGTAACTGTAATAGTTAAATATACATAAAGTAACGTTCTTACCTACATATAGCAGCTGACATCATGTCAAGTGAAAACCATCTACAAATTTTACGTATTCAATCCAAAGGAAATGTTCCTATGAGTCCGTCGTTTACACATTAGCACTGTTAATCTTGAGTTTCTTCACCCTGCGTGTGGTGCCCTCACCGTCTGAACTGTCCGTGTCGTGTGAACTGCCTTCTGATTTGATCCCGAGGCCCAGTTCGTGAGCGTCCATGTAATTTCCTGTGGCTCGTGCTTTTTCCATTGCGCGTACTGAAATTAATTTTATATAATTTTTTTAACAAAACTTAAATGGCCTTTTGGTTTGCATGATTGGCAATTGGACAGTTGTGTAGAAAAAAAAATTACCATTTTCAGAACATTAAATTTATGAACATTAATACATATATTTATATATTATAAACATTAAATTGCTGTGCCGCAAATAAGACCCTTTAAATCCCTATAGCTCCGAAAGTAATGATCGCAGATATCCTGTTACTTTTACAAAATTGCTTTGCTATTAGGATACCCTTAATTTATATACAATTAAAAAAACTGTCATCATCCCTACTGTTCCCCTTTAAAGGTTCCAAGAAAAAATGTAAAATAATTTGTAGACAGATGTAAATACTTACTCTGTGTCTCAAGGATGGTATTTTGTCTTTTCAGATCATCAATGTCTTGTTGGTGTGCATTATTTTTTCGCCTCATGAACTGTATGTATTCCGCTGCCTTTTTCAAGATTTGTGCACGACTTGCCTGAAACATAATAAATGCACACCTAAACTGAGCACTGAGCTTATGCCAATTGGGCCAAATTTAAAGTGTATATAAGTATTTGTAATAAGGCATGTTTGAAATAGGTATAGCAAATAAGCACCATATCAGAAAAGACCTAAAAATTAATGCCATGTGATGTGTTTTAATACTTGTAAAAAGAAACCTGACATTAATTAAGTTTAACAACCTATGCCTTTTCCAACGCTATTGTTAGGCTACCCTCACTTAATGTCTTACAAATAAAATGTAAAATGTACTTTGGTTTTAAAATGTAAAATTTGTAAATTATAGAAATAAGAAAAAAAGTATTGTACAGGATAGTTATTAAATTGAAAATTTTATTTTAATGAGTAAATTTTAATTTTAATAAAAAATGGCGAACCCGCACTACAAAGCACAGTGTTGGTAGACCCCCCCACCAGGTGGACTGACGACATCAAGCGAGTCGCAGGGATTCGCTGGATGCAGGCAGCTCAGTATTGTGATGTTTGGAAATCCCTACGACATTTGGAAGTCCCTACACAAGGCCTATGTCCTGCAGTGGACGTCCATCGGTGATGATGATGATGATGAGTAAATTAAAGATACATACAACTTTTTCCCCTTGCAGAGCTGGCACCGCATCCCTTAATGATGTGAAACTATCTTTTATGTGATCCCTTCGTTTCCTCTCCAAAGCGTTATGGTGAGCTCGTTTTTCCGCCTGTAATTAAACACATAATCTTTGAAGTAATACTTCTTTTGTGCGGACCAATGACATCTAGGAGGTAAGTGAAAGCTGCTGGATGCATGTGGCTCATGACCGCGGTGTTCTGGAAGTGCTTGCAAGAGGACTAAGAAGAGGAGGAACAGGAGACCCAGATGTCCACCTATAGTGTCCTAATGTAAAGATCAGGATTTTTGATTAAACAACTAGTTTATACCAACAAACAGTTATAGATGTAGTGGAATGATTACGAACTTTAATGAATAATGAATCTTCTGCTAATCGAATATGAATGTGTCTGTTTAATCATACTGTTGATGAATAAAAATACTGTTAAAAATGATTACACAAACCATTTCACAAAATTAAAACAAATGGAACAGTCTTATATCAATTAGAAAGAAAATCGGTAGTACAAGTTGTCATCATCTTAGTCTTTATCGGCAAGATGACATTTTCATTCTTTTCAAACATATTTCAATTCATTCTCCTTTTACTAATTCCAACCCTCTATTCTTTGGCTATCCTGGTGAAAATAAATTAAATCTGGTACTCTACAACACTACTCTTCTTCTTCTCCTGGGCTTTTTCCGCACTTGGCCACTAAGGTTTGGCTGTTGTACATAGGTGCTTTTGAACGCTTCATGGAGTGTAACTGGGGATCCAATGTGATATGCTTGCCTTTAGAACTTTTGTAGTTCTTGCTGGCTTAGGTCCTGGAGCTTCTTACAACTGTTTTGTAGAGCCATTTCACTATGTGTGGTTTAAGGCCCCAAGTCTTCCCTATCATGCGTTTGCTTAGTCAGGATTGTAGTTGATCATTGGATCTTTGTTTCTATGTGTTTTTTTTTTCAGTTAAATTTTTGATTCATTATTACCCTTAAATATTTTACCTCATTGGATAGTGTTGTATTAAACAATTTTGGTAGTTTATTAAGGTCAGGCTTCCTCTTGTTTGTGAAAAGTATCAGTTCTGTTTTCTTTGGGTTTACAGATAGTTCATTGTCTGTGCACCATCATCATATTTGTTTAAGTGCATTTTGCATCATGTTGCTCAATGTGTTTTCATGTTTTCCACTGATAAGGATTGTTATGTCATCAGCGTATCTTATTGTGGTGTAACCTTTGGCGTTTAATTGCCTTATCAGGTCATCCACCACCATGTTCCACAGGAGCGGCGATAAAACACCGCCTTGGGGGAACCACTTGGCCACTAAGCCATGTGTGTTGCTGTTTATGTTGATTTGTATGATTCTTTGTTTTAAGAGTGCATTTATCCATCTCCTCAGGGTCAGTGTCATCTTGTACCTCTTCAAGGATTGGTCTATGCTTTTAAAAGTTGTTCTGTCAAAGGGAAGTAGTTCTGCTATGTGAATGAAGGTTGCAAGTCTTGCCACCTTGTTTTCTAGGTTGAGTTCGATTTTGCTCTACAGCGTGCAGTCCTGTTTCTGTCTCTACAACACTAATTTTAATTTCAACATACCTCTACTGGCACTATGGAAATGCATCACAACAGCTTTTTCTTCACAGTTACAGTTAATCTATTCCAGGAAGTCTGTTTAGCTTTGTATTTAGTTAGGTACAGTGGAATCTGTTTGTAATAACATTGAAGGAAACTGACAAAGACATCATACTATGCGGTAGTCAACAAAACATTTATATGAATAAAATAAAAATAATATAAAAAATTAGGTTGTTTTTTTAGGTATACTTATTTTAATAGAGAAACATAGCCTAATAAATGAGTTTAATTCTCAATTTTCAAATGTGCAATTTTGCTTTCTATTCCCTACACCTTTCTCCTTAATCCCAAATGTTTGAGATGACATATGACATTATGTCTATACCTACTAATATTATAAAGTTTGTTTGTTTGATTGAACGCGCTAATCTCGGGAACTACTGGTCCAATTCGAAAAATTCTATATATATAGGCTATATATTATTCCCATATTCCTACGGGAACAGGAACCACGCGGGTGAAACCGCGCGGCGTCAGCTAGTAGTACATAAAGACACTGATATGACTTTTTTTTACATACAATATCACTAATGTGTGATGCTTAACTTTCAATTACTCACTGAGATTCAAAACAAAACAAGTCATGTGCCAAACATCATTGGGAATCAATGAATATTGATGAAGGTGTAAAGAATGATTTTGGTCACAAACAAAATTTATTGAAAATAGGTCAAAAAAAAGGGACATGTCACTGTAAGCAAAGTCAACTTTGTTACAAAGAGTTTTATATGAAAACCAAACTTTGTGTAATTACATCATAATATGCAGCAATATAATGTATGAGGAGTCATAATAAACGGATTCTACTAAATGTTGGTATGTAACTGAAGGAATGTTCTTTAACACCTTAGCTTATACACACAAACACACTTAATATTAGACACACTATATTAAACATCTTATCGCTATATGCTTCAAAGTATAATAGACTTTCCGGAATCAATCAACTGTAAAGTATTCATCAAAATTTGAGTCCGCTCTGACATTGAAACACACTGAACTGTGCAGCTTGTTAACCCGGCTAGGATATGTTTTCCTTTAGTGCACAACCACATACCTTGGTTCAGAGCGGGCTTGAAGTTTGGCATAGTATTAAATGTACAATTATTTAATCATAATAGTAGTAAATATGGCGGGAAAATACTAAACAATGATAACAG
Source organism: Bicyclus anynana (assembly GCF_947172395.1). Taxonomy (NCBI): domain Eukaryota; kingdom Metazoa; phylum Arthropoda; class Insecta; order Lepidoptera; family Nymphalidae; genus Bicyclus; species Bicyclus anynana. Next base: position 4,243,647 of record NC_069103.1, on the reverse strand, counting down.
AGATTGAATGGAGACATCTTCACTGCATGCTCTTGTAATAGTCTCAGTCTAGAAGTGGAGACAACAGTTGTTCATAATAATAATGTAATTTAAGTTTAATAGATTCACTCCCATTTAATATATCCAAAACAAACCAACAATATCATTATCAACAAATACATGTAAAATTACCACGGCATCTAGGGTGTTATCACAATAGTCGACGCAAAAGTTACAGTTGAATGGGTAAAACGAAAAAATATCGAAGAAGGTCGTAAGTCTTTAGAATAATAATTACCACCTGGGAGTAGTAGCCACTGCCACCCAAATTGTTTCTAGCGTGTGGTCTAGAGTCGGAATCGTTTTCGGCCTGGAAATCACATAACGACACATAAAATAAAATAAACACTGCGATAGAATTATTCGTGAGGCCATACAGGAAAACACCTACATCACTTTCGATGTCAATGTCGCGATCATCGTCGCTCATCATCCTGAGGCTTTCCTTTTTTAACTTAAGATATAAAAGAAATAAACAAATTCATGGGTGGTATGTTTTAAACGCACTAAAACGAAATATTTTGCTTGTTTAACTATTTGTATCGCAATTTGCACAAAAGAACGCGTGACAGCAAATGACAACGTCACTTTTGACAACTTTGACAATTACAAAATGTTAAACTGGCACTTGGAAATGTCAAAATGGTTTCTTCCAGTAGGTTATATTCTATGGTAGGCTGTACAGGTTAAATAAGCTTTTAATACAAAAATAAGTGCAAAAAATAAGAGAGCAGTGATAGCCCAGTGGATATGACCTCTGCCTCCGATTCCGGAGGGTGTGGGTTCGAATCCGGTCCGGGGCATGCACCTCCAACTTTTCAGTTGTGTGCATTTTAAGAAATTAAATATCACGTGTCTCAATCGGTGAAGGAAAACATCGTGAGGAAACCTGCATACCAGAGAATTATCTTCATTCTCTGCGTGTGTGAAGTCTGCCAATCCGCATTGGGCCAGCGTGGTGGACTGTTGGCCTAACCCCTCTCATTCTGAGAGGAGACTCGAGCTCAGCAGTGAGCCGAATATGGGTTGATGACGACAAAAAAAATAAGTATATAATTTAATTTAATTTATATTTAATTTAAATTTTTGGAAATGGGAACTACGCGGGCGAAACTGCGGAGTGACGGCTAGTACTATAAAATATACCTACAGTACTGCAGTAGTACACTACTACCCTGCGGTACCTATGCTGAGATTTAAAATAGTTTCAGGCATTTATGATACAAAAGAAGTAAATGGTTTCAGGTTTCTAGTGACGGTGGAAAGGCTTCTGTAGTAAAGCTTGCAGGGTGCAAGCGCCGTGATTAATGATTGCTCAATATTTAGAAATATCTATAAGCATCTACTTTTCAGCTTAATATGGGAATAACCACCCACAATATGACAATGAAGAATGTATTCTATTACATTTGTAATAAATAGCATTTTTAAATTGACAGATTGTACAAAAACAGACAGTGCGACAAAAACAGGCGTGTATGAGTCAATTCTGCCGGCCGGCGTTGGTTTCATTTTCCTTGATAAGTGATACGAGTACCATTATTATATTCACAGATCACTATAGACTAGAAATTATATTCTTGCATGGTGCTTTACCATTCAAGCGTTTATTTTGTTGTTAAAATATTTATTTAGAACAAAAATAAAAGAATAAAATGTATACAGTATTGTTATTGCTTATTTTATCATCAGTTACGTTTAACGATAGTGAAGCGAAGTTGAAGAAGAATTATCCGCCGCACTGTACTCAAGTAACAAAAGGTAAATTTATTTTCATACTTTATAGAATACTGCTCCGTGCTGAGAGTGGTACCTATTGTACATCGATTTTTTTTTCTATGAGTATATCGATTGATTAACAGATATTAGATATTAGCTGTTACCCGCGACTTCGTCCGCATGGATTAAAAAAAGTGTTTGGTCGCATTTCACAAAGCCTACGAAAACTTAAAATAAAATTCGCTTATATTACAATATTACTTAATGCTGACAGTGAAAGTCCCGTCAAAATCAGTCCAACCAACTGTTTTAGAGATAAGCCGGAACAAACAAACAGACAGACAATAATTTAAAAACTAAGTTTTTCAAATAATTACCGTAGTTTTAATGAACCTATTTATTGATTGGTACAGATGGCCGGAACCACAGAACATTAATAATTTATATTTCTACTAGCGGACGCCCGCGACTTCGTCCGCGTAAAAATTGATGTAAACTTCTCTACCTCTACCTTACCCTGCTCGTAAACCTACCCAACCCTACCCTACCCTACCCTACCCCTACCTTACTCCTACCCTACCGCTAACGCTAACCCTTCCCTCCCCCCACCTTACCCTACCCTAACCCTACCCGTAACCTATCCATACCCTATCCTACCCTACCCCTAATCTACCCCTAATCTACCCCTACCCTACCCCTACCTTATTCCTACCCTACCGCTAACCCTAACCCTTCCCTACCCCTACCTTATCCCTACCCTAACCCTACCCTACCCGTACCCTACCCCTACCCTACCCCTATCCTACTCCTCCCCTACCCTATACGTTCCATATCCTTCCCCTACCTCTACCTTGCCCCTACCCTACACTACTCCTACCTTATCCGTACCCTACCCTACCCTACCCTACACTTTTCCTAAATTACCCCTACCCTACCTCTATCCTACCCCTTCCCTACCTCTATCCTATCCCTACCCTTAGAAAAATTGGTCCAGCCTTTTGTGCGTGGTGCAATGACCAAAAGACTATAATTTCCCAAGCGACTTCTATGCTAATACTATAAAGAGGTATAGTTTGTGTGGTTGTCGGGGGTAATCTCTGGATCTACTGGACCGATTTGGAAAATTCTTTTACCAATAGAAAGCTACATTATTTGCGAGTGTCATAGGCTATGTTTGGTCCTCATATTCATACGGGAACGGGAACCACGTAATTGAAACCGCGGGGCGTCATATAGCGGCATTTCTGCGACTTTCAGAAATTTTGTATTATCTCCGAAACCATATAACTAATTAACATACTGTAAAGGGCAAATCTTATCTCTATAATATCCTTGTGATTATTAAATCATTTATTTTGATAAGGATTTAAGTTTAGTTGTGTAAATAATGACGTAAACCTTAGTTTAAAATTTAAATAATTTATTAAAGTACTAAAGGTACTATATCTGCTAAAATATAAAAGATACATATATGGTGTCGCGGACTTTTTTGTAGAACTTTTAAAGGTTCAAAAAGCCTCCATACATTTATTTCAGTTATACGCAATGGTTGAGGCAGCGCATGCGAATAAGTAAGTTTTTCGGTCTGACCTGTAAGAGAAAACCCGCGATATCTCAGTAGTTATATATGATAGAAATATAAAATATAGCCTATAGCACTCCCCGATAACGAAGCATTCTACTGGTGAAAGAATTTTTAAAATCGGACCAGTAGTTCCGAAGATTACCCCATTTCAAAAAATTGTTACAAACTTACAAACTTACAAACTTTACCTCTTTATAATATTAGTATAGATATAGATGATCGGGACCGACGATTTATCGTACTCACCAGGCACAGGGTGTAACACCACCAACTTCCTAACTCTGGACATTATTAACATAATAAATTCCTCGACGTAAGAAAATCTAAATATACTTCTTATCAAAAAAATCTAAACAGTCCGCAAGTACGTTTCAGGCGGACTTTTTTCATTTTTTTAAATTATTTGCTGATAAGTTTAAGACATAACCACTGCTCGAACCCTGAATCTCATCCTAATCCATATAGGCCATCCATTGGACCGACGCGACGAGGCAATTAATTAATTTTAGATAACTTTCATTAATTTCAGATACAGATTATGTTTCCCGGTTCAAATTAGATTATCCCGTTGCATACATACATCCTGGAGTACGAGAAACTTACCAGCCAGTACGTAATTTTCATCATTCGTTTTTGATTTAATTCGAACAATATTTTAGTTACGAGTAGGTACTAGACCTATAGAAGGTATTATTAAAGGTATTATTTTTATGTGCCTCTCTGCAATCTGTGGTTTTATTATTATTTTTATAGAAATGTATAACGTGTACATAAAGTGCATGATATTCAGGAAATAAGTACGTCAAATATTTCGAAAAGTAGTTGGTATTACGTCTTCGTAACTGTGGTAGCAGTACTGGCAAGATGCCACTGGCTCGACGGGGACGCTAGTCGGAGGTCGTGAGCCCAGAAGTAATCAACCATTTTATGAATTTGCCATAGTCTCAGATGGTATAGTTACGACTGTTCTAGGCAGGGGCGTAGCTACTGCCGTATCAGCTGTATTAATGATACGGGGCCCCCAGGCTACACTGGCCCCTTACTTGTGAAAGCAAAAATTAGTAATATTTAATAGACTACCTCCCTACTAATTTTGACAGGGCCAAGGCAAGCTACGCCACTGATTTTAAGTTTGCTATTGTGTATTCTGTAGCATAATCTTTAGGTTTAGGTTAAAGTTGCTTAGGTGCTATTAAGATGAAATGGCAGATGTAAGATGTTTTACATCTTATGACTACGTTAATATTAGCTTCGTGACAAGCATTCAAAAAACGTATAAGTAAGTAATGCCATCAAAAACCACACAACCATCAAATCTCACAGCAAACAACGCAAAGTTGTGAGATCTACGTTACATTCCGGCACAAGGTTGACCCCTTAGATACCTCTGGCAAAACTTAGCTTGTATAGCAGTGGCGTAGCGTACCTTGCCCCGTATAAAAAATAGTCAGGGGGCCCAATGAATGATAAAGATTTCTTACAAAAGAAACAAAAATGCTCGCTTAAAATAAATATCACAACGACCAGGGCCGGACCGTCCATACGGCGAACGGAGCGGTCGCTCCAGGCGCCAAATCCTAGGGGGCGCCGAAATGGTAAAGACAAGATCGAAAAGAAATTTATTTTTTCGATCGTCTATATTTAATGCGAAGAGATGAACGCGACGTGCGCGAATTTACTTCTAATAGAGGCGTCTTTCTTTACCTATGGTGCAGGGAGTGCGTTGATTTTAACCCGGGTATATACAGGTAATAGAGGGCGCTAGGGTGATGATTGCACCCGGGCGCTACGTGAGCTAGAGTCTTTACCTGTAGTGCATGGGGTGCGTTACACCCGGGTGTCACGATCTCAGGGGCGCCCAAGCGCCACTCGCCACGCGGGTTCTATAGGTACTAGGGGGCGCTAGACTGATGATTGCACCCGGGTGGTACGTGAGCTAGAGTCTTTACCTGTAGTGCATGGGGTGCGTTACACCCGGGTGCCGCGATCTCAGGGGCGCCCAAGCGCCACTCGCCGCGCGGGTTCTATAGGTACTAGGGACGCTAGGGTGATGATTGCACCCGGGCACTACGTGATCGAGAGACGGTATTGTGCCTGATTTTCAATTGGTCTGAGTATGGTCAAAATCTTCGCGTTCCATAAATTCGTAGCCTAAGTAAACCAGGAAACTACAAAGCTATATTTTTTTAGTTAATTTATTTTTCAACTTTATTTAGAGTTCAATACACTTATTTTGTTGGCCTGGAAACATTTCTATACCAGTTTTTTTTCTTTAAACTCTTAGAAAATGCATAGACCACTTTCATAAAAATTTTGAACTCGATAAGTGCTTTTTCTAGCTTCGGAAATAGATAAAAGTCTGATGGAGACGAGACTAGATCATATGAATATGGTGGTAAGGTAAGAATTCTAAATTATACTAATGAATTTCTGCTATGCTTTTAACAAACGTTTCACACGTTTGTTAAAAGCATAGCAGAAACTCGCAAATTATCCTGATGAAACAAAACTTTTCTTCTCAATGACCATGGCCATTTTTCTTTAATTTGGCCTCTGAAACATCGCAGCAGATTTCACTATTAAGCAGAGTTTATATTTACGCCTTTTTTTAGTAATCCAATCTCAAAAAACTAAGGTCTTTACTTTTCCAACACGCAAAACCGCTTTTGCCTTTTTGGAACATTGGATCCTGGTCGTGTCCACTTTTTAGACTGTACTTTTGTTTCTGGAGTAAAGTAATATACTCGGGTTTTAACCATGGTCACAAAATATACAAAAAAAGTATCTGCCTCAAACAACTCCAAGCAGTTGCGAAAATTCGTCAGTCGATCGCGTATTTGTTCAACTCAAAGAAGCCAAGGCGATTATTTGATGTTTGCCTTCTGTTGAGATGCCAATAGTGTCAGCTATCTTCCTAAAAGTCAATCTATCTATCTATCTATCTATCTATCCTATAATAAAAGAGTAGAAATTGAGTGTCTGTACTTTTCCCTAATTTAACTAAAATCAAGTTAAGACAATTAAAAATGAGCAATTGAATACGAAAACATTTTTTTTAATTTTCTTGTTTGTCGGTCTGTCTGTCTGTCTGTCTGTCCTTCTGTCTGTATGTTCTCGCTATTCTCTAGTTCTACTGAACGGATTTTGATGCGGTTTTCACAAATAGATTAAGCATAGTCCAGGGCAACATATAGGCTTTGTTTCATTAAGATCGGACCGGCCTTCGGCCGGGGGGTTTGTAATAGGGCTTCCGACTGTGACTATGGCTGGGCATTTTACCCAAGCGCAAAAAACGCGCGGTATTCGGCCGCGAACTTTATTTTACACCGGCCAAAGGCCGAATAAAGTTCACGATATATACGAAGGCCCTAATTCACCTTCAGTTTTTAACATGACTTCATAAATGTTTTTTTTTTTGCTAAACCTATCTTCTTCAAGTTCTTCATTGTAGTGATTAAGTTTATTATTAAGATTAAGATACTCGATTTTTTTTCATGTTAAAAAATACGAGTACCTAGTCACGATTTGTTTGACGGGATCGCGTGGGGAACGTAACGAATGCAAATGAATGCATAAAATTTTATTCTATTAATATAGCTATACATTGAATAATGTAGCTTTAACATGAGGGTAATATAAAAAAAAAAAAATAAAAAGAACAACCGACCTTAAAATCATAAAAAAGTTTCCATTAAATTAAAAGCGAAACATAACATCGTATGTGCTACCTTCTGATCAGTTTGAAGGCGGTACCAAGTTAGTGCAGTGTTAATTAAAGCCGTATCTGAAAGAAGTGTGACTTGTGGGGGGTCGATCTAAACTGCGCTTTCTAGTGTGGGATTGCAGCACCTTAGGACTCCTTAGACTCCTCTGACAAACTTGGCATGTATAAAATGACAAAGGTCTGGTCCTCTGACTAGTTTTTATATTACAGATGTACTGCTTACGTCCACCATCAGTAAACAAGGCGGTGACAGTGGTCTGCGACTGGGCCGCACCTCCCCAAGTGCAGTTCACCCTGGGCGATGACTACATGCACGTACTGCGCCAAGATCCCACTGGCCGTTACCAAGGCAACGCCGTGATCACTACATACCAACTGTGCAGTCACAACATGTCCCATGTACAGGCGGTTGACGATAAACCCGCTATTTATCCTCTTGATGATAACCTATTGTAATTACAGTAGAAGCAGAAGAAGATTTAAAGATCCTGCTAAACGATTAGGCAGCCTTTTCTATTGTATTTCCAATTATGTGTCTATTTTACTAATAAATTAATCCTGAATTTTTTATTTTATTTTCAAACGCACGCTACGAATGAAACAAATTTTTCAAAAAATTCTGCAGGAATCATGGATTTAATGGGAAAAAAGTAGCCTCTATGTTGCACAATAACCTCCTTTATCTTACAGTGAAAGCCTTACTAAAATCGGTTCAGCTGTTCCAAAGATTAGCCCGGACAAACAGACAGACAGACATAAATTTTAAAAAGAGCTTCATTGTTTTTTTTTATGTGCTTTAAGCACATGAAAAAACACGAAATTCTTGAAATCACAGACAGACACTTTGATTTTATTTATATGTTTCAACCTACGTATTGATTATTAAAGACACTACATACCAGACACTGATATAGGTACTCGTAATTCTGAATGTTACAATAGTCACAGTGAGATACACCACATTGGGACATTCACATTGGTAAATGTAAAATGGGCTCATTGCTGAGCTCGACTCTCCTCTCAGAATGAAAGGGGTTAGGCCAATAGTCCACCACGCAGGCCCAATGCGGATTGGCAGACTTCACACACGCAAAGAATTAAAAACAATCTCTAGTATGCAGGTTTCCTCACGATGTTTTTCCTTCACCGTTTGAGACACGTGATATTTACTCGGAATTTCCCACACACCCTCCGGAATAGAAGACAGAGGTCATATCCACAGGGATATCACAGCTCTTAGGTAAGTACAGTAACTTGTATGTTTAAATTCGGTACATATTTACGTAATCATCATCACCCTATATCAGCCGATGGACTTTCACTGCAGGACATAGTCTTTTGTACGGACTTCTAAATTCCAGGATCGCCTGCATCCAGCGAATAAAATAATGTAATAAATAATATCTAATCAATACTTTGCGAGTATGAATAATGGCCATGTGCAATATTATTTTCATTGATATGGTACAAATTGATTATACAGTTATGTTCGGCTACATACAACAATTAGTGGATAGGTATGTTATAATTGCTAATACGTTGAACAAATCATTTTTTCAAATTAATGGCAAAAATAAGTAATATAAATATGCGTTGCTTTATTCTTTTGTTTCATTTACGTTTAGAAATTAGCTATAATGAGCAAGTTGTACGGTGTTCTGTTGTTACTGGTGGCAACTCATTGTGTCACGTCAACAACAAACACATACGTCTACGAATTTGGTAAGTGCCAGCCAGCCAGTAGCGTAACTACCATAGGCTAGTTTATAATTTGTAAATGTTCTTAAATTGTTTATTATCGTTCTACTAGATTGAAAAAAAAATATCATGTGTTTTTTGAGGCGTAATATAACATAAAATTTCAATTTTTAAATATTTTTTGACAATACGAGCCAAAACGCTGGCCATGATGGTCTATATTTTATCGTTTTTCAAAATTATAAGTTTATTGATTTGACGTTTATTCTTTCTTCTTTTTCTTCTTTTGGTTCTATGGCTCGCACATCAAGTACCATTTTGACGTCACAAAATGGACTATAGCGTTATTGACGTTTTTAAAAATTTATAAAATACATGATTTTTAAATCAAGTTTTCTATTAAGTTTGATATCGATATAAATTATTTCGGAACCTTGTACTACATACTCCTACTATACGAAATTAATATTGTTTATATTAAAGGAGATGGTCCGAAATTGTATGGAGCCCAGGATCAGTCATTGTACCCTGGCGGAAATAAAAGAAGATTTTTTTTAACTAGTTTTGATTACCTATATATAATCTACGAATTTACTTTCGAAATAATATTTATTATCTCCCAAGAAATGCAACAATAATAAGCCTAATTTGGCGGAAAGATGACGTTTTCAATGCAGTAATCGATTTGACGTTTGCTGTCAATGGTCATGTCATAGTTGCTCTATGGGCGCCATTTTGATAGAACTCAAAAACATTTTTTTGTTTTTATTTTATTTATTTCTTTTTATTTAGTTTAATCACTTTAATAAATTTTAATAAAATCCTTGTATTTATTAAATTTTAATGATAAGGGGTACAATTAGAGTGGACCTAAAATGGACCATCTCCTTTGATGTGTCGTGGGTATAAATACATCAATATCATCATTATCAAGTCCTCAGTTGGATATTGGCGTCTCTCGTCTTGTAAGGACATCCAAATACCACGGTCTCGAGCCGTCTGTCTAAATTTGGAAGCTAAAAACTCCTTTCCTCGTACAAAACATTTTATTTAATTCTTAAATTTAATTGTAGGCCAGAATGTCGGTAATGTGGTGTTCCAGTATGACGGTAGAATCCCACTCTTACAACCTGTGACCCACAAAGATATCAGTGTAAGTATTATTTGTTTTTGTTTGTAGATTGACGGATCTAGCATTTGCATAATCCGTGAGTTAGAGGCGCTTCTGCAACTATATGCTCTTGTGAGGCAGGTATATTTGTTAAAGGGCATCCTATATCCCAAAGTGCGACATAGCTTTTAGAACAGATCTTGATCACGTGACCTGTCGATAGCAGCTGTCATTCCCATACATTTTTCTAGTTTTCGAAGCGTATGCGATCGTAGAAAGAGAATCAACGTGCCACTTGGCTACAGGGGCTGATGAGGCCAGTGACAAATTCTTGGATTTGGTCCCAGGAAATTAATCATGTAGATTTTTTAAATGTTAGATTATTCTGAGCTCAAATCCTATCGAGCCAAAGGCCGCGTCAGGCTACCTCACATTTACGCCATTGTGACTAATCTTCGAACCCCTTAATCACTTGAGGGATTGATTTGTTGCAGATACCGCCTGGTGTTACAGTGACGTATGTACGAGTGACAGTCGACGCGCTCTCTCCACCCAAAGTCGACTTTGAAGCAGACAGAAATAGAGTTTCTATCGTGTACAGTTGGACTCAAATATCTATGTCTTCTTACTCAATAATTGTTAAAGGTTTCATAGTATAATATTACAGTTTCTCCAACTACTTTTGATAATAATATATATATAAAGAAGCCTAATAACTCTTTAATTAATTTAACCTTAATAAGTAAAATAAATCATAGATCTATAATGTAGAAGAAGTAGTGACTAAAATCGAGAAGAAGAAGATGTAGTGACTAAGATGATTTGGACAAGGCGAGGGTGAACGGTTGCAATGGGAGAACATTTTCAGACCAAATCTGGGATATTCTCAATAGAGGCCAGGTCAAAATTATCCTAAACCGACGAACTTGTATGATAAGAATGAAAGCAGATATGTAAGGATCGCAAACGGAAGAACGTGGTCTCTGTCTACCCCTACGGGAATGACAATGAGGTATGTATATGTACCTAAGTACCATGTAATAATCTAAGTGCACACAGTTCGAAGAGCCGATGGACGTTAGAGTCTCTAGGCGACCCCGCACCAGAAAATGAAGTGTTGGTCAACACTTCACCAAGTTGGACTACATCAAGCAAGTCGCAGGCTTAGGTCCAGCAGTGGACGTCCATCGGCTGATATGCTGATGAAGTACCATTTACCACATCGGGAATTGGTGCTTAGCTGCCTACGTTAAACAAACTAGAGAACAAGCAAGATCTGCCTGAGTATTGCCCAAGGCTAACAAGAGTATTAACGTGCACTTGATAGATGCAAACATACACTGCCTACGCTTTACGAACTATTTCCCTTTTTGTACAATTTGTACATAATTACGCTGCCTACTGTCTAACGTACTCAAAAATCGTGTTTACATATGGGAGATGGACAAACTGTTTATGGGCCTTTCTTGGACCAGAACCTCGAGTTAAGGAATTAGGACGTGACTCAGGATCAGAAAATTATAAAGCAACGCATACACAGTCATAATAATTATACATATGTAACTGCATCAGAGAGCGTTGATAGTGCAATTTCAATTACCATGGAAGTACTCCGTAATTATGATAGCTGGCGGCGTGAATCTACGCTTGAATCAATTTTATTATTAACGTTTCAAATCAACGGTTATCACTACAATACATAGAGGAATTAAATACGTACGTACGTTATATACAATACAATGCACTGTTCGGTAAAAATGTTTATAATGTTTGCTTTCCTCAATGATATTGATGGTTTTAAAAATATGCCTAAAATACTGTAATACGAATATGGTATGTTTGGATGGTGATATTAATTTTATAAGTTTGTTTTCTCAATTGCCCATGTCTATAGTTTGTTTGATCTTTAGGCAGTTTGACGAATAAAGAATCAATATCTCTTGTGTTAGTGCTACCTAGTTCATTATTATCAGAGTTTTCTAAATCCACTACCTGTAAAGGACTGTCAAAATCAGTGTGGCTGACTAGTGGCAGGGCCAAACCTTTTTCTATACAGGAGAGGGAATATTGAGCTTTATACATACAATGCATTCAATGCTGCGGGCTTAGGGTGATTAAGATTATGATAAATACCAAGTGGTGTGCCATATTCTAAATAGCTTGATAATGGCAGTCGAAAAAAGTTCTGGGGTTGATTATAGTTTCTCACCATCATATTCATTGACAATCCCCGTTCAGCTCACTGTTAAGTACGAGTCTCCTCTCAGAATGAGAGGAGTTAGGCTAATAATCCACCACGCTGGTCCTATGCAGATTGGCAGACTTCTCTATGCAGGTTTCCTTAAGATGTTTTCCTTCACCGTCAGAGACACGTGATTAATTTATTTGATCCTTACTTAGCTACTTAAAAAACTATTATCTATGAAAACCTAAGTGGAACTTAGAAACATCTTTTGTCAAGCATTTATTTCTAGGTGAACGTGTAACGGGCGATGTTCTGTTTTACTATTATACTGGTATGGTGCCAGCTTTTCAATCGCACTACAATTTAAGTGTTAAAGTTGTAAGTATATTCTCAGAAAAACAAAAAGTAATTATAGGTATATGACTGCCAAGAAGTTACCTTTTGCATATTTTCCAAACCGCTGAACGGATTAATGTATTTAATGTATCGTTAAATTCGTCGAGATAACCCAAGTATTCTTAGATAGGTGTAATTAAAGAAAACTAACACGACGACTGTGAAACCCTATAGACACGAGGTAAAAATAAGTACTGCAATATGGGTATCAAATTAAAGAGCTCATCGTGAGAGAGTATTTTATAATGATATATCATGGAATCGGCGTTTGTCAGACTATGATCCTACTATAGGTACGGTCAAATGTGGTACTTGGACTGTGGCTTTGAAAGGCAGTCTTCAAGGGTCCCGACCCTCAACTACCCAAGTATAATTTTTTTCCTGATTGTGTAAGTGCCGTAGGATCCTTAATAACCTCAGCGGCGTCACCGGGGGTTAGGGCGAGCGCAGAAACATCACCTGATGGGGCCCGAAGGCAGAAGCAGATTAAATGGGTGTAACAACTCTCTAGGGCGTATTTTTTCGTATGTTCCTCGGCATAATCGTCGAAATCATGGACCGACTCGATCGCGGCGACTCTTCGACTAAAGTAGTTCGTAAAGACATATTAAAAAAAGTAAAGAGAACTTTAGAGGATCTCTACAGGTTGCTACGAAGGTGATTTGTGTGATGACGTGTACTTACTGGATTATTTTTTTGTTTTTAGTAGGTACCTCTTTTTAACTTAACGTTGGTAACTTACTTAAACGTAAAAATGCTTTTTACTTCCTTATTTTATTTTTATTTATAAGGTAGCCTAAAACTTGTAAAGAATATTAAAAGAATGTTAGGTAATTTCTATAAGTTTCTATTCTTTTCTATAAGTTAATTTTTACTTTTACATTTCAGCCTTTTTCAGATTTTTTCGGTACGGATACTAAAGTTACGTATTTGAGGGTCCAATACTCAAATCCTTTGTCGCATGTAGACGTATCGTACAACGTCGAAGATTCGAGACTTGATTTTTTTATAAAATATCCTTTCATGAAGTTTCCGATTGCCATAGACGCATATTACATTCACAATTCAGAGACCTCGACGAGCAGCGATCCTTCCACTACTATGTAGGTTGAACGGAACGTAATTACTACTTGAGTGAGATGTACGGGAGAGTGGATAACACTAGATGACTTTTTTTCCCGTGCAGTTCTTAGTAATAATGAGTTGTAGTGAATTATCCACTGTACCCCGAAGGTCAACTGTTACCCACTCTAACGAATTATAATAAATATCCCGGTAAACCTCGAAAAACCTGTGTATTCAACTTTACTGACCTTAATCAAATTTTTTATACCTACTACTTAGTATTAGTATTTTTTCTATAAAATAAGTTTTATATGACACCAGCAAACGCCGGAGAATACGGGGATGACATAAATATTTCAACTTAATTGGTCCAGTAAATTCATAGAAAATTAATAGTGACAGACGGACATGAGAGTTTGGAACCCTAAAAACAACGATAGTATGTTGTTAATATACTAACTATTATTATAAATGCGAAAGTGTTTCGAGTGTTTGTTTGTTACGCTTTTACGCTTATAGCACTACCTACACCCTTTGTTATCACCGTGAAACGTCCTATGGGTAAGGGTGAAACCCGCGGTCGTTCTCTAGCGTAAAATAAAAAAAAATGTTGGGTTAACAGTCTTTATTTATACAAAATCTTTATTTTCACTATTGACGACTAACAATAGTTAAGACGTCAATTGTAAAAAAAAATGTATACCTATAAAAATAATAAAAGAAATTTAAAATTTTTGACGGTCAAAAAGTTTAGTCTTATGATACAAAAAGAAAACTGTAATTGCTGCAGTCTGTATGTAGATACAGACTTGAATATAGACTATCAGTCGTGGGAGCGCATGTTGATGTCATCATGACGCTCGCGTTCCAGTTCTCTATGGTCTCCCGAGACTCGGGCGCCTGCAGAGGTACCGGCGTCGTCATGCTTCCCTGGTGAATGCGGAGCTGACGGGGCGGACTGTACCAAACGCCCCATGAGAATTGCGCTCTTGTCCTTCCGAGGTCTCGTCCACTCGTGCGACAAAACGCGATCCAGAGTAAGCCGCAGTGTTATATCCGGCTCCAGAATATGACGCACTATGGACTTCGCCGCAGCAGATACCGTATCACGAATCCGTGATCGGAACACCCAATTACGGGACATCTGGTCCTTGAGAAGCTTCCGAAGGTTAGAGTCGTCGAATGGCATCGAAGCGTTTAGCATTATGAATAGAATTATTCCCAGAGACCAAACGTCGGCAAGCTTTGGATTATATGGGGTTCCACTCACCACTTCGGGTGCCGCGTACGCTGCTGACCCGCAGTAAGTCTGGCTCAGTACGCGTCTGTTGTCACCATCGGTACAGAATCTGGCGAAACCAAAGTCCGCCAACTTTACGTTGTAACGTCTCGATAGCAAAATATTCTCACACTTGAGATCCCGGTGGGCAACATTCTTGCTGTGCAGATATTGCAAGCCACTGGCCATTTGACGGAACCAAAGTTTGGCTTGGTTCTCTGGGACGACACCGCTACGCTTTATGAAATCCAGAAGGTCACCGTTGTCGGCATATCGCATAAATATAAACACTCGTGGCCCTCGCTGTAGGATACTGTGAACTTGAATGATATGCGGGTTCTCTATTTTAGTTAAAATGTCAAGCTCGCGAGGAAAAAACTTTTCTAAAAAATCCCTCGGAGCTTTGTCTTTGTCGAATATTTTGCAGGCGAGGTGCATTCGCTTGGGGCTGGATGAATCGCAATACTCCGCCAGATGGACAGTGGCGTACGATCCTTGTCCGATTTTTTTGCCGATAAGATAGCCTCGTTGTTCCAAGGCATTGACCTCGGAGCTTCGAGGGCTGAGGCGCTCAGCCATTGAGCTCTATCGACTTTATCCTAACCCGGTTAGGATACATTGGACATCTCACTCTTCACGATATGTGTAATGTTGTGGTTCTCCTGTCAAATTGTTCGTTATCGTATTTGTGTATATTTTCCACTCAACTCTCATGAAAGAGAGTAAAACAATACAATATTCGTTAATAGCACGCACAAAATTTTATGTAAATATTACGACATCACAAAGAATTTGGATATAAAAAACGCTTCCACTAGTAGTAAATCTTCCAAAAAGACGTTTTGCTACATTAATCAATTTTTTTTCCTTTGTTTCTAAAATTAAAACTACATTTCCATTTATGCCTGAAGTATGTAAAAAAGTTTGCATGTAGAGTAGGTAGGTACCAACCCACAAGATAAATTACCCACATACCTACACGCAAGTAGGTATACCTGCCTAGATATACTTACATTGGAGATATTATTTACAATATCATCCTTACTTTATTCGATATCCTTTGACGCCTTTATTAAGATTTTGAATCTTCGTTCCTGATTAGCACTGCGAGTGCAAGGATCTATGGATTAACTATCTGTATTTTTTTCAACAACCCACACCACAATCATTGTAAGTATTTTCAAGTCAAGAAGCGCATAGATTCCTTGGTAAGAGTAAACCGCTGGACCGATTTAGATGAATTTTGCTTTAATGATAAATGAAATATTGGAGTAAAGTGAAACATTACTGTTTCGTTACAAAAAATAAAACTAGGAGATAAAATATTCTATGCTTTGTCTGAAATGAGCGAAAGGTATTGGCAATCAACGACCTTTTGGAAATGACAAAATACGGCATGTTTGTTTGTTGTTAGTTTAATAACTATATGTTAGTTGCTAACAGTATTTTTATCTAAATAGCTTTACTCGGTAAAATAGCTAAAATCGATGTAATACAAAATCGGCGATCCTTTTGACTGACTGACTGACTGACTGACTGTTTTTACCATGTTTTTACTTCGCACAATTTCCGAACGTTTACCTTCACGTCACATTGAGTGACACATGTCAAACGTCAGTTGAACGTCAACACATCTTCTGTCAGTGTCATGTTGATAAACAAGGAGGCGTATCATAAAAATTAGAAATTTTAATAAAATTTTAATTTCTATTTAGCTATAAATTTACACAAAATTCAAATTAATCAATAGTTTCAGTAAAAAAAAAATCAAGATGATGAACCAATATTTAAAGGAATTAGAACAGGTACGTTACAAGATTTTTAGTCAATTTTTTTTTTTAATTTAACATATTTTAACTTCGATAAACATTCATTTGAATCGTTTTAACTACAACTTTAAGGAACCATTTGATCCGGATGAATTTGTTGAGAGAATGGTGCGACGCAGTATGCAAGAATGTCGCCTTCAGGATGATCAGTTCGATCCAGAGATGATCCATGACATATTTACACAGGCTATCCAGGATTTGAAGGTAAGTGACGGTACCCTTGTGTAGACATTTTAAAGTACAAACTCCGTAGAAGAACTAAAGTAATCAACATAGTTCAAAGGCTGGCCATATTTGTCGCAGAAAAGATAGTCTCTGGTGGGGTATACATGTTTTGTAGGGGAGACCATGGATTGTTGGTTCAACAACCTTAAGTCTAGTCTGAAGGTGGTGGCTATAAGAGAAAGGTAGAGCAGTCAATGGATACAGGTGGATAATGACTGTCTAATTGTGTACAATTATGCTTGTTCTATTGTACATAGGAAAGTGTTATTTTGAAGAAGTTCATTATGGACAGTGAATAATTCATTATCATGACATTCTCTCTGAATAATTGGGATATCCAAATGACAACAAATTTTACATTTATGCAAATTAAACTATTTTCATGCTGTGCGGTGGGTCTATCTATCCTATAGGACTATCATTTGAGACTATTATCTTGGTTTTTAATTTTTAAATTTCTTTTTATTGTCTTCTTAATTACAAGACAATATTTTTGCTGTTAGTAAAATCTGTTAATAGAATTTTTATTAATTATACCTATTGATAAAACATTTTTTTTAATTTAGGTGCTCCAAGAAAGACAAGAAAGAAAATGTGCTAGATTAGAGCAAGATGTGCAAGAAGAAGAGAAATTATATGTAGCAAAGCTTGCTGAGATTATGGAACAACATTCTGTAAGTATTTCTAGCTATTCATTGTCAATTATGATAACACAGAGGTGATATTACCCTTTTATAGGACAGTCTCACTAATAAATATTGCATGAGTAGTACATAGTAATAACTACCTGATTGGCAGTTTTGTCTGATTGGAGCATGCACCTCCAACTTTACAGACATGTGCATTTTAAGAAATTAAATATCACTTGCTTCAAACAGTGAAGGAAAAATGTCATGAGGAAACCTGCATACTTACTACATCCTAACTCTCTATGTGTTTGATGTCTTCCAATCTGCATTAGGCCAGCTTGGTGGGCTAAGGCCTAACCCATCTCATCCTAAGAGGAGACTCATGCTCATTTGTAATTCGAATTTTCAGAAATGGTGATGAGTCTGACCGCTCTAACCATTGAGCTATTGAGGTTTAAATATGGGTAGTTAATGATGGTAGTTTTACAGTAAGTGTATGTGCCTATGAATCACAATGCCTGGGATCAAGACCTGAGGCAGACTATGAAATATTATGCTTTTTTTAAGAAATTCTCAGTCCCAAGTTGAAAAGTTGAAATCCAGGATTTCAGCTTTAGAGAGCACATTAGGCTATTGGTCCCTGCAATCAGTATCATTAACATCTTATAGTAATTCATAGAACCCAACATTATCATCCGAAATTTACCCCTGTAACCCTCATCGTAGCAGTGTACAGGCTATTATACTAGGAAATAGGCCTGGCCCTAGTAGGCTATTATAATTGAAGAACACATAAATCTAGACAGATCTGTACTTGATATTATTTTGATTGTGTTTTGTTGCAGTTCTTTTGGATTGTAAAATATTTTACAGATATATGTACTTGTAAACTAAAATATCAACATCATAGATGGCCTTTTTTGATCAGGAAAACTTCATTTTCTATTCTAGCACTGTGTAAATGTCTTCAGTTCATTGGATGAGAGGATGTCCCGCTGTGGTGGTCGGGCATTGGATGTTGGTGAGAAGCTGGGTGCAGCAAGAGCACCTCGAGCTAGAGCAGCAGCTGCCAGGGATCTGCTTTCACATTTAGCAAACTTCCTCAGTCCAGGACCTGTGCTTTCCGACGTTTTCAATGATCCTAACAAGGTAATGTCAACATGTACAAATATACTCTGATTTATAACAGGTAAGGGAGTAGATTGTTTTTTTTTTATTCTTTAGAAGTTAGCCTTTGACTGCAATCTCACGTGATGGTTAGTGATGATGCAATCTATGATGGAAGCAGACTAACTTGTTAGGTTGTTAGGAGGAGAATGAAAATCTATACCCCTTTCGGTTTCTACACAACATCATACCAGAATGCTTAATCGCTTGGCGGTATGTTTTTGTAGGTACGGTGGTAACTAGCCACGGCCGAAGCTTCCCACCAGCCAAATCCAGATTTGATTTTTTAAAGTGACAAATTCTTGTATAACGCGTTACGGCGCCACTTTATCTGGCTTCCCTTTCACACACACACACAGCAGGTTTAAGCTATCCCTTCTGTCAATGTTTTTTTATTATTAAATTAGATGTACTAATAAATTTCTTTTAGTATTGTCAGTGTAGTATAGAGTCTGTACTATTGGCGAATTCATAATGATGGCTATCGGATGGTAAATAAAGTCTATTGATGTTGCAGTACCCAGATATTGACTGTAGATACTTTAGACTAAATCTACTGTAATATTTTAAGAAGAAGAAGAAGAAGAAGAAATACTTTATTGCACACAAAAATACAATTATAAATTGAAACATTAGAAAACATAAATTAAACTTAGCATGCAAAGGCGGCCTTATTACTATAAGTAATCTCTACCAGGCAACCCCTGACGAGAGAACTTGCGAAGAAAGAGCGGGAAGGTGCAATACATTATATGTAATTATATATGTAAATAATTAAAAAATATATATATATATATATAAATAAATATAATATAATATATACGTAAATATAATATTAAAATTTACATATGTATTACATAATATATTACAACTAATACAAATATATATATATATAATTAATATACTACATAAATAATAAATAACAATAAAATAAATACCTCGAAAAATGAAATTTTAATCCAACGACAAATAATGTCGTTTCAAACGAAACTTAAAAATGGCAAGTGAATTACTGGCACGGACAAAAGACGGCAAATTATTCCACATTTTGACAGCCTCAGAAGTAAAAGACTTGCTAAAAAACTTTGTCTTAGAACAAGGTAGGACCAAACGGTTATCACTTCGAGAACGTAGATTGAGAAGATCAATTTCCGATGTAAAGCGGAAACGATCTTTCAAGTAGGAAGGTGACAGAGGGTTATAAAGGATAGAAAACAAGAGGCAAAGAAGATGGAACTGACGGCGAAATCGTATTGGTAACCATTTAAGACGAGCACGATACTCGGAAATGTGATCAAATTTACGCAAACCATATATATAGCGAATGCATAAATTTTGAAGGCGTTCGAGTTTGTCGAGCTGTGCATCAGTTAGGTCTGGGTAACAAGAATCGGCATAATCCAATAACGGAAGAAGAAGAGACTGAGCTAAGGATATTTTGGTTTTAATTGGAAGGAAATTTTTAAATCTATTTAAAGACCTAACCGAAGCAAAAATTTTACGACTTACCTCTCCCACTTGAGATGACCAAGACAGTGTTTCATCAATAAATAGACCAAGGTTTTTGACACAAGTGCTAAATTCTAAATCTATATTATTAAAACGAACAGGTGGCAAGGAGTTTATGCTTACTTTAGCCAACTGTAAACGGCTGCCAATCACTATCACTTTTGACTTAAGTGGATTAACACATAATCCATTTTAAAGAGGAAAGGTTTGTTTGTTTGTATGTAGCAAATATGTTAAGACTCTACATTACTAATTTGGAAATTCTATCACCATTGGAAAGCTACATTGTCAGAGAGGAACATAAGCTATATTTTATCTGTGTTTGTCCATGGGAATGGGTACTATGTAGGTGAAACCACAGGGTTAAAAAAAAGTGTACAATCTAATAAATCTTATCATTGTTTTATTTATTTCAGCTTAATGAAGCCGCAGATGTTATACAAAAACTGTACACAATCGCTCAAGAACTACCTCCTGATAAATTTGAGGTGGCCAAGAATAAGATAGAGGCAAAGTATGATGAGATTGAGAGGAATCTCATAGAAGAGTTTGTGAGGGCTCAGAATCAGGGCAATGTAGCCAAAATGAAGGACATAGCCACTATTATGACTAATTTCAAAGGATACTCCCAGTGTGTTGATGCTTACATTGAAACCAGTCAAATGGTAATTTAGTTTGTAATTTTTTTTTATGAAAACAAATTGTAATCTTTTTCAAATACTCCTTAGATGCTTATATTGAAACCAGTCAATTGGTATTTTTTTTGGACATTTTAAATATTTTTATGAAAACAAATTGTAAGGTTTTTCAAATACTTCTTAATTTCCTGTGGTATTATAGTAAATATCCTCAAGATCAAATGTTGGCGACCAATGTTGTCTTGTGAGTCATTTATTTAACAGATATTATAATTTACAGTGCACATAAATGCATAAATACAAGTACACTTTCATAGTACAGGTGGCCAACACACCAAAACAATGAAGATAAGGCATAACCATAAATCAGGTGTAGAACTGACTATTATTTAAATTTTTCTTAAACGAAAATCCCAACCATTAATATTTGTTTGGTTGGGACTCAATTCCTGACCATATTTTTCATAGACATATAGCAATCAAATTAAATATAGTACTACAATTTAAACTGTACACTCAACAATCTTAGTTTATCTTTTCCAGTCCAAACTTCTTTCAATCATATCGAAACATATTTGTTAATATAATTTGACATACTCATTCTTTTAAAAATAATAGATTTCAATTCACTTTAGGGATTTAAAACATCTAAAAACAATATCATTAACCATTATTTAAATTGTACTACTGTATAATGTTTTTACATTATACTCTTTCAGAACACTTTACTAGGCAAGGATATATTTGCAGCAGTTCTGCCTCTTTGCAAGAAGAACTACACAGTCATAAGCAGCGTATTTCCGAACCCAGACCAGGTGATAAGCAAGTTTGTGCTGAACATTTTCCATCTAAAGTTGCAGAAATACATACAAACCAAGTTAGCTGATAAAAATGATATGGACAAGTATTTGCGCAATTTATACGATGTGTATATCAGGTATGTTGAAACTCTTTTCAATATGATTTTCAAAAAAACATGTTTAAAAATATAATATGGTTGAAGAGCCTGTTATTGCCAGACCTTCGTCAAAAAAGGTTTTATACCTTTGCTGCTATCTATCTATCTATTTTTATAATAATATTTGCTAAGTAGGTATTAACTACGGAGTTTAGATCATTGTGGTTTTGGTGATAGAAGATATAGTATGCGTCAAACTTCCAAGTCCGAAAATACGCCAAAGTCCACTCTGAAAACTTATAGCTGTTCAATGTTGAAAAACATAGCCCGAACAGGTTTATAATATTTGCGACTAGAATCTGAGTATTACGAGTAGAAGTTTGACGAAAATAATTAACAAAATACTCTTAGACAGACAGAGCAAAATATTATTACCAGAAATATTAAAGAAACGATTGTGTGCGTTTTAGTGTCGCGTAAATAACTAAGCACTTATAATAATAAATAACTAATAAGCACTTGAAAAAACGAACTTTTGAAATCAGACGCTTTATTTATATGTATGGACTAGCGGACACCCGCGACTTCGTCCGCCCTTAGACATCCTTAATCCGGCCCGTAAACTACCTTAATGCCAAATTTAATCATTGTACATCAAGTGGTTTCCGAGATTTCGTTATGAATGTCCTTTCGCATTTATATATTAGAAGATTATTTCGTAGCACTCAAAAAGTTTGCGACGAGCTGGTAGCTGCGAACCTAGTGTCAGCTGAAGGTAACACCACCACCGGTGACCTTCGGAGAGAGGCCCTGGTCAACGGAGCCATGGCGGGCGCCACGGACGGATACGCGGCGCTAGAGATACGGCGGCTGAAGGCTGTCCTATCTAACTCCCTTAACGTGTATTATAACGAAAAACAGCACGTTAAAAAGCAGATCCAGGGCGGAGGGTGAGTGATTTATGTATTACATCATCATCATCATTAGCCATCGATCTCCTATTAAAAATTGGATGCACAGTCATGCGACAAAAAACAAGTTTTTGGGACTCAATTCAAGTAGTCGCATTTGCAAATTCAACCTTAAACTCAATCCTTAAGATTGAATTTAGGATTTTATTGAATATTGGACTATATTTATAAGGCTTTAAGGTATAATTTTCTTTAACAATAATTTTAAAACTGTCAAAGCAAATTTTGCTTTAAGTGAAATTGTGGCCAGTTTTTAAGTGAAATTTTGTACATGATTGTCCATCCTTTTATTATAAGAAGGTCAATGTTATTAGCCAATGGATGTCCCCAGTAGCTTGCGTAATGTTTATAACTATTGTAGGCATTAAACATACTTCATCTACTTCATCATCACCCTGTATCCGTCCACTCCTGAACATAGACCTTTCCTGAGAATGCTCCACACACACGATAATTCGAATTGGTATTGGACTGTCCGACGGTCTTGAACTTGGAACTTGGAACTTGGTCATTGAACACTTGTATATAGCGCCAATCGACCTGGTATCGTTGCAATGATTAGAGAACTGCCCAGGTTTCGATATAGTCAAAAGCATTTTCGTAGTCTTCGTAGTCAAAAGCACTTTTGACACGTCAGTTGACTATTTGTAGAGATTCTACCACCGGTTTGGAAGGCAGGTTGTGCTGAGAAGAAACCGGCAAAAAACACAACAATACAATTGATACAACATTACAATTTCTTATAAGTAGTTGTATGAAGGTGGAAGCTGATCCAATAGCTTCCAAGCGCCTTTATCTTTAAGGAACTCGTCAATGGTGTAGTAACCTCGACTAAGTAAATGTTTTTAACACATTGCTTAAAGCTATGCATTGGCAGGTTCATAACATGTACTCCATCACATGTATTCAAATGTAGTCATCTACCCAATCGTTGTAGTTTCCAAGAGCTACGTCGTGATCTACAAGCGGTAATAGGCACTCGGGCGAACATCAACATAGCACAGATAGAGAACTACGGCGGCGAGACGTTCCTCAGCGAACAGTTGGTTCAGAAGATGCTCAACGATGCCAAGACTTCCTTCACCAGGTGTAAAACTGTAAGTAGCTTAACTATAATAGTATAAAGTCAGGTTAGATACATTATTCTTAACTCCAGTAGAACTAGGATGTGTTTACTATTTATTTCGTTATGATATAAAGAAATTGTCAACTAATACCTGCGGAATCGAAAATATTGCTCTCTTTCGTCCCAACGTAAGGTATTAGAGCGATAATGAAACGCTGGAAATTAAATGTATTACCTATTGTTAAATGGTAATAAACTAAAAAAAGAAACACCTGGTTGAGTTCGTTGTGGGCTCTTCTCGGACCAAGGCGCATTTGGAACCCATTATCTTAAGTATAATATTACCTGACGTTTCGAAAGTGCTTGTAAACTAAGTCTAATTGAAATAAACGGATATTGATATTGATTTGATATTTACGATTTCACCGCTGGGATAGCAAATGCGGTTTACAAGTTTACAAGCCATCATGGTATTTTAAAAGTTAAACTTAGAAGTAAAGTTATGGGGGTTCCGAAGTCAGCCAGAAATATTTTTTGTTTAACACCATTTCACTATGTTCTATAAGCATTCATATAGTAGCCTGTCATATAGTGCATTTCATTACCAAGCTTTTTTATCGTTTATAATAATCATAGCACAATATGTAAGACTTTTATATAAATAAGCTTGTGTTTAAAAATAAATATTGAACGACTCCGTCATAATGATGCCTAAGATCTTTCAGAGTTAAGAGACTTAAGAGTCTTTCAATAATTAAAGTTTTTAGTTAGTTTAGTTTAATCCTACTGGAGTTATAAATGACGTAGCTGACAATCGACTTGATTAGACATTCAAAAAGAAAAGTATTCCGTCAATCACTCGTTTGAGATGTTGAATTGGATTTTTTTTCCAGTTATGCACTCCAAACGAGTTGTCCGGCACTACGATAGCTTTACTGGACGCATTGATACAGAACTTGCTCATAGAGCATGTAGACTATGCTCTAGACTTGGGCCTGCAGTCTATTCCCATAGCCGAGAATAAATCGCCACCACAGATCTACTTCTTCGATATAGTGAACCAGGCGAACAAAATAGTGAGGATGTTTGGAGAGCACTTCCAGGAATCGGTGTTGCCATGTTTGAGGTAACTTTCTGTTTATTTTCCTCAGTATAATATTATAAATCGTTTCAAATCCCTAAATGTACTTTTCTTAAACATTTATAAGTTTAACATGATTTTCATGAGGATATCTAGTGTAGATTGATTGGCAAGATAGCGCGAGCTATGCTTGGAGTAGTAATGGATCGAATATCAGAAATTTCGTTATATAAATAATACAAGCTGACCCGGTCAAGCTTTGCTTGTATTACTTCCCAACCCCTATCCCACCCTACACCTACCCTACCCCTACCCTACCCTTACCCTAACCCTACCCCTACACTACCACTACTCTACCCCCACCCCTATGCTACCCTACCTCTAACTTACCTCTACCCTAAACGATGTCTTTTACGTAACAGCAAACAAGGCGAATGTATCCAACGAAAGAACACTATAATGGAGCAATTGGAGAACAAATTAGACGCAGGGTTGGAGAGAGCTATATCAGCAATAGTGGGCTGGGTGAAGCTGCATCTGCAGACTGAACAGAAAAAGACCGACTTCAAACCCGAGGGGGATATCGATACTCTGGCTTCATCTGTGAGTTCCATTAATTTGCATTATTGTCAGACATTTTAGCGGCCTACTGTCTTATAAGAGATGAGGGTATATAGAGCTTAGATTCACCACAGTGCGTGTTGGCAAGCTGTAAATTTTGGCTTGCTTTGAGGATTCTTCATCTTCATGCCCACACGAAAAAATTCAAGATCAATAATTACACCCCAAAATAATATTGCAAAAAAAAACTCTTATCGCGACTAGCAGCATGACGGCTTTCACACTGCCTAACAAAGAACTGAACGGGTCCATCACGTAACAGAGAGAAAAAGAATGGAGCTCGAGACTTGTGACCACGTGTAAGGAATATATGGATGGATATACTTTCTAATACATGTATATGTATCTTGTGAAAATAATGAATAGATAATAATTTTGCGGATTCAAGGGGTTGTGTTTTACACCTATAGTTTCGAAATCCGCAATTACCAATAATGAACTCACCCGATAATTGGCCGGATCCGTTTAAACATGTCACCAAGATCACTCAAGGTTATAAGCTCTAAAGTACACGTTACGAACGGTAACTGACGGTAACAAACCGACACGATGACGAGATGAAAATTGTCTCTGTGTAATGTTTGCTAGCTATTTTTGCTAGAGGGTGAGGTAGGGAGCACTGCGACGATCCGCCAATGGCAAGCTGCCGATTTGGCGGTAAGTGTATATCATACCAACTGCAGAAATCTAATCAACTACAGTCTAAACACTGAACAATTACAAATATATTTTTCTGATCAATAGGCCTGTGTGGCAGTGGTATCCTACTTGAATTCCGTCATAGAAAAGATCCATACGGAGTTGGAAGGTGAAAACCTTCACGCCGTGTCCTTGGAGCTAGCCGTCCGACTGCATCGCGTCATATACGACCACCTGCAGAACTTCCAGTTTAATTCTGCTGGTGAGTATTTATTTATTATTTAGTCATTATTTCAGCACTCCTGCAGGCCTAAGATGCGCACATACAAATGGCACGCAATAGTGAAATTCGCTATCGTTTTTGCTGCGATGATTTTATAATTCGTAATTTTATTTACCTGACATTTAATCTTTTTTAATTAGTTTATTTCGTTAATTAATTGTAAGTAATAAGTCGATATAACACATAGACCTTTCTGAAAGTCATGTCGTATCAAACAATGATTGAAAATGTCGCCTTGCGCCAATTCATAGATAACCAAGCACAATGTATGATCTTTTAGCGACTTACATTCATCAAGTTTACATACATTAAATGAAATTCACGAACTTGTTGCTAAAGTGTTTCTCAGATAGCATGGGTACGGTTACAGTTCGTTTCAATCTTAAAAGTTTGCTGAGATTCACGATAATAGTGCGTATTGTGAACTTCATAAGACATTTGTTATCGTACCAATGCTATCTGAAAAACACGATAGTTCGACATCCAAACCGGACAAGAAGAACACCATGAGTAGTTGACTCGTATCATTATGTGCGACATTAAGACCTTGGATCATAAGCCCAGGTTCTACTTGAAGATTATCTTTCTTCACTCGAACCCGAACGAATGAATCCATCCAATCCAAATCCCAAGTGCTAAGATATTCGTCTCTTTATCAATCAGGTGCAATGATAGCGATATGCGACGTGAAGGAATACCGCTCGGCAGTGTGTGGACGAGGAACGCGGTCGGCGCCGGCGCCCGCGCACGCACTGTTCGACACACTACACGCGCTGTGCAACCTGCTGCTGGTGAAGCCGGAGAACTTGCACCAAGTCTGCGAGGGAGAGACGTTGGTATGTACATCACCTGTTCAGCACGAGTATCCTCTCAGAATGAGAAGGGTTAGGCCTTAGTCCAGCTATCCCAATGCGGATTGGCAGACTTCACACACGTAGAGCATGAAGAAAATTCTCAGGTATGCAGGTTTCCTCACGATGTTTTTCCTTCACCGTTTGTGACACGTGATATTTAATATTTTAAAATACACATAACTGATAAGTTGGATGTGCATGCCCCAGACCGGATTCGAACCTACGCCCTCTGAATCGAAGGCAAAGGTCATATCTATTGGGCTATCACGGCTCTACGTGCGAGGAGTACGCATGTAAATAAATTATGCTCGAAGGCACACGTTCGATCAGCATTTAATGATATTTTTATAATTTTAGCGTCACTTGAATTAAGTTTAACTTATTTATGTTAATTGTTTATTTTACTTATACATGAGATTAGATAAAGTGAAGTATGAAACGTTATCATTAAAATTTTATTGCACCCCATTATTATGCAATTGTTTCATAATATTATATACTTTTGTTTACAGAAATTCTCTAAATTGTGGGTGGACCCCACAATTTAGAGAATTTCTTTATTCTTATTCTTATTTCTTTTAATGTTGTTATTGTTTTCTTTCCTTGTAATTTGTATTGTTATCAGATAAGAGTATGAAACATTATAAAACTTGACAAAACTCTCAAATCTCCATTATAAAAGTCACTTCTTATACTTAAAAAAATGCTCTCGAGTTTTATAACTCCCTATTATGTAACTGTTTCATAATATTTTCTTTTGTTTACATCAATTCTTTTAGTTGCAGAGGACATTATTTTTTTAAATTATCTTCTTCGTATTAAGAGATTAGATAAAGTATGAAACGTCACATTACATGGCTTTAAGACTCTCACACTCAATTACTCTCAATTATAAAATTCACTTGGTTCTTTTTTCGTGATCAGCCCTTAAGTTTTAAAACTATGACATAATAGGCAAATTTTAATGAGCAACCGTTTTACAATGTATTGTTTTTTGTTTACAGCAATTCTCTGATTTGTATGTAGAAGGCATAATTTTTTTATAATGCTGTGTCATAAAAATCATCTGTGTCACATAGATCACGTTTATTGACTATTTTATAAATATGCTGAGCGGATTTCTCCATTTTGCTTATTGGTTTATTCGATCGCAATGATCTTCATAACATTATGGTTTCAAAACTTCTAAGTAAGGAATGTTCGATTATTAACGTACCATTTCTAGCATCATTGTCATTATCATTATCAGCTGATTGAAGTCCACTGCATATGGCCTCTTGTACGGACTTCCAAACAGCATGGTGTTGAGGCACCTGTATCCAACAGTTCCCTGTAACTCGCTGGATGTCGACGAATACTGCGCTTTTCAGCGTGGGGTCGTCATTCCAGCACCTTGGGACTTCAACGTTTATCGGCTTTTCAAATTTGTCACTTTGGAACTTGTTGAGCTATGTCGGTAACTTTCGTTTTTCTGCGGATCTCCACATATCTGATTCAATCACGCAGAAATAATAGAGAAAAATTGTTATTATTTTATATTTATAGTTATACCTTAAATCGATCAACATCTACTAAAAGATGGAATTCAATTACACTCACCCAAGACGTAAATTCATAGCTTTTAAGCAGTTTAAACCTCTGCCTTCGATCCGGAGGGTGTGGATTCAATTCCAGTCCGGGACATGCACCTCCAACTTTTCAATTATGTGCATTTTAAGAAATTAAATATCACGTGTCTCAAACGATAAAGTAAAACATCGTGAGAAAATTTCTTAATTCTCTGTGTCTATGTCTGCCAAGCCGCATTGAGCCAGCGTGGTGGACTATTAGCTTAACCACTCAATCTGAAAGGAGACTCGTGTTCCACCGTGAGTCGAATACAGGTTGTTAATGATGTAGCAGTTTAAATGCACTCAATTTCATTAAATTCTTATTTTTTGTATAATATACTCAGAGGCACAATTATCCGCCCACTTTAATATATCGTCATATTAAAGAGGGCGGATAATTATGCCTCTGAGTATAGTATGTGACAATGAATGTTTTTGATTTCCAGGCTGAATTGGATCACTCAATCTTGCACAACTTCATCCAACTGCGCTCCGACTACAAGAGTCATAAGTTATCGAACTTTCTCAAGGGACTGTCATAATTTATTGTTAACACGTTACGTTGTATTAATAGATCTAACTTTTATTATCTAAGTGATTTATTATTGCTTTATGGTTAATTCAACGTTATTTATTAAACTCTATTTACTTATTTGGTTTTTCATGATTTTACTCCTATATACATTAAATGTTTATAGCTAAATTATAAAAAGGGTGACGAATTATAAAAGCCACCAGAGATGAAGAGATGCACGACCGTGCCTGAAAACCAATGGCAAATTTAGCTGTATCTTCGTGCATAGGCGTTTGTTTGTCCAAGACGCATTTTTTTTATAAATGTGTTATTTGTATAATTGTATGTGGGAAAATAAGCTATTCATTCATCAATATGCGTTCATAATATATTCAAAAAATCAGCTTATCTAAAAACTGCAATAATATTAAATACTGTTTATTTATACATTATCATTGAAAAACTGCGTAATCCTTTTCACTTTTGATCACCCCTCTTAAATATTGGATAGAAGCAGGCGTTACTTTGCGGAAGTTCATCATGATTATATAATGATTTATTTATTTTGCTATCATCCGCGAAAAGCCGACAATTGCACGTTGTAGAGTCAACATCTCCTGAGGATGCTCCGGTTTCGGGGTGAAACGTACGTAGAGAGTATTTTGTCGGACCTGGGTGACGTTGTCGCATGGGTTCGTCAGCTTTTCGCGGATGATAGCAAAATAAATAAATCATTATATAATCATCCCTCTTAAATCATTGCGCGACCTGTACCTGCCAATATACTTAACTTCAAATCCGTTGTTGCAACATACTCGTATATGGATATATTTTTGTTTCTAAGTATGTGTTTTTATTAAACAACGCAGCCTTACGCTGCTTAAGTGGATTTTAAAAAGCGGACAAGTTTGGCGAGAATAAAATCCTATTTGAATTGAAATAATTTGTAATTTATGACATGCTAGGCTTTTACCGTTGCCAGGCTGTTTTGATGATTGTAAACTATGCATAAATTACGAAATCGTATCGTATGTTCGAAATCGCGTGCACAGCGAAAAGTTTTAATCTATCAAAAGTGTTGACAACGGACAATCTATCAAATGATCTAAGCCGCGTTGAATAATGCTTGCAAGTGTCGTTATCACTAATATCTGTACATGAAACCACTACGTCCATTCATAAGTTCCCCCCACCATATGCACATTTGAATGAACGCGCTAGTGTGCGTGCGACGCGGGCGCATTTGCGTCTGTGTGGAGTCAGTAACGTCCGAACCGGCACGCAGGGTCGTACGCTCGCGTCGCGTCCGCTCGCGTCCCAAAGTGACACCAAAACGGATACCGTGTAACAAAAAACACATTTTTTTTCCAAAACAGTGCTGTGACATATTGCTAATCTGGATAATATAATCAAAATCGAGAGGTGAGTGCCTAAGAAAGTATGTTTATTTTCAAACGACGCCTACGCGCGTTACTGTCGCGATTTGTGAGCGACGAAATTATATGATATAGGTTCAAGTTCATTCATTGGCTTGGGACTATTTATATTTTTATCGGTACGTGTGACATGAATGGGAGATTAGGGTTTAGGTGAGAACGGGTGATTCACCGGTGTTTCTGATTGTAATTTACTATTACTCTTGCGGTGTTTATTTTGGTTAGTTTACGTCTGTGGACTGGCCAACGTTATCTAAGCCCGGTAGCGTTCGTTCGTTCCATTTCAAGTGGTGTTTTTATCCCTTAACTACCTGAGTTGAAGCGGTTCTGAACAAGCCGAACCATAATTGTAACGCATGGCAAAGAGAAATGCCAGACCACACCTACGAGTGTATACGAATTGCGAATTTATAGCGATTTATACATTCGAGTACAGCACCAAAGTACATATAGCTCTATGTAATATCTAGGTGTTGTGTACCTATGTGAATTTGTATTTCGACGTAAATTTTTATCAACGTTTAATGTTAACGTTATGAGCTCTGCCTTCGATTCCGGAGGGTGTGGATTCGAATCCGGTCCGGGGCTATGCACCTCCAACTTTTCACTTGCATTTAAAGGAATTAAAATATCACGTGTCTCAAACGGTGAAGGAAAACATCGTGAGGAAACCTGCACACCAGAGAGTTTCCTTATTTCTCTGCGTGTGTGATGTCTGCCAATTGGGCCAGCGTGGTGGACTATTGGTCTAACCGCTCTCAATCTGCGAGGAGACTTGAGCTCAGCTGTGGGCTGCACTGGGCTATCACGGCCATTTAACATTTATGAAAGCATTGAAAATAATTGATTACAGTAGCATCTTTAGGGGACACTAAATAACTGCGTTAAGTCATTGCTTGAAGATGAACCTTTTTTTTTTATTTTATTCTCCACAAGTTAGCCCTTGACTACAATCTCACCGGATGGTTAGTGACGATGCAATCTAAGATGGAAGCGAGCTAACTTCTTAGGAGTAGAATGAAGTCGTACACGACATCATACCGGAACGCTAAATCGCTTGGCGGTACGTCTTTGTCGGCAGGGTGGTAACTAGCCACGGCCGAAGCCTCCCACCAGCCAGACCTGGATCAATTAAGAAAACCTCAATCGGCCCAACCAGGGATCGAACCCAGGACCTCTTGTAAATCCATCGCGCATACCACTACGCCACGGAGGCTTAACTACTCATAACTCACAGCCGTGGTCGCAGCCTTCAAATCAGCCACAGACACACAAACACACACGCACACACACACACTACAACATAGTATTTATTAAAATATTCTGATATTCGCTAACCGAATAGGATTAAAATCCCACATCGCACATCAATGCTCTAAGAAGGTCATCAAACTTTGCTTGCTATAAAACATATAGGTAAGTCATAGCTATTCTTGACAATCCTAAATCTAGTTAGGTAGGTAATCTGTCTAGGACCTACTTATAAAAAAAAATATTTTAGGGGCAGTCACCCCGCTGTTTCACCCGCGTATTTTCGGTTTTCGTGGGTATAATGGCATCGTATATATAGCCTACGACACTCACAAATTACGTGGCTTTCGATTGCTGTGAGAATTATCAAAATCGATTCAGTAGACTCAGAGACCCCTACAACCTCACAAACTTTACCTTATAATAGTTCTTGTAAATATAGATAGCGGACGCGCCGCGTTCTTACTTCTACAGTTCCCGTTCCCGTGTGAATACGGCGATACAATAAGTATGGCATATGTTACTCGCTGATAATGTAGCTTTCCATTGATAAAAGAATTTTTAAATGACTGAGTAATTTGGGCGTCAAAGAGTAAAAAAAAATACAATAAATTCACTAACGCATTTCTAAATAGACAGTAAGTAAAAGTATCCATATAGTATCAATACGTAATGTGGATAATATACCTACATTACATGATCATTTACATTATGATTACGCGTCAAGATAATGTTTAGACAGGTAAACATGCTGACTATCTATTCAAGGAAAATTCACACAAGAGCTCGAAACTCATCTATCATAGCGAGTTGATACTTAATCGAGGAGCAATTTTTCAGCATCCGATGCAAAACATAAGATTATGGAACGGATCTGTATTGCGCCAAAAATCTTAATTTTATTAACATAAAATTGAAAATTCTGAAAACACTCGAAGGTCATGAAATTATTAATTCAGTGCTCTTTCATTTGAGACCCCACTCGAATATATTTGCATCAGACATTCGATTATTCTTGCCCACTTTTAAACTGCTCAACCGATTTTCATTAAACATGTCTAAGAACACTCGCACATAAGTCACCTTTAATGAAATCGCTTCGTTTCGGTAAAAACCTGAACTTTATAAGTAAAGGAAACTATCGAATTCCCTAACCAGCTATACAGTCCACAGAGTTCTATGCCCGTTGGTAGGTACTCTTCACGGTAGTGACTGGGTTCGACCACTTCCCAACCCCGGGCAGTTACTGAGAATTTCTTGGAAAAACTGGATAACCTGACGCCTAATTATTAAGATCTCTTTTCTTTTCCAAAAACAATATTCTATACAAAACCTAATAAAGGTTTCGATAGGTCTCTACTACGCCTAATTCGTACGTGAAATGCTGACCGCGTGATATAAATTACAGAGTCTAGTCGGTATGTATAAGACCAGGGGCTCCGAAACTTTTAACATAACGAAACACTCAACAAAAACCTTTTATTTTGTGGAATCACACATGTAATTTAAATGAAAAACAAGTCTTTATTTGTAATATCCTGAAAATTAAACATTTTTGTTCCTTATTTTAACCCTAATAAATAATGAAATTAAGTTGAGGTTTCATGACATTACTAGGTATGTGGTAGCCATGGTAAGTAAATCCAGAAGAACGGTGGTGACTTCTCTACGGAATCTCTAGGTTTCTCGAAGCCCACTTTGGGAATCGCTGTGCTAGATTTATTCGATAAAGAAATATAGTAACAGACGAAATGCCTTGTCAGTCAGTGTCTGGTATATGATATGTTAACTACTTTCATAATTATAATAACACATTGTCGACTATCATTCAAACATTCAAGGTTTATTTATACATTACTTATATCAGCGTTGGTAAGATATAAAACGCATAGGTGTGTGTTAGGTAGGTATTATCTTTATCTAACATGATATCATTTCGGTCAGTAGCTTACACCAACTGAATCAAACTTGTGTAATAGGTACGGGGATTCCCGTGAGGCTTGGATATTTGAATAGAAGCAGGCGTATTTAAGCAAGTTTATTATGAGCAATGAATAATTGAATTTTTTGTTGTTGTAAAGACTTCATACAGCGATTATTAAAAATAATATCGCTGTATAATTTTCAAATGGATATTTATACCCCAGTGGGCCCACCTCGCTAATAACCAAACCATACGGTGACGCCAACTTTCAAGTAAAAAAATACCTACCTACCTTGCAATACTTGCAATTCTGACAATATTATACCGGTCAGATTATCAATTCGACTTCCTTTCTTGAAGTCGGTCAAATATTGTAAACAATAAAAAATGTTTTTTTAAAATCATAGACATAGGTATTTTACGTGGTTTCCGTTTTGTTTAAAATCATTTCATGTTATGTAGTACATACTCGTATGTATTAATAAATCGGGTAATAAATTTCGGCAGTAAAATCTTTATACAGGTATTACTTACTATTATTATTAAACAATACATAGATAAAATACTAATAACACTGCTTTAAAAGCTTTATAGATGTTTTTGTAAGAGTTGAGGCTGGGGGAGAATTTCAGATCGTGGCAGGTTTTCTTACAGACCCTTCAAGTTTATTCTTTAACGATGTTTTTCGAAAGGTTGTCTAGTCCTAAGTATCCTAAGCAACCTAAGTATCTGGCGAACAGGGACATAATCTATACTAATATTATAAAGCTGAAGACCTGAAGAGTTTGTTTGTTCGGTTGAACGCGCTAATCTTAGGAACTTCTGGTCCGATTTAAAAAAATATTTTAGTGTTAGATAGCCTTATTATCGAGGAAGGCTAGGCTATATATTATCTCCGTATTCCCCTACGGGAACGGGAACCACACGGGTGAAACCGCGCGGCGTCAGCTACCTAGTTAGTCATAAAATGTGAAAAAAGTTATACTTTACTATTGAGGGATTTTTGAAACCTGAAAAGTCCTTTAAAAACTGTTCTAACTCCATAGTTGCCTACCATTCTTACATACCTTATGTAAGTTCGACAACTATGGAGTAGGTATTTAGTAATAACTTTTATTATAATTCCGAATGTCTGACAATCGCAAGCTTTTGAAAAAGGTTAATAATTTCGATAGACAAGGATCAATGACATGCGTTTATTTATTCATCGTGCGATATCTACATTATTTAAGTATTCAAGGCCCTTCTGAGTCTGTGCGTGTTGATGATTTTTAACGAAGGGCAGCGAGGAGCATATCGCCTTATAGAGACTCCCCTCATTTGCATGGTAAATACTTTAGTGACAAATAATTCATAGAAAATCATAATATACTAAGTACTGGTGTAAATAACGACTTATCTAATACAAATGTTGTTAAATTAATATTAGAAGCCCGTATTATCCGCGAGTACGGGAAAATAAAAAAATATAGCGTATGCCTTTAACAAATAATGTGGCTTTATAGTGGTAAAAGAATTTTTAAAATTGGTTCAGTAGATCCAGAGATTACTTCCAAAACACCACAAAAAAGTAGCTCCTAATAATATTAGTACCTATAGAATTAGTAAATAAATAGAAAAGCAAACTTGGAATACCTACCTGCACAGTAGGGTTGCCAGGTCAAATTAAAAGCCGGACAGTCTAGTCAGTTTGGTCTGACATTTGGGTTAAAAGGCCGGACAGCCTACATTACCGTACTAATACCGTTGATTTTGTTTCCTCACACACTCGTCGTTCGCTCGTTTGCTAAATGTAAAGCCTAACAAAAGTCGGATAAGTCTGACACCGTTTATTTCGGCCGGACACGGAATAGAAAAGCCTGACTATGTCCGGCTTTATCCGGACACCTGGCAACTCTATCTATATATATTCGATAGAATCAGTAGTAGATATTTCTGTAACCCGACATGCGGTGGTAGGTTCAGTTACAAAGTAGGTCTGACTCCAGAAATGGACGCGATTCCAGTTACTGGGGCAAGCGCGCCGCTATCTATGGAACTAACTGAGCAACTTATCCATCAGTCCATCGCAGTAATTGCTGTAAGGTTTCTTTTCTACAACAAAACAAATTCTTTACCTACCTTTCCTTCACAAACTTTCTTCGCAAGTCCTCTCGTCAGGGCTTGCCTGGTAGAGATTGCTTAATAGCAATAAGGCCTCCTTTGCATTCTAATTCTTAGTTTAAATTATCCATTTTTATTTCTTTCTGTATTTTTGTGTACAAAGTATTTCTTCCTTATCTTTCTTCTTCTAAATCTAGGTAGGTAGGTATACTGATATTATAAAGAGGTAAAGTTTGTGAGGTTTTTGGGGGTAATCTCTAGACCGCGTTTGAAAATTATTTTATTAATAGAAGGTCACGTTATCAAAATATCAAAAAAAAATCAAAAATAATTTATTTCAAGTAGGCTCAGTTTATTGTATGTTATTTTTGAGTGTCATTAGTTATATTTTATCCACAGTAACGGGAACTACGCGGTTGAAACAAGTATTGAAATAGGGCACTTTAGGGCTTAATTTCACACTTGGCTTTTGAATTCTTACATTAACGCTAAATCAATTTTTACCAGTTTTATTAGCACTGCGATTTCTCCTACGTGTCCTGTTAATATATCGGATATACTGTAAAAACAAAATTTTACAGACACCCTACAGAAAAATAATTGGTGATTAGTTGCCTTTTCTATAAAACTAAGAGAAAAGCTCTCAGTACTATAAAAGCTCAATCTTTCGGACCAACTAACCTCTGGGATTAAGTACAGTACGTCTACTAATGATTGAATTATATTTTTCAAAGCTTAAGTTACTATTTAAGAAAAATAATAATAATCAGTCCTAGTCATTATTTCACTAAAGTTGTACCAGGCTTGTTCATTTACGATGAATAGTTTCTCGAGATAAGTATTCTAGGAAACCATCCGATCGATTTCAAGCCTACAAGACAAATTTAATGTTTTTGTATATCGATAAATCGACCATTTGAATTTATATGACTGCAATGTACCTACCAACTATAGCTACTCGTACTACTAGTGATTGACCGTTTCCATTCATCTTTACGAGTCTAATCGATCAAAGTGAAAGAGCATGACGCAGAGTCTTTTAATGATCGTAGTGCACTAGGCGTTTTGGTCTAAGAATATCCTCAATGGTACTAAAGTTTTGCAATAAGGAATGTCGAAATCCGTCATTATGTAAAGAAATAAAATACACAAAGAAACTAAGAAGAAAACTGACCTACAATAATTTTCGTTTTCTTACGGTCTTATTATGAATGGTTTAAAAACCGCATGCATTGATTGTTGATAATACTTAATAATTAAATAAATATTTTATTTGTGTTTAAAGTAAAAACTGGATTCTTGAAAAAAATCAGTTTAATAGGTTAAGGTAGGTGTAACGGCATTCTAAATTTTTGTCGGGCGTTTTCCTATTACAAATTAATTTTGTATAAAAGGCTAGGAAGGTAAGTAGGTACTACGATATTAAGAAATCAAAAGTGTACATTTACTTCATATGTACATAATTATATACGTTCGCCTTCTAGATAGGTAAGTAAGCTTGTAAAATGTTGGTAAAAAAAACCTTGGCTGAGTTTGTCGTGGACTCTTCTCGGACCGAGGCGCGTTTGACACCCTCGTAACTTTAATTTTAAGTTTTCGACTTTAATTACCACCATGAAATCATGACATTTCAAAAGTGCTTGTAAACTAAGCCTAATTGAAATAAATGAAATTTGAATTTAAACTGCAGGAAACCTATACATATCATATATTAAATCATGAATGAATAAACGATTATGTAACGAAATCTATTATGATTCGCATTGCGTTATCATGTTATCAGACGCAAACTTTACATATTTACCTGAAGGTTAACCGTTGGATGGTGACAAATTCATATTATTTCGTTACTTGAATGCGTTACGTCGCGTAGGCGCCTCTAGAATAAACAAGGGGTCACCCTTTTTGCCGACTATGCATACAAACAGAGATAAAAGAAAAGTTTTAGAAATATGTATTTTGAAATCAGGGTCAAATCTCGGACAGACTCTGCTTTACATTTTCCTTTTTATTACCATTATTTTTAACCTAAACTATCGGACTGTCTGAAATTATGTTGCGACTACTCGTATCGTTTAGTCATGAAGTATATGTAGAGAACTTAAAGATTAACAAGAACACTATGATAGAGGTAGAAAAGATGCACATGTAAAATGATTAGGATTTCTTAACTTTATATTATGAAATACCTACTGACTTTACTTTTTTTTCGAGTTGTTTTTTTTTAAAACCAAACCTGAAAATGAAACGTTAAATAACGAACAAACAATACAATTTGTTCAGTTATAAGATTAATGATATCGAAAAATTCGGAACCGATAAAAATTTAATCCTGTTTCTTTGGCTAACTCTAACTCAAGCTACGGTCTGAATACTTGCTTTTTTGTTACTTATTTATATTAAACTAAAATTAATAAATTAACCTTACAAACACTGTAAAAGAAAACATTAATAGATTTATGTAACTCAGTCATTTAGATATGTATCTAGAAAGTTAATTAGGTTGAGATAACATTTATACCTGTCTGATAATAATAATAATCGCATGCTACAATTTTGCATGCCAGAAAAGGCAACTTTGTATAATTTCGTGCTCTATAGATTTATGGTGCAGCCTGCGTTCGTTTTGTTGTGGAAACAACAAAAAATGTGATCGACATCTGACGAATCAGATGCAGGGACGGGAGAAAGGACTTGCAACTTGCAAAGGCGCAGGTTGTGCACGCAGTGTTGCCAGAGGTTGCCAAATTTTGGTATTTCCATAAAATTTATTTTACTAGTCAATCATTTTTAAAAGAGGTTTTTACTCAATGACAAATCTGCCCTTGAATGAGATCTCATCTGATTTTAAGTGATTATGCATTCTAAAATGGTATCGGTCTTGGTACCTCTGACGGTTTCTGCGCTAAATCTGACGTTGACGGTAGGGTAGTAACTAACCACATGCTCTGCCTACCATCTGACCAAATGTTTTATTTCCGTGTAAGAACGATAGACTTGATGTGTCAGCAATAGTAGTAATATTACGTCTTTTATCCATAGTACTCTCTAAATTAATAAATAAAATGCTCTAAATTCTTTATAAATCTCTTGTAAATTACAGTTTGTAGTGAACAATGCTGGATTTGCAATCGAAAAAACTCAGTAGATACTATTTCTGCATCATAATCATCACATCAGCCGATGGACACTGCAGGAAATAGACAGACTTTTGTATGTACTTCCAAACACCATTGTCCTGACACATCACCTTTATAATTCATTTTAAATATTGTTAAGGGGTTTCTTGTATTAGACTAATAAATATCGGGGCAGCTTACATACGATGAAACTAGCATGTTGTATAACTCTATTTAAAAGTCTGACATGAATCTAATAATATTCATGAATAGTCA
Organism: Bicyclus anynana; assembly: GCF_947172395.1. Lineage (NCBI taxonomy): Eukaryota > Metazoa > Arthropoda > Insecta > Lepidoptera > Nymphalidae > Bicyclus > Bicyclus anynana. The sequence continues at coordinate 4,204,203 of NC_069103.1, read as the reverse complement.
AAAATATTTTTTTTTAATTTCATATCTGGCAACCCTGAATAACAGATAGTCAAGTGTGTGGTAGCATTTATGTTTGTGTGCGTGTAGGGTGCGTGCACCTTGCGGCAACGGGACCCGCAGGTAGAAAAGTCGCCTGTTGACACGATTCGGGACGGATCTTGAAGCGAATATGGATTTTAAATACACAACATTTATGGTTAGAACAGTTGCTTCGTGGAATAGCTCGGCGGATTCGCAAAACGTTGTACAGTGAACACTGTCAATCATTTTTATCAATATTTCGTATTTACCGGTAATGCATGAGTTTATCACGAGACAGGTAGATAATTATTGAACTTAAACTAGATAGCTGGTATATCATCAGCATCAGCCCATTTTAATGGCGTACTACAAGGCCCCATATACCCTCTTAAAGAAGAAGATATATGGGGCTTAGACCCATCCCGCTACCTCAATGTGGGTTGGTGGGCTCCGGGAGTCTGTTTGATTGTGCAACGATCTCTATTACATATAAAATAATAATAATGACCGAGAACGCGCGCTCTCCGAAGGTGAGTGTTACTTCACGGGCTGAGAATTTCTTATGAGAAGAAAAGATCGATATTTCATAGTCCTCACTCGAACCATCCTGATCTAAAACTACATAAGCTAACCAATGGAAAACAGAGGCAACTGGTACATAAACATACCGGTATTCAATTAATTTTATAGAAAACATAACAGTGAAGAAAATGCAGTCTCTAACTGCATTACCTATGTACTTCATTTTGTATTCGTTTGCTAAAAACACAATAGCAATAACAGATAAAGCCTGATTCATCTGATATGAATACGATAACACTTTGATATTGTGCAAATTACACTTAAAATTAAAAAAATAACTAAAGTAGGTCACGGTACACAAGACCTATAGGTTATCAGTTTAATTTTTTGGGTTATTCTTTGCACACGGCGAATAGTTTGTAGGACATTGGTGATTCCTTATGCACTTGCATTTATAATACTCTAGCAGACGTTGCGCGCTTCCGCCAGCGTATAGTTCCCGTTCCCGTTGGACTAAAGGGATGATATATAGCCTATAGCCTTCCTCGATAAATGGGCTAACTAACACTGAAAGAATTTTTCAAATCGAACCAGTAGTTCCTGAGATTAGCGCGTTCAATCAAAGAAACAAACAAACAAATTCTTCAGCTTTATAATATTAAGTAGTATAGATCTGTTAAATCAAGTCAAATCATTGTCAAATCTTTTATGATTTTTTGGATGCCGCAGTAATATAATAATATTAGTCCATCCAAAAGTTTACTTTTATTGATCCATCATGGAAGAATTATGAATCAAAAAGTGAAGGATGCAATTCTAACACTTAAATATCAGCCGCCATGTTAAAAAAGGTATTGGTTAAGAATCGGGTTTTCGCTCTAGTGACCAAAATATACCTACAGCTCACAAAAAATATAAATTCTCTACATTTTGGTTTTATTCATAACTTTTGGACACTGTTTCTGAATCAAATTCTGAACCGCAACCTGGTTCATTTCATTCCTTCACATTACACTGTCCAGGCAATTTGGCAAAGACCAGCAATTTCTCTCGCTATTAAGTACAGTAAATAGATAGATGCCATACATACATAGAAACCATAGATACAATAAACATAGATACCTAAATTGTACTAAAAGCCCTGATTGAAGTAGATACTATAAGTAGGTATTTCGAGTCTAAACATTTCATTGTCGATACTCCAATACTATAATTACTTACCTAAGTAAGCCTGGTGCATACAGATAAAGTCTTAGGTATTTTCCACGTATCTAAGCCATGCACTCATCAAGCGTGATAGTCACACATCGCTCCATACAAAGCTGGCACAGTAACAATTCAGTCCAAGTACTAAATATAGTTCAAAATAAAACAACTGTCGCTTGCCCTTCATACAAACTCTCCTCGCTCATAACGAAGTAATTTAAACCTAATTTTAATAATAATAGGATTTATTTTTGTATGGATCGTACTGGTAGTGTAATTGGTTGATGCTGTCTGCGCGGGCGCACCAGAATTTTAAATTATGAATTAATTAACAACGATCCGCACCACAAACTGCCTAATCCGCGTCATTTTAACTCTAGTGTAATCTCACTTTTTGGATTGTAAATATATAATTTAAACTAAAAAAGGCGATTACTTAACCTAGTTAAACATGAGACTGCATTTTTAAAATAAAAACAAAAACGCTTTCGTTTAATACTGGTATTCGATGGTTTTAAACTTCTATGTGTCCAGTTGTAATAAAGTAAGCTTATTTTATAGCTTTAATCTAAGTTAATCTAAGTTTTCTGTGTAATTCTTTCCGTGTTTTACGTAGATACGAGTATTTACTCCTGCAACAATATACATGCATAAGTATTCATTAATTCATCCATTCATGCAAATATGAAGATTCCCTTTGTACACCTTTGAAATGTAAGTTGTAAATGTACCTAATCTCTTGACAGCACACAGTTATATAAACACATTCGAACATAAGCCCCGCCCCCAAAAATCCCCAAAAATGTACCTACATGCAAATTTTCACAATGACCATATAAGAATATTATGTTTCATGATGTTCGTTTCATGACTTCGATGCACTGACTGCAGGACATAGGCCTTTTGTAGGGACTTCCAAATATCACGATCCTGAGCCGCCTGCATCCAATGAATCCCTAGGACTCGCTTGATGTCGTCAGTTCACCTGGTGGGGGGCCAACCAACTTTGCGCTTTCTAATTTGAACCCCAATGTCCATCAGCTCCTCGCACTACGTCCAATTGCCAATTCAGCTTCGAGACACGTTGAGCTATGATCTCCGTATTTCTGATTCGATCACGAAAAGATACGCCCAGCATACTTATGTAGATAAGTATTAGCAAATACAGAATAAGACTATTATGTAGATTGCCCCAAATGTTGTGGCCGTTGAACAAAGACCTTTACATAATGCACAAGCCGCACAGCGCGTCGCCTGCTGCGAGTTCGACGACTCTGATAACAGCCACTATCAATGTCCGTACTCCGTGCCATATAATTGTTTATTTATCTCGAAGGACATGCCTCCCTATAATGGCGTTCGTGACCGCTGGCATTCAGGACCACTAAATGACCATTACTAGATGTTATGCTTAGATTGGTGAAGTAACAGCTAATTATCAACCTACTGCAGTAAATAGAGCAGTGATAGCCCAGTAGAAATAATCTCTGCTATGATTCGGAGGGCGAATTCGGTCCGGGCATGCACCTCTAATTTTTCAGTTATGTGCATTTCGAGAAATTAAATATCGCGTGTCAAACGGTGAAGGAAAAACATCGTCAGGAAACCTGCATACCTGGGAATTTTGTTAATTCTCTGCGTGTGTGAAGTCTGCCAATCCGCATTGGGCCAGCGTGGTGGACTACTTGGCTCAGGCTCAGAGGCTCAGAGCCACACAGCGGGCGATAGAACGAGCTATGTTAGGAGTATCTCTGCGTGATCGAATCACAAATGAGAAGATCCGCAGAAGAACCAAAGTCACCGACATAGCTCAACGAGTTGCGAAGCTGAAGTGGCAATGGGCGGGGCACATACTGCGAAGAGCCGATGGACGTTGGGGTCCCAAAGTGCTGGAATGGCGACCCCGCACTAGTAAGCGCAGTGTTGGCCGACCCCCCACCAGGTGGACTGACGACATCAAGCGAGTCGCAGGGATTCGCTAAATGCAGGTGGCTCAGTATCGTGATGTTTGGAAGTCCCTACAAAAGGCCTATGTCCTGCAGTGGACGTCCATCGGCTGATATGATGATGACTACCTACTGCCATGCTTGCTTTATCCGCCAAGTAACATTGCTTTGTTTAAAAAAGATGAACTCTTTGATTTTGGAAACGTGAACAGTTTCCAAAATGTTTCGTTGGAGACTTGCAGTGATTCCACTATCATCATCATCATTAACAGCCGATGGCATGGACTTTCAAAATTGGTCCCGACCAGCATCTCCCTGCAACGCGCTTGATATCATCGGTCCACTCAGTGGACGATCGAGATCCTATAAGAGATCCACAGAAGAAACATAGTCATTCCACTATCAGTTCGAAATAACTGAACCGATTGTAGAATCACTCCAAAGAAACAAAGTCAAACTGACTATGAAATATCAAATAGATAAATGAAATCCATAAACTAGATTGTACATTTTAGTCTCCTAATATTTAAACTGCTACAAATAGAGAAATTATACATGATTGCTTCACTTTCGTTATACTTAAAACCTTGGCTCTTATTTCCGTAGACGTAACCAAAGTAGTTGTCAAAAAAAATAAGGAAGCCGTAGTACAATGTGTCTGATTTCTTTAAGATAAGCAGTCAAAAGTAAGCTTATCTCATCACAAAAGCATCCACATCTAAAGGTAGAGAATATATTAAAAAATAAAAGATACACGAAATAAGAATTTAATAAAAAGTTACTTGTACCTCCAAGAAGGTGTTATAGGTCAGTGTCGTTAAAGGTTTTCCTAATCAGACCGATCAGCGAGTCAAAAGAATACAAAACAGGCTTCGCCACAGAGACAGTATACAATATCTTTACACGGCCACAGATAAGGCTATATGTAATTTATCCCATACACAATTTACTTGGTATTCATAACACTTCAAGTTTAAACGCTTTGTAATTCGGGAATAAACCACAATATTATTGTTTGATCTGACTGCCAACAATCGTTTATCGTTTTATATAATCGACAGCTTTATCTTTTTAAGACAATATGTTTCTATAAATGAAACTTTGTTATTTTGGCCACGTACTTATTTACTTGAAGGATGTTATTCATTTGAATATATCACTACATGTATAAAAAGTATCCAAGCATTTTAAAATTATACCAAAAGATTAGAAGTTAAATAGGTTGTATATCGCTAATATCGACATAAAAGAAGACGAGAAAGGCAAAAGACAGAAGCAATAAATATTTATAATATGAACTTAATATTTTTTTAATGAATTCTTTTGAATATATATTCACTACAAGTATAAAAATTATCCATGCATTTTCAATTAATATCAAAAGCTTATAACAAGATAAATACTATTATCGCTAATATAGACTTACAAGAAAACAAGAAAGACAAAAGACAGAAGTGATAAAGATTCATAGTATGAACATAATGAATTCGAGGGCTCTCTATTCAGTGCACCTATTACAGTGTACGTTTTAGTCAAGGTTATTCTAGACCTTAATGATCTATACAAAATAGTTAATGTCTAAATTACACTACAGTTAGCTACTTTTTAAGGTTAAGGATGAAAGAGAAAAAAACAAAATATATTTTAGCTTTTCTTTAAAAGCCTTTACATCTGTCGCCAGAGTATTTGCCAAGATAAATGGGTTCAAACTCGATGGCTTTATATTGTTTGGTTTAGGGAATTCTATGGACACCTTTTAACTCTATCAATAGACAACCTTCAAAGTTTAATCTTGCATACTCACCAAATATACCAAAGTTAACCAACCAAACGTCAATAGCTGGTTCTAATTTAACAGGTCAAGTGAATTGGTTTTTTACACATACATTTTATTTGATTCCAAGTAATCTATCGTACATCACTTAGAATTAATAAGAAGCAACAATTTAAGAATACATAACATTGCTAGCAATTTAAATTCCAACATCAATGGCGTATAAACACATCAGATTTATTTTAGCGTGAAGTATCCCATTTATAAAAACCGCACGCGCTGATTGCTTGATACCTAACATAAACAAAAGCAATATGTTGATGAGGGGGATTTCGATCAGTTTTACACGTACCAACTGCAAAACACCACATTTGATAGACAATCTATTCCCACACAGTGTGAATTGCATGATTTTGTTTGCTATAGCTATTTAGCTGAGGGTTTGCCCCTATGGATAAAATTCGTAAAATCTTACCTACACATCGTACATCATTATTATTATCATGGTGCATATCAGTTTTCCGTGCCACATTCACTAATGAGGATTTCAAGTCAAGGCTGCATTATCAGGTGTGATTGCAGAACTTTAAAATCGATTTTTCGTGTCTTTCCTTTTGTCTAGTTAGTAAAATCCTCTTGGCCTTATGTAGCATTTTTTATTTCCGTAGAGTGTTTCCGCTGATACATTTATAAATCTTTTGAATTTTTTGGAAGAGCCTTTTCTTGCAATTGAGTAGTCAATACTTCGCTGTAATATTTGTGACAAAAAAAACCAACAAAAAATAAACCCTGGTTGAGTTTATTGTGGGCTCTTCTCGGATCAAGGCGCTTTTGGAACCCTCCTAACTTTAATTTTAAGTTTCAACCAATTATTATCACCATTAGATGTCTAATAATAATATTACTATGACGTTTCTATAGTGCTTGTAAACTAAGCCATAATGAAATAAATGAGCTTTTACTCAAATTTGACTTTGAACAAATAACAGAAAAATACCATCACCAGCCAATGGACTTTCACTATTAAACCTACTGTAAGGTCTTTCAAATACCACAATCGTCAGTTGCCTGGATCTAGCGGTTCAAGTCACTAGACAAACCTTACAAGAACTTAGACATTATATCCAGATTCAAATATTTGAATCTGGCCATTGGATCAGCTTCCACCTTCACACAGGAAGTAAAACTACATAAGAAATTGTAATTGTTATCAATTGTAAATTATAATACTGTATGACTTTTTCATTTCAAAAGAGCAACTGTTGAGTTTCTTGCCGGTATCTTCTCAGCAGAACCTGCCTTCCGAACCGGTGGTAGAATCTTTACAAATAGTCAACTGACGTGTCAAAAGTGCTTGTAAATTGAGCCTACTTGAAATAAATGAATTTTGATTTGATTTGATTTAAAATTACTTTTAAGTCTCTTAGTAAAACATACCTACATTTTAAGGTACCAAATACAGTGGAAGTCCACAAAAATCAGATACCGCAAAGAATTCACCACTGCTTAGCAATAAAAGCAATATTTCTTACCAATCAAAGTTGCAAACATTCTTGACTTCGCATATTAGTCATGAATTTATGAGCGGCTGACGTGTGGGACGGGGGGTGCGGTACAGGGGAGGGGGAGTGTTAAAAATAGCCGGCGCAACAGGTGCTCTCACCCTTCCACCCACGACATACGGAACCCGCACTCATCCAGTCCGTAGTTAACGGGATTAAACGAAACTGAGCATAATTGAGGCGGCTATCTATTTAGCGCAAGGTTTATTTTTAGCTTTGATATAAATAGCTTGTTAGTTGCAAACGCTACTTTGTAGAAGCTTATGATATATCTAGATTTACCAGAAGCTTCGCTTTGACTATCCTATCCTGTTCTACTCCCACCCTTACACCTACCCTACCCTACCCTACTCTCATCCTACTCTACACTACCACTATCTACCCAACCCTACCCCTGCCCTACTTCTACCCTGAAGTGGGTCTAAGCTCCATAGGTATACTTATTATAATTAAATAACAGGTTAAATTCTGTCCATTTGAAAATTTTTGTTGGGGGACATTATAATATCATCGATACTGAAGCCAAAAATATTCTTTTCGATTTTTGTTTGTCTGTATGATCATGATTATCTTGGCCGGGTATCACGCTGAAACTAATTAATGAATTCAAATTTATTTATTTTATTTTATTTATTTATTATTCTACAAAAAACACATTTCAATTATGCCTAACCATAGTGCAACACAAACCACAGTTGGTTTTACTGTGCACTGGTTATTACTAAATAAAACTTAGCACGGTTTAAGACCACAATACGGAGAAGGTACTTTACTTTACTTTACTTTAGGATACTTTTTATTGCGAAAATAAAATAAAAAGGGGGTAAAATAGGGGCTGAAAGTTTGTATGGAAAGTCCTTCATTTTTAGAGTTACAGTTTTAAAAATTTAAATAAAAAAAAAATACGAAATATAATGTAATTCAAACTTTTTAAAATTCAACCCCTAAAGTGGTGAAATAGGGCTTGAAAGTTTACATTGAATTCCACGCGGACGAAGTCGCGGGCGTCCTCTAGTACGCTGATAATAATGAAGTTCTCAAATTATTTCGAAAAGAATTTTGAAATTTTTTTTTTTTATTATTTACAAGTTAGCTGATGGTAAGTGATGATGCAGTCTAAGATGGAAGCGGGCTAAATTGTTAGAAGAAGGATGAAAATCCACACCCCTTTCGGTTTCTACACGGCATCGTACCGGAACGCTAAATCGCTAAAAAAATATTTACACAGATAGCTACAAGTATGTGTCGATAGGTACAGTTTTAGAAAATTAGTCCAGATAGTGTTCTGAAGATGAAATTCTCGGAAACACGCCGGGCATCTGGCGCTCGCAGCTGCACACTTTGAATCAGAAGATACGAGTACATTGAAGGGATACCTAATGGTTCGAGTGCAGTTGTGATTAAGATTTTAACGGCTACGGTACTAGCTCATTCGCTTTACAACTAAGGGTTCCGTATTCGTTTCTACCGTTGCTTAATAATACCACAGAAAACAATACTATTAAAACATTTTTTTAAATACAACCGACTTCAAAAACATAAATGTACCGATAATTACAAAACATTTTCTGATCGTGATAGCCCAGTGGATATAACCTCTGCCTCCGATTCCGGGTGTGGGTTCTAATCCGGTCCGGGGCATGCACCTCCTCAGTTGTGTAGATTTTAAGAAATTAAATATCACGTGTCTCAAACGGTGAAGGAAAACATCGTGAGGAAACCTACATACCAGCTAAATTCTCTGCGTGTGTGAAGTCTGCCAATCCGCATTGGGCCAACGTGGTGGACTATTGGCCTAACCCCTCTCATTCTGAGAAGAGACTCGAGCTCAGCAGTGAGCCGAAAATGGGTTGATAACGACGACGACAATAATATTTTCTACCTACTGACTGCACTTTGAAGGCGGTGCCGAGCCGGTGATGTAGTAATTCAAGGCATTCCTATCCTACTAATATTATAAACGCGAAAGTTTGTATGGATGTTTGAATGTTTGTTACTCTTTAACGACGCAACTATTGAACCGATTTGGCTGAAATTTGGAATGGAAATAGATTTTACTCTGGATTAACACATAGGCTACTTTTAATCCCAAATATTTTTTTCTTGAAAAATTAAGTTTTTCAGTAAAAACTTAATTCGGTGATTTCAAAATAATTGTGCTTATTGATGTCCGGGCTAAGTAATTTTTGGAACCGCTGAACCGATTATAAAATATAATTTGTATCCTGGAAATTATTCTTGGAAACTTTCACACGGACGAAGTCGCGGGCGTTCTCTAGCTTATGATATAATTTAAATTGCATTTTGCGTTTTAATCCATACTATAAGGATAAGCTATCGCTTGACCACAATATCACCTGATAAAAAATATTCTCTTAAAAATAAGATTTATACAAACAACTATTTTGGACACTAGTGTCACAAATTAATAATCAGAATAACATAAATTGTCGTATACAATGGTCAGTCACAGTTTGAGCTGTCAGCGTGCGACTTGGCTGAAGCTCTTCGACCCTGAACGAACTTCTAAATATAAACTGCAGCCCTTCTTGTTTGTCCATACACAATGACTCTTGTAATTTGGTCATTGTATCATTTAAACTGATTAATATAGTATTATTTAAAAAAATTATATGATTAATATTCCCATTCCCCTCCAATTATTTCGTTAAGACTGGGAAGAGTGGGTACGCCAATTATAATAATCGAACCCTTAACCGAGGCTACCACAGAACAGAAAACGGTAAAAGCTAACTTGAATCTGTGGTGGCTACTGAGGCTTAATACAATTTAATACATACCTACTGTTTTTACTTTTCTTTTCTTTTTTTAATTGCGAAAGAATTAATTATGGAACTTAAGCTAACTTATGCATGATAAGGATCTAACTAATGGTATCCTAACTCCCCGCGGAATGCGTATTAATAATAGAATATTTTGAATACTTTCAAAAGAGCAACTGTTGAGTTTCTTGCCGGTATCTTCTCAGCAGAACCTGCCTTCCGAACCGGTGGTAGAATCTTTACAAATAGTCAACTGACGTGTCAAAAGTGCTTGTAAACTGAGCCTACTTGAAATAAATGATTTTTGATTTGATTTTGATTTGATTTGACCGTACTCTTATTATGGAAAAAAAGATTTCGAATGGAACCTGATTATCGCTGCTTGTTTGATCGATAAGTTAGCTTAAGTTCGTTATTGTATTCTTTCTCAATAAAAAATAAATACTTATCCTAATAACTATACAAATCATGCCCACGTGGAATGGTGGCAAGAATACCTACTAGCTGCATTTCTGAGCTGGACAGCCAGGCTTATCCTAGTACAGTGAATGGGGGTTATTACCTCCGTTTTCGTTGAACCTCCATCGTATTTCATGAAAATTGGTGTGTAGATGGAGGATACCTTAAAAACAAAAGTGACATAGTGCCATCTTGCGTTTTTGCCCTTTCCGATCCTTTAAGCCAGCCAAAAACTTAACCAACGCTTTAGAAAAGTCAAATCTCTTGACTTTTCTAAATCTATTTAAAGAAAGCTATCGATTTCAATTTAATTGGGAATGTGAATAATAATTTCCCACATACAGATTGTTTATAATATCAATTAGGTTGTTTATAATAACAACAAAGAACTATTTCAGGCAAACTGAATTTAACACGTAAGTTATATTTCACAAGTATACATAATCGATGTGTAATACATAAAATGACTAAGCATTTTAATATCTTTTATTTCTAACAATGATGATCGATAGTCCTCGTATACCCTATCGCATTTTCAATATTTCTTTTCCTTCAGCGATTTTTTTTTTAATTCATCCTGATGAATTTTAATTTGATAAACTTTAATTCAGACTTATTCAAAGGATCGAAAGCATAAGCCTGAGACCGTACTGTATCTCATAAACCAATCGACGCCACGTGATTGCACCCGCGTAGTTCCCGTTCCCGTGAGAATACGGGGATAAATACCATTGACACTCACATATAACGTGGTGGTAATGGTAACCACATGGTCTCTAGTGGTAAAAGAATTTTTAAAATCGGTTCAATAGATCCTGAGATTACCCCCTACAACACCAGAAACTTTCATCATCATCATCATATCAGCCGATGGACGTCCACTGCAGGACCTTAGGCCTTTTGTAGGGTCTTCCAAACATTACGATCCCGAGCCGCCTGCATCCACTTTACCTCTTTATAGTTCATCAAAAAATAGACAAAATCGCCGTCTGTCAGTTTTTGATATATTCTGGAATTACCCTTCCTTCTTTTTGCGTGGTCACAAGGTATTTTTTGAGTATTATCAAAACGATTCCAAGAAAATCCTGAACGTCGTGTTAGAAATTCTTTCACTTATCAATTCAGGCATACATAAACCCATTATATCTGCGATGCACATGATTAAACCGTCCGACATGCGAAGTCGCGTGTGCACCAATTATTCGGCCAATGTTCTGTAGGTCGGGAACCTTATGGTGGATGATTACCATAAGTTTCGAACACCCATCTCCATAAGTAGCTGTCGTTTCGAGGAAAAAACTCGTAGCATGAGAGTCCACGGTATAAATAATAGGTAGGCTTGAAATTTAACGATTTATATGCAGAATTGCACTCGCGTATGATTGGCACTGTCTAGACTTATAGGACTTAATTGTTGTTGCATTTTGCAAAGTGAAGTCAACCATGAATGTTTAATTTCATTTTGTTTTTATAGTGAAATTTGTTTGTTGTACTTTACTTTACTCTTAGTTTGAATTTTTAATTTTTGTTTTATTAAGTTTAAATTATTCTTTTCTTGTTTTTAGTGTTTTTACCTTACGAAATAATTGCACATATTTAAGCTAATTGCGATGTCTTAGATAAAACAAAATTTTTGACTTTTTAATTTATATGTTAGTTTAAATATGATATTCTTCATAATAAGTATTTATAATTTAATTCACGATTTAAATTAAGGTTACAGACGAGCCTATATAATTAATTAGTAATTTAAATTTAACTTACACGTAAATTATTTTAATCTAAGAGTAAGTTCCAGTGATTTAATCTTACAGTTCTTTGTTTTTTTGTCTATATTTCTCTTCAGTGGTCGAACAAAATAATTTATTTGAATACAAGTAATATTTTATCATGTATTTACAATTATTTACACTAAATAAAACAATAATATTTAACAAAATTAACTACCTAAACCTTTTAGGTTTAGGTAGTTAATTTTGTATAAAATATATTAACTACTTACTTCTAGTCCAGTCCAGTTTATCCTTAAAATAGAAGTAAGTAGGACTTTTCACAATTCTTTTATAATAGTATTCTGTACATTCATACTATTTTTTAGCTCAATGGGAATTATTGTAACCTTAAAAGTCCTATTTGACTGGATTATTCGTTAAAGAAAGTCAATGGATCTTAGACTATCAAATTGCAGTTAATAAATTAGAAAGGTTTAGACGTTTTTCAGCAAATAAATTTCAACTGTAACAATTTTAACATAACAAGTTGTTTCGATATCACGTTATCTCGGCGAGATTAGATAACCGACGAATTGTTTGTGACAGTTCCTTCTTTCTAGATAACATTAGTTTAAACAATAAAAAAGTAATGAAATAAAAGTATGTATGTAAAAACAAAAATATGCTGTATTGTTTCATTTAAATTTTATCGCATAGAAATTTTTTGAACGACTTTTTTAATCGACTTCAAAAAAGGAGGTTCGAAATTCGATATTTAGATATCGAATCAAATACCATAAAGGACGTACAGGACTAAAATATAACAATTATAGTTACATTTTCTTCATTTCTGTAGAAGAGAAAGTTTTTTGTGCCAAGTTGGCTGCCTTCTAAAATCTGCCACCCTAAGGCATTTACCAGTAGGCTACTGGTAAATCCACGACTGCCTAACTGCCTGTAACTAGCACGTTAAAGAGATAGATAGATACGGATTCGAAACTCAAACGGTCGAGATATAAAAACAGACATAACGTTACTAGTTTCTCGCAGTGTTAACTTATCGACTATTAAAAGAAAAAAAAAATTAGAAAATCACGCCAAGAATCGTCACCCTAATTACAACCCTTAACTACAAATTAGAGACGGAATCGACACACCGATTCAATTACAAGAAGATGATCTTCATGTCGTTTTCGAGAGCCATTTCCTGCGGATATTGACCGAAACGACACGACCGAACTCTTCCGACGACATATTTACACTATCATTGCCTGAACTATAACTAGCTCCTGAAAAACTTACAATATAACAATTATTGCTTCAACAATAAGAACTATAAAACGAACCGACATTCACATCACCGAATTTTTTTGTCAAAGGATTTTCCATCTTATTGTAATAGTAATAAGGCAACTTCCTGAAGCCAAAGGGAAAGGGTTTAGTAACACGTGCTTTCGGGAACCGTTTCCGCCGGATCGACTTATATTAAAAAGTGTTAACTTATCTCGATCTCTTTGATAGGTTATTAATGGATCCAATGTGGGGCGGCTATTGATTTATGATTGCGTTATTATAAACATTGAAAAAAGGTTTCACTGTAAATTTTATGTGCATTTTATTGAGTAACGAACGAACGTTCGTCTTGATCCAGGGCATTCTAAATCTAAATAAATACCTGGTGAAAAGTACCTTAATACAAAGAATGTGTGTAAAAATATTGAGATTGATGCATGCTTCATCCATATTATGTATATAATTGATACACGAGCCGTGATAGGCCAGTGGATATGACCTCTGCCTCCGATTCCGGAGGGTGTGGGTACGAATCCGGCCCGGGGCATGCACCTCCAACTTTTCAGTTGTGGGCATTTTAAGATATTAGATATCACGTGTCTCAAACGGTGAAGGAAAAACATCGTGAGGAAACCTGCATACCAGAGAATCTTCTTAATTCTCTGCGTGTGTGAAGTCTGCCAATCCGCATTAGGCCAGCTAGTTCACCAAACTATTGACCTAACCTCTCTCATTCTGAGAGGAGACTCGAGCTCAGCAGTGAGCCGAATATGGGTTGATAATGATGATGCAAATAAGACGTGTTTAAATTGGGTTAGGTACCTACTTACATAATATTATGAACTTACTCTGAAAAGAGCCGTAATAGCCCAGTAAGAGCCGTGATAGCCCATTAAGAGCCATGATAGCCCAACGAAGGAAAAGGAAAACATCGTGAGGAAACCTGTATACCTGATAATTTTCTTAATTCTCTATGTGTGTGAAGTCTGCCAATCCGCATTAGGCCAGCGTGATGGACTATTAACCTTACCCCTCTAATTCTGAGAGAAGACTCTTGTTCAGTAGTGAATATGGGTTTTTAATGATGATGATTACTCTGAACAAACAAACAAACAGAAAAAATCATCACCATATCGGCCGATGGACGTCCACAACAGGACATAGGCTTTTTGTAGGGACTTTCAAACATTACGATCCAGCCCCCCTACCCAAGTGGAAAGTCGATTGTCTTTCTACGATCGCTAACGCTTCGAAAACTAGAAAAATGTATGGGAATGACAGATCTTGATCACGTGACCTGTCGATAGCAAATGTAGCTGAGCCGCCTGCATCCAGCGAATACCTGCGACTCCCACAAAGAAAAGATAAATATACATAATTTAATTTCTTTAGGACTTCAATTTATTTATTTACTTAAATTAATTAACTCATAAAGTATAAGTAATTACATTACTTTTATTGTAACGTATTATTAAAAGTGAAGCCTTAAAACAATAATTCAAAGTATCGACATGGGAACAGGTTTAAACCGCCTACTCAGGTACGCGTAGCACGATCGTTAGATTGAGCGCTGTCCCTTTCCAAATCGGGCGGAAGAAATAGGACAGAGATATCGACGTCCATTATCAGAATTCACGGCGACGGTTGTGGTTAGCGAAGCCCTATTGTTTCACGTCTCATAAGAAGTGGTCATAAAATACGATCAGATTATTATAGCACCGGAATAAGTTACAAGTACAGTGGTTTTTCGGTAAAAAATGGCTTAGGCGCTGCGCATACAGAAAGCATTCAGGCGGGTTTCAAGCTTTTAACGCAGGGACCGAATCAAGAAATTCCATAACAAAAATAAACCTAACACCCAAGCCGTTCATCAAGTTAACATATTTCGACGTTATCATAACGACTCAATTGGACAAGTGGTGTGAAACTAAGGGGCAAAACTTATAGAACCAGAGTTTGATACCAGCGCAACGTAAAGACATTTTTTTTCTATTCTTCTCTAAAGAAAAAAACCAGGAAACCCAAGAAAAAGATATTTTTTCTTTTAATTTTTGCCATTTCTGAAGTGAAAGTCTACAGGCAATTTTGTATGTTATGTTTTTTTTCCTGGAATCACCAGATGCAGTGAGATTACATTTTATTAATTTTTGCTTTTACACATAAGGGCCCCGTATTTTTTTGACCATGGATGAAACTCAGAGAAGAACTTCTGAGTTCTACATATTGGTTACTTTATACTATGGTGGGGCTGTATTAACACAAATACATAGACTATAGAGTAGGTAGATTAGGTTAGGTTGAGAATCACAACTGATAATTTCTTAGAAGAACGAAAACTCATTAAGTATCTCATAGCCTAACCCAGGATCCGAATCCAGGACCAATTATCCAAAGCCACATAGGCTAAGCACTGAACCAATGAGGTAGTTGGTCCATTAGGTATCCCAATAGTATGTTGAGATATAATAAACTAGCTGACGCTGGTTTCACCCGCGTGGTTCCCATTCCCTTAGTAGTACGGGGATAATATATAGCTTATAGTCTTCCTCGATAAATGGGCTATCTAACACTGAAAGAATTTTTCAAATTGGACTAGTAGTTCCTGAGATTAGCGCGTCCAAACTAACTCTTCAGCTTTATAATCCTACTATCCTACTTATATTGTAAACGCGAAAGTTTGTATGGATGTTTGGATGTATGTTTGGATGTTTGTTACTTTACTCTTTAACGCCGCTACTACTGAAGAGATTTGGCTGAAATTTGGAATGGAAATATAACCTGGATTAACACATAGGCTACTTTTTATCCCGAAAAAAAACCATGATTTCCCGAGATTTGCGAAAACTTGATTTTGATGATATGATTTTTTTAATCTTTCACGGCTCGACTACTGAACCGAATTAGGTAAAATTTGGTTTTGAGATATATTATAGCATGGATTAACACATAGGCTACTTTTTATCCCGGAAAAATCCATGATTCCCGAGGGATTTGTGAAGAACTAAATTCCACGCGGATGAAGTCGCGGGCTTCCTCTAGTATTAGTATAGATGTTTCCCATTTGTTTCAGTCCCAGCAGTATGAAGCTGGAGTGGACGGAGAGCGAGTCGGACTACGGGCTAGAAGAAGCTGCCTTCTACGAGGCGCCAGCCGCCATACCGCCCGCGCCGCGAAAACATGTCTCCTTCAACTTGCGACTTGAACTGGTTAGTACTTTTTTGACGTGACAACGTCTTATAATTCGATGGAGCCGACTGCACACTCGAAAAAAGATGACGTCATGCGTCGTTCCCTCGCTCTAGGGTTGCCAACTTTTTTTACAAGAAATAAAGTATTCTTATGAAAATGCAACCATTTCATCAGTATTTTCGTATGACGTTGTCACGTTCAACTATCGTCAGTAAACCGACTTTACAGACAACCGATTTTTTTCTTTACAAGTTAGCCCTTGACTACAATCACATCTGATGGTAAGTGGTGATGTAATCTAAGATGAAAGCGGGCTAGCTTGTAAGGAGTAGCATGATCCAAATCCACACCTCTTTCGGTTTCTACACGACATCATACGTCGTCGTACGTACGTCTTTGCCTCCCACCAGCCAGACCAGGACCAATTAAGAAAATCTTAATTGACCCAAATACGAATCGGACCCAGGACCTCCGTCTTGTAAATCCACCGCGCATACCACTGCGCTACGGAGGCCGTCAAGGTACTAGGTATTCCTGATGATGATGGTGGAACTATAAATTTTGTATTTAACTACCTCTAAATATACGTACTGTTTTAAGAGACATTCGGGAAAACTAAGTAAATAAGTATTAACTTAGGATAGGGGTAGGGTAGGGTAGGTGTAGGGTGTCAGTAGAATAGGATAGGGGTAGGGAATGAGTCAAAGCGAAACGTGACCGGGTCTGCTAGTAAGGTTAAAAATTTCAAAACTATTAATAAAATTCTTTTGACGTAATTTAATTAGAAGTATTAATTAATAAAATAACCATGTTCAGTTTTCAAATTCCGGTTTTCAGGTAATTTAATATTACAATTAGCCTAATTACTCGTATTATTACATTGGTATTTACTTCAAGATGCACCCGAAACTCATTTCATTTACATATTCAAGAGATAAATACTTGAATATACCGTGTCATCAGAAATATTTGCGTAAGTACCTACTTACAGTTATTATCTAACTTTAAACTAATTACATAGGGACCTGCTTCGCTACAAGTTATCCCTCCGTCGAAGTATATGATCAAAGATCTAACGCGTTTACAAAAATTGGCTATAAAAAAATCCATGTTTTCGTCGTGTTAAAAGCTCCGTAAAAATGCCTTTTTGTGTAGTTGAATGTCTCCTCTCAGAACAAAATGAGAGGGGTTAGGCCTTAGTCCACCACGCTGGCCCAATGCGGTCCATGTCTCCATTTGTATTTCTAACTTATTTACATCAAACTTTTAAAAATAATCGATTCTTTATCCAGAACAGTAAAACAACGATCAATTAGTAATCGAATAGTCTGTGTAACAGACTAAACGTTGTCTATGTCAAAGTTGTATTAGTGTGTATAAAAATTACACGTTACACACATACATTTTTGCATCGCAGTTTATACACTGCGATGCAAAAAAAAGTTGATGTGTGAGACAACGGCAGACAATTTTGTTCGTGAATTTGGGTACTATGGTATACTAGTCCATATGTAATTAGTCTGAGCGACAACCTCACAAACTTTATCTCTTTACTTATTCTTCTTTTAAATACTTAACTATTGCTTTTACAGTTACAACTCACAACTTTCGAGCGGCCTAAGGTTGTAGCAACTAAAGTAGGGTAACATGTATTTCCAGTATGTAAGTACTGGATCCCAGATCTAACCATAATTATCGGTAGTGGTTGAACAAGTGCTATACTTGTTTAGTTTTACCGACAAGTTAATAATACTGAAGAACCGGTGAAGTAGCTCCGACTCCCGCCATTTTGTAGCAATCACAGAGTTGTTTAATGTACCTGCGTGCGTGTAGCTTTTCTAGTAATTCACGGCCATATAAAATCTTCTTATTTTCAACTAGCTGACGCCGCGCGGTTTTACCCGTGTAGTTCTCGTTTCCGTAGGAAAATGGGAATAAAATGTAGCCTTTAGCATTCCTCGATAAATGGGCTATCTAACACTGAAAGAATTTTTCAAATCGGACCAGTAGTTCCTGAGATTAGCGCGTTCAATCAAACAAAATATTGGTATAGATACGGTTTTTTATGTTTGTTTTTCTATATCATAATTAAGAGCCTAATTTTAATTGCTCAGTAGAGGGTCAGGCATCCCTCCTTATAGGAGAGGGGATATGGAACGTTGACCATCCAACCTGCTGAAAACTAGCGCATAGTCCAGTATTTTGCTTGGTTCATGCAGCACAATGCTGAGCTGGTGCCTTTTTCAAAGTTGTGCCAAGATGTCACAGAGTGGTGTTTGATGCTTCTACTACTTGAGTTTTGGTATTGAATTGCCCAGCTGATCAATACTTAGATATGTCATTTATCTACTGTATGATATCCACGAAGGGTTGTCAATAGGCACCGGATGACGTTTGATACATAGAATCTCAATTTCATATATGTCAACTAATATATGATACTGAGTGGAGACCCTTTTAGGATCAAATTACGATAGTTGTAACTTTAATTATTATTCCTTCCCTGTGATGTGAATCTTAAATAAACTTTGTTTTTTCTTTCCTTATGTAAAAAGCTGGTTAGCTTAGACCATCGATTCCCAAAGTGGTCCAGATGGATCCCCACGGGTCTACGGAAGACTACGTTGACGTGACAAAAATGGGGGTTCACGATTCGTAAGCGGGAGTCCACGAAAATTTATAGGAATCGGGAGTTTTCTAAATAAAATAACTTGTGAATTGATTGCTACCTTGTGCTGTGAGTAGATTTCAAAAATTAAAGTTGGCTGAAATAACTTTTTCCCTGGACAATTTTACTTTTTGTCATCCACTCACAGCACAATCAATTAATTAACTAAATAATCAATTCTCAATATTTTTTTGGAACTGTTTTCGTGGTGGCTGTTGATTCAGCTGCAACGAAAATTTCCATAGATGAATCTACTCACATTTTCTGTCGAGTTTTGGATAGAAATTTAGCAGGCGGTCCACCGAAACCTATTTAATTAGATAATGATAATCTAACCCAGAGGTTCCCAAACTTTTTATCCTCATAAACGAGAGTAAAAGTTTGGGAACCTCTAGCTTAGACTCATACTTTGTAAGGATTGTCATCAAGGCAACGTCCACCCTATGCGTACTGCGGTGTCAAAAACAACGACAGTTGATCACGCTCCACTGCCAGCACATCCGGCGCGGCGTCTCACTCAACCTTCCCGCACCTCAGCCGGAATATAAAGCTCCTTTATGATATACTTATGACAACCTCCGTGGCGCAGTGGTATGCGCGGTGGATTTACAAGACCTGAGTTCGATCCCCGGCTGGGCCGATTGAGGTTTTCTTAATTAGTCCAGGACTAGCTGGTGGGAGGCTTCTGCCGTGGCCTAGTTACCGCCAAGCGATTTAGCGTTCCGTTATGATGTAGGAACCGAAAGGGGTGTCGATTTTCATCCTCCTAACAAGTTAGCCCAAATTCATCTTAGATTGCATCATCACTTACCATCAGGTGAGATTGTAGTCAAGGGCTAACTTTTAAAGAATAAAAAAAAACTATCGAACCCCCCCGATTTGGTTCGCGTGGAATTCAATTTTCATAAATCCCGCGGGAACCATGGATTTTTCAGGGAAGAGTATAGACTTTTCCCTATGTGTCAACTTCCCCACGTGACCAAGTGGAGCTTAGACCCACGCTAACACCACCACACGGCTCCAATACGTACTGGTGGGCTATTCAAACAATCCCACAAAATTCTCAACTCAATACCAACACTTTTATTTAGTAAACAAGTAATTAAACGGTAAACGCGGCACTGATCAATCATCGGGAAACCGAAAAAAGAAAGAAGTTCCTATTTCAAAGTTGCCGCTTTTTATTTTTATTTTTAAACTTGCCCGTGACACTGACGCTAAGCTGCACTAATGAGTTTCGACATTAGCTTACTGCGACGGAAAAGTGTTGGGGATTTTTACGAATGGGTTACAAGACATTGCTTCATTATCATAATGTGTAGGTATCTTACTACGAGTAGACAAGATAATGAAGTTTTTTTTCCGTTTGGATATTTATAACTAGCTAACGCCGCGCGGTTTTAGCTGCGTGGTTTCCGTTCCCGTAGGAATATGGGGATAATATATAGCCTATGGCCTTCCTCGATAAATGGGCTATCTAACACTGAGAGAAGTTTTCAAATCGGAGCAGTAGTTCCTGAGATTAGCGCGTTCCATTAAACAAACAAACAAACATACTCTTCAACTTTATAATATTAGTAGACAAGATAATGAAGTTTTTTCTGTTTAGATTATGTAGTTCCTATGTATTGCTTTATAACTAGCTAACGCTGCGCGGTTTTACCCGCGTGGTTCCCGTTCCCGTAGGAATATAGGGATAATATATAGCCTATAACCTTCCTCGATAAATGGGCTATCTAACACTGAAAGAAGTTTTCAAATCGGAGCAGTAGTTCCTAAGATTAGCGCGTTCAATCAAACAAACAAACTCTTCAGCTTTATAATATTAGTATAGATCAATATCTATAGGTATAAAACAAAATTAAACTAAATTATTTTTCTGTTTGAAAGCAGATTTTTTTACGGAAACTCGATAAATATTTATCGAGTAGTTGAAAAGCCTACATCTCTTGGAAAATGAATGAAAAGGTTTCGGAGTGTAACCATTAATACTGCCGCTTGGATTAGTCCGTTTATCGCACATAATAGAAAAAAACATACATACAGCCGAACGTAGAACCTCCTCCTTTTTGGAAGTCGGTTAAAAACAGTCGTTTATTTGTAGATAATACGCAATAAAGTATTATTATCAAATCTATTATTAGATTATTAACTAATCGTTCGAGTAATACCTATTTATATGTCTTATAGTAAGTGCTTGTTTTCCATATCAGTGATTTCCACAATCCATTCATAGTCTAGGTGAAATGTAGAACATCATTGTTAAATAAATATTTATAAATGAGAGTCGAATTAGTTATACATATACGAAACGTACCTGTTCCTAAATTGCTTGCTTTCTTCAACAAATTATATTGGTACCTTCTTAGACAAATCGCCCTAACTCAGACCTCATCATTTTTGATGCGCCCTTTTGAAGTCAACTGCAATCTAACAAGACTACAATATGATTTTTTTTTACTTTTTAGAGTTCCGTACCTAAAGAAAATGAACGTAACCATTAGACTTTGTTATCCGTCTGTATGTCTGTCGGTTTTTAGTCTTTCAACGTATTACGTCTCAGACACTACAAAAGTATATTGAGATGACAGCTTAAAATATCGACTAATATTATAAATGCAAAAGTAAGTTTGTCTGTCTGTTACCTTTTCACAGTTACCACTAAACCGATCTAGATGAATTTCAGTAGGTTCAGTTATAAATGGTATATTGGAGCATAAAATATGCTATTTTTATATCGGAAAAAATTGTAAATATGGCGGAGGGATTTGTATAAACAAGAATTTCACGCGAACGGAGACGCAAGCACTAATTTACATCTTAAAAATCCGAACGTAAGAAAAAATTAAGACGTGATTATGTGGACAAATTTATTTTGATTTAATAGGAGCTTATCATTAAATCATTAAGCGGCAGTCATTAATAACCACGGCTAAAATAAAAAGCGCCGCCTGCCACCTCGCTGACACCTCTACCGGCTCCCGACTGTCACCATAAAGAATAACTTGACATGATTTATGTGTTGGAAGATATTGAAAGTAGTACTTTTCAATCTATATATGATAATAACAGTAGCAGAGCTTTGTGTGCCATTGCTTCTATCGGGAAGTAGGTACTACAGCTTTGCTGATTTCTGCTGACAATCACCTATGTTGCATTTAACCTGTGAGTGCCGGTGTACCTACTCACAAACAGATAACATCTATATACTAATAATATAATAAGGAAAGATTTGTATATGTATATGACGGCCTCCGTAGCGAAGTGTAAGTTTAATTCCACTTTTCCTAAAACCGTGAACAAATTAATTGACTAAAATTTTAGAAATCTGTCAACAATTTTCGACCTTCTCGGACTGGCCAATAGCAATTAATTGTATTTAATAATGTGTAATGTTATGATTACATAGGTATTATGTATTTTGACTATTACCTGATAATTTCACCGGTTATACATGAAGTTAAAGGTAAGCATTAGTGGATTCAACCGAGCGTTCCTCATTAAGGGCTGCCATGCGATATCCGGCGGCTAATTAAAGGGATAGTTACGTCCGCCTCGCAGGATATGACATATTTCTTGTGATTTTTCTTCACGTTATTATTGTCTACATTTCGCCCCTAATTCGGTACAAAAATATCTGGTAAATAGGAACGTATGAAACTCGCTCACTATGATATATTTATGTGAGAAAAAATATTGTAAGCACCTTTGTAAGAATTTATCAACCCTAAATCGAAGTGACAATATTTCAGATTTTTTTTCCAATGTATTAAATAACTAGTATTAAGGCAAACAAAAACAAAAATATGTCTAGTGGTTTTCGAAATTTTACTGGATAAATTAATATTGCACTTCAATTTTTAATTTTTTTACTGCACACACAACTAAAATGTAAACAAACTAAATTACAGAAGCTTAATGGTAATATTTTTCAAAAAAAACACGCTACGAGTATTTCGCAAACATCGATCATAGTATCAGAGAAAATTTTTTTTACAATAAAAAATAAAAAATTAAAAAATATTTTATTTAATTTTTTATAGAAGGTACTTTTTTATAGAAGGTACTAAGTAGTGACCTATATGGTATTGCCATGCACTACATAGCCTGTGAATTGCTATTTTTACAATGCCTACTGTCCCCTATACTCAATAGTAATAAATTAGTTTCATTGTCACATTTTGAATCCTCGAAAGGAAGTAGATAATATATAGTGAGGTTAATTGACTATTTGTCGCGCGCAACATCGTTCGGCAGTGAAGTGTGGGCTTGCTCGAACTTGTCACACTACATCACACGTCGCTACTTTTTAAACGTGCGTACGTAATCTATGGGCTTAGTATAAGACTACTATATTAATAAATAAGGATTCTGTATGCTTGAATTATCTTTAAGTTTGTGATTGTAAAATTGACTGAGTTATTGACATTAGGAGGAAAATTTCATTTGAATTAATTTAAACAGACACACGATTTTAGAATTTGAACTTTAATAACTATAATAATTATTTTGAAATCCCTTAAATATCTATTTGTCTAAATTCAAATCGAATTTTTTTTTTAAACGAAAACAAAAAATAATATTTGCCATTTTTATAATTTTTGAGTTATACCACTTTATCTATATGTATAGATACTCTTAACTAATTTTTTTTTGTTTAATTTTTAATTTAGATGCTAGTGTTAAGGTGTACAGAACTGACAAGCGTTTGATATAGACATTTTCACATACATATTATTATGGTGGTGTGTAAAACTAATTAAATTTCTTGAAATAAACGAACCTTCAGTTTATACACACAAATGCTTTTATTCTACCACTACATTCTAAACCAAACAGACTTCCCAGAATAGATGGACTATACCACAATAATTCCATGAATAGTCTAATAGCAGAAAGTGTAGCCTTTCAAGTTTCAGCGTTCTTCGTATTTACAAAACATGACTATTATTCAACGTAATGTGTTGTAGTTAGATTAGTTTTATCGTTCGCCAGCTCGCCTAATTTAGCGGTCCGTTAGCTAATAGCTGTGTGATTCAACTATATTCAAATGTGTGACACGATGTTGTACTCGTAATTGTAAAGAATTGTCATACATTTCTTAAAACTAAAAAACATGTATGGTACCTACTTCAGCCGGGCTAGCATGGGCAAGGGATAAAATTTTTATCCACCCATTATATCCACTGACTAAGGATATAAATCCACCCGTCATAGCATGGCCACAAGGGAAAGACAAATTAATCCCCGATTGACATTACGCGTGGAGATCTTTTCCTCGACTATGGCATATGGAGTGGATAAAATGATATACTTTGGGACTTTTGACATTTAAACGCGATAAATTTATCCCTGTGAAGTTGATGTGGGGATAAAACTTTACTTAAAAAAACAATTATGTCTCGCATGTTTTGGTCTTTAACAATTGCTTCGCAATATGGGGTAGGGTAGGGGTAGGGTAGGGGTAGGGTAGGGGTAGGGTAGGGGTAGGGTAGGGTAGGGGTAGGGTAGGGGTAGGGTAGGGGTAGGGTAGGGGTAGGGCAGGGGTAGGGCAGGGGTAGGACAGGGGTAGGACAGGGGTAGGGCAGGGGTAGGGCAGGGGTAGGACAGAGGTAGGGTAGGGGTAGGGTAGGGGTAGGGCAGGGGTAGGGTAGGGGTAGAGGTATAGAAGGGTAGAGTAGGGATAGAGAATAAGTGCATTTATGTCAAAACGAAGCTTGACCGGGTCCGCTAGTATGATAGATACTATAGATACCTACTACAAACCACCGCAAAAAACAATCACCAAACAAAACAATGCCAACAGAAAACAGATAAATAATATGCACAAAATAACCAAATATTATCAAATTTACGTTTATTTCGGACTATTGATATACCTAATGCCAATTTATAGGATATCTACAAATGGGTGGATAAGTCTTTCCCTCCGTTTATCCACCGGGGATAATATATCCACCGGCGTGCCCATGCGCGGTGAGTGGATAAAACGAGTGTGGGGGATAAACGTTTTATCCTTTCCCCGTGGATAAATTTCTACCTTGCCCGTGCTAGCCCGGCAGATTGTCGAACTGGTGTATGTACGTAAGAACAAAAAGTTTTGTCAATTAAATTAAAATATCTACGCAAAAGGAAATAAATTAAACATCACGTGTCTCAAACGGTGAAGGAAATCATTGCGAGGAAACCTGCATACCAGAAAATTTTCTTAATTCTCTGTGTGTGTGAAATCCGACTATTGGCCCGATCCCTCTCATTCTGAGAGGAGACTCGTGCTTAATAGTAATCCGAATATGGGTTGCTAATGATCATGATGATGACGCAAAAGGAAAGCTGAATAGCTTCGTAACGTAAAAGACTTTTTAACAAATATACCACTTTATTATTGTTTGTATTTATAGTGATATCCTAGTAGATTTAGATCTATATTTACAATACATTTTTTAAGTCGTAGTTGTAACCTTACTACAATCAGTTATTCTAAATCATATAATCAAACTGACCTACGCAAATCTCCATCGGAATCTTTCCTGCTTCCATACTTAGAAAACTAGTATGTATTTAAAATCAACAAACAATTGAATATGAAGACGTGAATAAAATTAATATTTTAATTTTGTACTATTATTAGGTTAAGTTAGCTTAAGTTTCTTGTGCTTAAGTGTATTGTTTCACAATAAAAAAAAAATCATTGATATACTTAATTATTACGAATAAATGCTTTTAAAAGATTACACTAAAACTTAATATTTAATTTATAAAATGGCAATATATTCAATACAAAGGTTACATGTCACTTAACAACGGGGTCCATTAGAACTATTTAAGCCGGGGGGATGCACAAAAAATAACAAATAGTTTATCAATCGTCGACATAGGTAAAGTAAGTATAAATTGGGATCGTGCCCCCTATATCGGTAATCACGTGCCAAGCGCAGGGGTGGGCTCGACCCCTCGCTGCAGAGCGTAAAAATATCCCCCACTGTTTACTGGTTAATCATCGCGTACGCATCAATGAATTGGAGTGGTACAAGTCATTCATAATACTCATACGTCATAGGTGTTTCTAATAAAAAACTGACCTGTTTAAATTAATTTTCGTTGGGACGTTTAGGCTGTGATTTAGATCTATTGTAGGATACCGGTAAGCTCAATTTTTAATGATCTTTTCCATAATACTAGCACTAGAAAACGCAGTGTTGGTTGACTCCCCTACCAGGTGGATTAATGACATCAATCGAGTCGCAGGGATGCGCTGGATGCAGGTGTCTCGGGATCAGTAGCGTAGCATACCTTGGAGGGGCCCTGTATCTAAATTAGTTGGGGGGGGGGGGGGGATATGAAGGGTAAATATTTGTTAAAACAGAAAGATGTTGCTACGCTCCTGCTCGGGATCGTGATGTTTGGAAGTCCCTACAACAGGCCTATGTCCTGTAGTGGACGTCAATCGGTGGATGGGATAGTTATTATGGAAAATAAGATCAATATTAACTTATTAATACACATAGACCAAAGATTACCGGGATATTTGTAAAATAAAATTTCTAATCTAACAAAAATCTTTTAACATACCCAGTTAGTTAAAAAATCATGCATTATTAGTTTCCTTATATTTAATGTGACATGTTTTGTTATGAGAAGTATAAACATGAACGCACAAATAATATAAATCATGAAACCCATAAAAATCTAGACCTTAACCAACCAACCAACTAACTAACCCAGATCTAATGATCTTAAATGAACGTGACGTCACTATTGAACCGTATTTAGTATGGGGCGTTTGTAAGCGATCCTAGGAAGCGCCCCAAAGATATCCTTATATCTATGAAAGTAGTTATCGCAGATACAAGTTACTTTTACAAAATTGATGTAAGTACTATTAGCAAACCCTTAATTAAAGGATAATATATACTCAGTGATTACGTGTTAAGATTAGATAATTTGGTAACGTTTTCCGCGATATAATGATTCATTCAAAGCATTGACACCAAAACACTGGATACCGAGACGTGTGTAATTGACACTTTTATTCCCTCATTTATTTAAAATACACCTGATGAGTACGCGACAAAAATACAAAAGCTTACGTATTTTAGGTTGAGATTACGATTTGTACCCAAAAAGCGATCGTTGGCCTAAGTTAACTGACTATTTTGAATGGCTTAAAATAATAAAGGTAGTCGCATGAGAATTGTTTTTAAAGCAACAATTTAAGGTTTGTTTCATCAGGGTAATTAAGTATAATACGAAATAAGATAGATAAACGTTAGTTTTAGTGACCTATGCAACGGCATAGCTACCCAGGGGCTAGGCGTTACAATGCTCAGGGGCCCTCAAGCTCGTCGTCATCAACTCATATTTGGATCACTGCTGAGCACGAGTCTCTTTTCAGAATGAGAAGGGTTAGGCCAACAGTCCACCACGCTGACCCAATGCGGATTGGCAGACTTCACACACTCAGATAATTAAGAAAATTCTCTGGTATGCAGGTTTCCTCACGATGTTTTCCTTCACCGATTGAGACACGTGATATTTAATTTCTTAAAATGCACACAACTGAAAAGTTGGAGGTGCATGCCCCGGACCGGATTCTCCTACCAGAAGAAAATCTCCTACCAGAGACCACTTATAATCCGCAAGAGTGTTGACCCATAGAGATTGGGCCCATTTTTGTTAGCAAACAAAATATTTTCCACTACATTTTTAAACACTTCCCTAAAATTATCTGTTTTAAAACAAATTTTGTAACTAATAAATTATTTCGTAATACAGCCAAATTACAATAGGGATGATGAAAGTTTTTTAAATTGTATATAAATTAAGAGTATACTAATAGCAAAGCAATTTTGTAAAAGTAACATGATATCTGCGATCATTACTTTCGGAGCTACAGGGATTTAAAGGGTCAGATTTGCGGCGCTGCCGCGGATCCCTGAAAAACGCTCCATACAAAATGGCACGATTTAGTGACATCGTTGGCTCGCTGATCGTTAGGTTTGTATGGGCGTTCAAACAAAATTACTAATATCTTTGTTATTTGTGCGTTTATGTTTATAGTTCACATATTGAAAAATGTCACATTTAATGTAATGGAGCTGAAACTGTATGAATTTTCATCTAATTACGATAAAAAAATTTAATAGATTTTGAAATTTTATAATGTTATTTATTTTGCAAATATCCAGTCAATCTTTGCTTTTTATGTATAAATTAGTTAACAATGACCTTATTTACCCGAATGTATCATAAAAATCAATATATTCAAACATAAAAAAGTCATCATCCCCATTCAAAGATGTAAATTACAATGTTGATTGAACAATTCTGATGCTATCGATATTTCTATTTGAACAATAAATCTGTGTTACATTGATAAGTAAAAGTACAAGACGGTGAGCACTTGAATTTTAGATAAAGCGGCATTTCTGTTCTTGATATTTGTATCGCGCATAATTTACATACATTTATAATTCCTCGAAATCTACAGACTGAACTCGTATCTACATACTCAATATATAGCAAAGGTTCTCAACTTACGCGATAATGCCCACAAGTGGGTGTTTGAGACTTTCAAGGGGCATTAAAAATCCCAAAGAAAATTAAAATGGATTATTATAGTATTTTATGGAAAATTCAAGTATAGATTTCACAGAAGGAGAAAATTAAATAATAGACACTTTTATGTAATCACCTTGGTGAGGGCACTACCGTGAGAGGGCATACTGAAATTAAGCCTAACTAAAGCACATATATTTAAATAAGAATTGAACTAAAAGATTTCGTATTTAATTTTAAATAGTATAATTTCCTATTGATTAAAATTGAATTTTCCTTACAGTAATGTAAGAAAAAAATAAATACTTCATTAGATTAAGAACAAAGTTCTTATTTAAATAAAATAATTGGGTTCTTCGAATAAAGAAATACTGGATAGAAGCAGGCGTTACTTTGCGGAAGTTAATCATAAATATGTAATGATTTATTTATTTTCCGACAAAATACTCTCTACGTACGTTTTACCCCGAAACCGGAGCATCCTCAGATTTGACTCTAGTTGTAGATTCAACATCTCCTGTCGGAGTCGGACCTGGGTGACGTTGTTGCATGGGTTCGTCGGCTTTTCGCGGATGATAGAAAAATAAATAAATTACTCAAACAACAAACAAAGAAAGAAATACTCTCAAAAATTTCTTACTGCCCTCAGTGGGCAAAATAAGTTTGGGAACCTATGTCGTATAGTATAGCACTAGACTAATGTCCTCGAGATTTTCAATTGTTTGCGAATATTCTCCGTTTCGTATTTCCAACGCGGCGCATGTGCCAATCGGCGGCGGAAGTGCGTTTTGCCCGGTGAATAGTATATTGAATGTGATGCCGATGATGGCTCTAAAAAATGGGTTCCTGTCTTGTCCTCGAGCCTACGTCACTAGCATTGTTTGTAAAGCTTTTATGTCAGTTGGATTAAGCTTGACTCACCGACTATTTTAAAAGCTCTATCATGTTTGCGATGCGGTGATTTTTTGATTGCATATTGTGTTGATACTATAGTTAGCCTATGTGGATTCGGATCACCAGGTTCTGGGTGAGCTATGTAATACTGAGCGCCGTGGTAGGCCAGTGGATACGGCCTCTGGCTCCGATTTCGAAGAGTGTGGGTTCGAATCCGATCCGCGGCATGCACCTCCAGCTTTTAAGTTGTGTGCATTTTAAGAAATTATGAGTAAATATCACGTATCTCAAACGGTGAAGGAAAAACATCGTGAGAAAACCTGTACCAGAGAATTTTCTTAATTATATGCGTGTGTGAAGTCTGCCAATCCGCATTAGGCCAGCATGGTGGACTATTGGCCTAAGCCCTCTCATTCTGAGAGGTGACTCGAGCTCAGCAGTGAGCCGAATATGGGTTGATGATGATGTTCGGAACGTGAAGCACGTTAAATATAGGCGTCACATATCCGCATTGTAAGTAATGGACAGCGCATTGTACGGATTTTTAATTTTACAGTAGATTCATGCGATCCGTACTGACTATCTACGTATATGACTGTCTGTACAAAAAATACTACGATCCGTTTGATGCAATGCGTCCGATAATTACGATGCAGATGTGTGTACACCTACCACTAGTCGTCGGTCCCGGTCATTATAATTAATCTGATAGAAGACCGCCAACCTGCATCAGCAACGTGGTGGGTTTAAGCTCCACATCCCCTCTTCGGGGCTGGTTCTATAGTGGGCTGTTAAAAACCGCCGATAATGATGATTACTCCTCCGGATGACGGCCAAATAAGCGCCAGTTCTTGGGTCAGATGACACAGATCACTATGTCAAACATTAATGATCATTAATGATCAACTTTCATTTGTTTTAGTGCGATGAAGGCGGCGGCACAGCCGAGGGCATCAAGACCGAGCCTCCAGAGGCGGAGGAACCTCGTGCCATGCAGAAAGTGCCTTCGCTCTCCGACCTCACAGACCCTGAGGCATCGCTCGGTAAGTCTTTACACTAGTCGAATATTTATTTTATGTTTTCTAGTTGTTTTAAATATTTACTGAAGAGATGGGAAATAAAGCAACATAGGTAATGTGATATTGGACAGAAACAGGCGTTACTTTGCGGAAGTTCATCATGAATATATAATAATTTATTTATTTTGCTATTATCCGTGGAAAGCCGACGAACCCATGCGACAACTTCACCCGTTTTGAGTAGTTTGTCGGACCTGGGTGACGTTGTCGCATGGGTTCGTCGGCTTTTCGTGGATAATAGTAATTAACGAATAATGGCAACACTGGTTTGATGTAAATTACAATTGTGTGAGACAGTAAGAATGTCTTGAAAAATAAACCGTATAAATATACGAATATTATTTATTTAATTATTTATTCTCGATTGCATCAAAGAGAAAAAATAATATACAAGAATATTACCAAAAAAGAAAACATATAGTAGAAATTAGAATATTATTTATTCTTGTCTAAGTCTCTTTAAGTACCCTCGATTTATTTATATGAAAAAACAATAGAAACGTCAATCGTTCAAGGAATGCTGCCTGCTTGATGGGCACCCTACCAAGGGAGGCAAGTTTTGATAAGTATCTAAGTATTAGTAAGTATTTAAGTATTAGTTTTAATTTATTTTAATTTTATAGTTTAAGTAGTCAAATTATACCTCATTTTAATAGTAAAATTTTATTTAAGTATTTTAAATTTATAATTTCGTCTAAACTCTTACTATTTAACCTTTAAAATCAAAATCAAAAATCAAAATTCATTTATTTGAAGTAGGCTCAATTTACAAGCACTTTTGACACGTCAGTTGACTATTTGTAAAGATTCTGCTGAGAAGATACCGGCAAGAAACTCAACAGTTGCTCTTTTGAAATGAAAAAGTCATACAGTATTATAATTTACAATTGATAAAAATTACAATTTCTTATAGTTTTACTTCCTGTGTGAAGGTAGAAGCTGATCCAATGGCCTACAAGCACATTTATCATTAAGGAACTCATCGATAGTGTAGTAACCTCGACTAAGTAAATGTTTTTTTAACACATTGCTTAAAGTTGTGCATTGGCATTAATCAAACAATGGTAGAATATGTGCCACCTTATCCTCAATAGAGACATTTAAAATTGAATATTCCTGGGTTATAGCGTCTTATGAATATACCTACTCGTGACATACTCGTACCTACGGCACGTGTCATAATTCAGGAGTCAGACAACAGGTTTATTTGCAATTTCCTCCGCGCCCGAAGGTTGAGTATGACATCTCCAATCATAGCATCACACCTTGTAATTCTCCCCTGTAAACGGTAAACGTTAGACGAGAGGATATACCCACCTATCTTAGAAGTCCGGTTTGAGCTCTATTATGTTAACTGCCCCCCTAGCCAAGTGGCGTGTCGATTCTCTTTCTACGATCGTGTTCGAAAACTAGAAAAATGTATGGGAATGACAGATCTTTATCACGTGACCTGTCAATAGCAAATGTCATTCCCATGTCATCCGGTGCATATTAACGACCCTTCGTGGATATCATACAGTAGGTAGATGACATTTCTCAGTTGATTTGATGTTTATTGTAATAGGTTGTTAAAAAAAATTATCGTTTCGTTATTAAGATTTAAAAAGTCTGTTCTCTCGTCCTACTCTCGTGTCAAAATTACAATTTTGGATATGGGATTTGAGTATGGATTTTATTATTTAATAAAGACTAGTGAACATTTTGAATTTATGAGGCTTACGATTAACTTGTAGCTGCTCCAAAAATTAAAACTTTTACATTTTTAACATGTAAATATTCACAATTCATTTGTTTCAAGTATATTCAAGGCTCAGTATACAAGCACTTTTGATACTTGTAATGATTCTATCACCGGTTCGGAAGGCAGGTTCTGCTGAGAAGAAACCTGCAAGAAACTCAACAGTTGCTCTTTAAAAAAAATCATACAATATTATAATTTACGATAGATGACAACACAATTTCTTATATACTTAAACATAAATTTATATATCATCTAAAATGAAATATTACTTAAATTGAAAATATAATTATCT
This sequence comes from Bicyclus anynana, assembly GCF_947172395.1. NCBI lineage: Eukaryota > Metazoa > Arthropoda > Insecta > Lepidoptera > Nymphalidae > Bicyclus > Bicyclus anynana. The sequence continues at coordinate 4,171,504 of NC_069103.1, read as the reverse complement.
ATGGCCCCGGTGCCCCGGTATGGCAGAGGAAGAAGCAGTACAAAGTAAATATTTTTAGTTTCGTCAAGGGAAGTAAAACATATGGCGTCTGAGGGCTTCATCGCATATTTTTAATCGTTTCTTTGGATTTTTTTAGTGTTCGCTCGAATTAGGACTTAAAATTCTGTAAAATCAAAATCAAAAAATCATTTATTTCAAGTAGGCTCAGTTTACAAGCACTTTTGACACGTCAGTTGACTATTTGTAAAGATTCTACCACCGGTTCGGAAGGCAGGTCCTGCTGAGAAGATACCGGCAAGAAACTCAACAGTTGCTCTTTTGAAAAAGTCATACAGTATTATAATTTACAATTGATAACAATTACTGTTTACATTTCTTATAGTTTTACTTCCTGTGTGAAGGTGGAAGCTGATCCAACGGCCTCCAAGCATCTTTATCATGTTGTAGGAAACTTTCCTTTCCCGACTTAAGAGGTATCCTGTAAAATAAAAGAGTACCTATAATTAATATACCTAATATACAATATTTACATACATAATGCAAAAAAACCAAGTATCTCTCAAAAATGTATTTTTTTAAAGATACTTGGATGCGATCGATAACTCACCAAGATCAAGTTATCGATCGAATCAGTCAATTCACACATATTCGGCTCACTGCTGAACTTGAGTCTTCAATCAGAATGAGGGGTTATACCAATCCACCACGCTGACCCGATGCGAATTGGCAAAATTCACACATGCAGAGAATTACGAAAATTCTCTAGTAGGTATGCAGGTTTCCTCACGATGTTTTCCTTCACCGTTTGAGACTTGTGATATTTAATTTCTCAAAATGCACATAACTGAAAAGTTGGAGATGCATGCCCCGGACCTGACCTACACCCTCCGGAATCGGAGGCAGAGGCATATCCACGGCTCTAGTATTGTATTGGAGTAGGATTATTTCATTTTGTACAATTTGTAGGTACGTACCTACAATGTCTAGTGCCTGCCCTAGTTAAAGACCCTGTGTACGCCACTGGTTCTATGGAGTAGCTGGACGTAGTACTGCAGTATAATTTCACGCTATAGGTATTAGGTGCGCTGGTTACGCTAACTATTAAGGGGGCTGGAATGATTAGCAAATAGGTGAAGCCCGAATAGGATAATGCGGCGCATCCTCGTTACGAGCCATGCACCAGCCTCACTTCACTATAACACATTTACTTGCTTCGTGGACTTGAACTTCGGTTTCCTTGTCATTTACGATGTAAGTCAAGGTGCAACGTCTTTACTCAATTTTCGTTAATGACAAAAGTGAAATTGTGACTATATGTTGTCTTTACTAAATTTTCGATATTGGCAAAAGTGATATTGTGACTATATGTTGTCTTTTCTCAATTTCTGTTAATGGCAAAAGTGATATTGTACTATATGTTGTCTTTACTCAATTTTCGTTAATGGCAAAAGTGATATTGTGACTATATGTTGTCTTTACTTAATTTTCGTTAATGGCAAAAGTGATATTGTGACTATAAGTTGTCTTTACTCAATTTTGGTCAATGGCAAAAGTGATATTGTCACTATATGTTGTCTTTACTCAATATTCGTTAATGGCAAAAGTGATATTGTCACTATATGTTGTCTTTACTCAATATTCGTTAATGGAAAAAGTGATATTGTGACAATACCTTCTAAAGCCACCACAGTGTCAAATTCATAGTTGTGTGTAGTGTAAGGACACAGAATATATTTATTTGTGTTAAGTAGTTTTGATGTGTTACCTCCTCCCCCTCAAAAATAATTTATTACTTAAAAAAACTAAAAAAACACGCGTTTAGCACGCACTAAAAATTACAAATGGATTTGTATTATTAGATTTGATTATATTAGATTTGATACCCATACCATAGGGGTGGATTTCAAATAGCCTGTCCGCCATCTTGGGGAGGCCGCAATATTGGATTTGAAATTTTGGAAAATTGGATTTGTTTCTTAGCTAGTCATGTATTGTCATCGGAACTCAGAGCGTGTGCGAAATTTAGTTCTAATCGAAGACCGGGAAGTGGGTCAAATTAGAATTCCAAGATTTTCATACAAGTGAAGCTGATATACGGGTAAGCGCGTTAAAAAGACAATTTTGTTGGTGAATTTGGATGCGATACTGGTCCATCTGTAATTGGTCTGAGTCTGAATGTGATAAAAAGTAGGGGTATAACAAATTATTTCCTTAAAGATCCACATACAACTTAAGCCGGCGCTAAGAGGACATGTAAATAGATACAGCTCGCACATTGTTCCCACGTCACATCTCGGCGTGAAACAATAGGCCCCTATCCCACCACCGGGGTGGGCCGCAACGCCTGTAAATACTAAAGTTCACTGACCTTTGAGGGACCAAAATCGAAATTTATACGACCTCCCAGTACTACAACTATCACTTGATTGGCAACATTAAAAAAATGTAAAGACATGACAAATATTCTTTTAAAAATAAATAAATTGAAAAAAAAGCCATAGAATGATAGCCTGTGTTAGCTAGATTTTGGTCATTTTATTAACACTTAAAGTATGTCAGCTCATGGTCCTGCGATAGAGAAATACGATGAACAAGAACTACGAGTATGAAATTTAGTCCGTGGTAGATTTAGGAATTAGTGGGATTCGAGGCACCAGTTCCTCAACCGTCCAAACTTATGTTTTCAATCGATTAAAAAAAAAGAGAGTTCTTCAATTTCAAAACATATATTAGGTACAGTTAAACTAATTGAAAAAAATCCAGGGATCCAAAAATCTAAATTTTCGGCGATTTAGAATTATAAAAAATAATTAAATATATTACAGTTAAAAATTCAATTTAAAAATATATATTACAGTTGAAAATTTAAAATTGATCAACTTAAATATTGTATCAACATATATCAAGATATCGTGAAAATAACTTATGACTGAATAAAATAAGTATATTCTTTGACACTCACAAATAACGTGGCTTTCTATTGGTAAAACACTTTTCAAAATCGGTTTAGTAGATCCTGAAATTACCCCCTACAACACCACAAACTTTACTTCTTTATAATATTAGTAATAAGTAATCTTGAATTGAATTAAAAACAAACTAACATGTCTCATACAATTTACTAAAATGGAGCACAAAAGGAATAAACATATTGCAAAATACAGGAAACTCAAAGTTAATTAAAAATCTAACTAACAGATAAAATATATTATTCTAACAATTTTGAATCATCAACAAGTGATTTATTGAGTTACTTTTCAGTAGTCGGAATTAATAACATTTATAATTTGTAAAAAAATATAGTGTCCTAGCATCTTCTATAAAGACAGATTCGTTGCAAACATTCTCCAGACACCGTCTAAGACAAAGATAATTTTATACTATAGATCGGTTACGTCTCTACAAAATCACCACAAACAGTGATCCGAATAATAGGCTACAAAACTGAGCGCACATACACAAATTTGTCTTTAATTCCATTATTTATTTATGTATATACAGTTTTTACATTTCCTGAACACACAACTCGACATTGTAGACGATAGTTAGATATTATTTGTTTAAATAACGTTTGTTGTGGACCAAAACTAACATTGAGATTTGGAAATTTTCTCTTTTGAGCGCCTCATTTTTCATGACCTAGTAACTTATCTAACAATATTTAACATCATTGGTCTAAGATACTTGTAATGTAGGAGACTGCATAGCTAGATTAGGGTAGTTAGTAGGGTAGGTTAGTTGACTCATATCAAATTTAATATAAACAAAATCAAATTCGCTTATTACATGAAATAAGGGTCCGAAATATGTCGATTTTGTAATTAATAAAAGTTAAGAGTGTGCAATATGTAATTTGGTGGTTACAAATGGTTAGGAGCCTGATATTTCTTGCAAAACTTAAATTAAAAAATCATGCATTTTTTCCAAATTTCCAAATGTCAAAATCGCTGTCGTCCATTTTGTGACGTCTTACTAATATAAACAAACTAATATTTTTGTCAAACGCTCCGTTTGTAAGGTATTTTTATAGTGACGTCATGATACAGTTGAAATATAGAACATCATGGCCAACAGGCGTTTTGGCCTGATAATATGAAAAAAAAATCAATCTAGTATCTAACTTAGAATAAACGTATAATAACGTGGAATAGTAACTAGTACGAATAGAATGATAATGAACCATTTAAAAAAGTGTCAACTAGCCTATTGACACATGACACACAATCATATGCCGCTTTGCTATGGAGTAAATGAGGTGAAAATTCTTTCAGCATAACGAATGCCCAATCGCCACCCACCCCAGGATGTTGCGGTGACCACTTCCCATGTTGTTGATCGCTACAGAGGATGTTGCCAAAACTACGCAAGCCTGTTTTCGTTTGCGCTATCCGCTTTACCTCGTATTACATTGTTAACTAAATATTTAATACTTACTTGCTTTTCACCACGTCTTTGTAAATGCTATGTAATTGTATATTGTACACCTATTATATGCGACTACAATTCCCAGATATTTTGATTTCAAAAACAATTAGAAATAAAGACAATATCAATTTTTTTTTGATCGACCGTGATAGCCAAGTAGGTTCCATGTTTTATATCGTAATTACTATATCAAAATAAATTTCTAATATTTTTTCTGTTTTTCCCATTTCTATACAAACTGCGTGTGTTCAAATCCGGTCAAGGCCATGCACCTCCAAGTTTTCAGTTGTGTGCATTTGAAAAAAATAAATATCTCGTGTCTCAAACCGTGAAGGAAAAGAATCGGAAGGAAACCTGCATACCTACCTGAGAATTTTCTAAATTCTCTTCGTGTGTAAAGTCTGCCAATCCAAATTGAGCCAGCATGGTGGACTAAGACCTAACCCCTCTCATTCTGAAAGGAGATTCGTGCTCAACAGTGAACCGAATATGGGTTGTTAATGATGAATGGTTCACACCAAGGTATGTAGCAAGACTGGTAATCATTTCGACGTTTAAAATTATCGTATTAATTAATAACATTTTTAACCCTTGAATAAGTCCGTAAGTAACATTATACGCAATAGCGTGTTGAGCAGCTTTTTACGCTCCACCGAGTGGAAAGACTCGAATGTCACCTGGTTTTAAAAAAAAAGCTTTCCAGCCCACATCAAATCGGATGTGGTTCTGTTCAAGTTATCATGTAGTTGTAAACTTATTAACTTTAACAATGCAATATATTTCTCTTGAATTAAACAATAGGGTTGACATTTTTTTTTTAAATTATCGTTCTACGAAAGCGTTTTTCAGATAGCATGGGTATGGTGACAGTCGACAGTCAGACAGACCTGCACTATCCTTCATGTAGGTTGAAAAAAAAATATCACACTTTTTTGATTCGTAAACGAGCCAAAACGCTGTCGCCATAATGGTCTACATTGTACCGTTTCATGACGTCACATAAACACTAAACCTTAACCAAACGATTTAGTGTTAATCAAAATTATTAGTTATTCATTCATTCATTAGTTTGACGTTTATTTCTTTAGTACATCAAGTCAAATTGTGACGTCACAAAATGAACGACATCGTTTTTGATGTTTGGTAAAATTAACAAAATACATAATTTTTAAATTAAATTTTCTATGAAATCCCTAACTTTTATTAATAATTCATATCGATATATTTCGGACCCTTATATACATAAGTTTTATTAATTTCGAATAAAACATGGATATGTTTTATACGAAATTAATATTATTTTATTAAATTTAATATGAGTCAACTACCCTTAACTAATAAGGTTTCAGATTAATGAAATGAGGTAGGTATATCTTGTGTTTTGTTCATAACTGATGTTCACATATTTCTGAAGTTTTGCTGCATTTTCAAAGAAAATATTCATGTATTCATAATATTTTAAAATAAGTTTAAATATTTCCGAGGTATCTATTGCTTCTGCAATGTTTCATGAACGCTAATTACTCGTAGTATATGTATATGAATCATTTTAGTGAAACATAATATAATCTACTTTGTCATACGGAATGATTGACTGAAGTCTGCATTTTAACACGAAGAAAATACACAATTTGTTTTTTAAGGTTTTCCTATTAAATATATTTTAAGAAATAACATGAATAGGTACCTAGTTTATGTCTTATTAAGTAAATTATTACTTTTATTGCATTATTTGAAACGAAACAAATGAACCTATTTGGTTAGTTATTAGGAAAGTATAATTTAGTAGGTACTATCCGGTCGGTTTCAGCAGACTTGCAGTCTTCTTGTTTGCCAAGCAACAGTATCAAAATATGCACATAATTTGACTGAGAGGCATTCATATTATTCCTTCGCGAAACAAAGCTGCGAGTTATTTCTGTCTCGCAAGTTCAGATGTTGACACAAGAAAATTCTCATGAACGGCCTACCATGTTGACTCAAACCACACGTGTTCGGTACACTAGCGCACTGCGTCGAGACAGAGTTAATGCCCGACGCACACACAGAAAACTCATTCATGAAGAAACACTTGAATGGCAGCGAAAGCTCCGCGCGAGTTATGATCGCCTGGTACCGCGGGCGGACTAGTCAGCGGACATGTTGTTTTATTAATCGGCGATGCTGACCGCCTGCCAACGCAAACCGATTATAAAACTACATTACCGATAAACTAATCGCCCAACGAGTTTTACTAGTACGAGCCGGCTAAATATACAGTTAACTTACGCTAAAAGCTACTGTTTTCTTTTTGTGAGAGCTACGAGTAGCTCGAAAACCTTGTCTTGAAATACCGCATCAAGGTTAACAACGCTTTCGATTCAAGTTCAAACTGTTTTGACTTTGAACACAAATATGGAAAATCGGATTCAATGACTGTTTATTGAATCAATCTCAAATAACTCTGTAAATATCAACTGAGAAGAAACAGTTTACTAATTCGATTGCATTCAAAATCAGTTGGCAAAAAAAAGAACTGATAACAATTGTAGCGAATTACATATTTAATTGTTTTGTAGATACTGTACGTATGCATCGACCTGTAGAATCAACAATTTGTCAATTACTGTTTTTTCATCATCATTGATTTCATTCAATTGTCATTTAAAACCGTACATTTTGGACACACTTATGACAGATGGTTATTCATTACCCTCTAAAATCGAACTTTTTGTTGCGTATACCCCAGGTAGAGCGTTTTATGAAAGAGGTTTTATTAATTTGAGTATAATTTTATCGTGATGACGAGTTAGTTTACGATGCACGTGTCGTCTGGCGTTGTGTGTACGCATCCAAATGGGCTCGTCGTCACCTCCACCCGCTCGCTACCGTATTGTGTGCATACTAATCGCTATTCAACCGTACTAAAGGTAAAACAAATCATAAATAAGCTTGGGCACGTCTAAATATCATATTTTATAACGTTCTTTAGCTGACGATGGAAAAAAGTAAAAATTATCGATAAAGAAAAAAAGATTGACACCGATAATGTGCTGTCAGCCAAAAACTACGGGATTAGGATCATTATGGAATAGGATTATTATGGGATAGATTTTAGAGAATCTGGGGGGACAGTCACAGATTATAATAAAAGATGTCGATTATAAAAGTTCTCCCCAAAAATTACCCCTAACGATTAAAGATGTACCTACCTAAAAGACATAAAGACAAAAAAAAATCACTAATAAGAAAGCGCACATAGGGCATAAAGAGCGAAGTACTTACTACCTCAAAGTGCATTGAAATAGTCTGTTTCTTGATCTCTACATTACTAAATTACTTACCGATTACCCAAGAAGTCCTACAATACATTAAACTAAACTGGTCATCTAGGAATAATGAAAGCCCTAATAGATACATGCAGTATACCGCAAAAGGGTTACAAGACAACTAACAAGATTTTAGAAATTCGCACGACTGAATATAAATGAATTGAAATTACGCAGGCGGCAAGACTGCGTTTAGGTGTTGCGTCTCATATATCGCGTAAGTATTCTAAGGGCTCCGGCGTGAATCATCGTGAATTGATTGGCGGGGAGATACGGACAGCTAAATATAATATCAACTACTAGCGAAGGCACGCGACTCCGATCGCATGAAATTCTGTTTACTTATCACAAATACCATGGGAAGCGTGATTTTTTCCGGAATGAAAAGTAGCCTACGTGCTAATCCAGAGTAAAATCTATTTCCATTCCAAACAGCCAGCCAATTAGTTTGAAAGTCGCAGCGTAAAGGAAGAACAAACAGACTTAAGCAAACACACACACACAAACTTTCGCCTTTAAAATATTAGTCTCCTAAAAAAATTATTAAATTATTAACAGGAATTTCATATTCATAATTTCATAAGCATTTGAAGAACGGGACTCCAATATAACATTTCAATATCACAAGTGACTCAATTCGATAGTATGTACCTACCTAGGTACATATTGCAGTATTATTTTTTGTAAGTTTTCCTATACACATAAGAATTTAAAGGTAAACATCTTTTTTGCTGATAAAACATTATATCGTATATATATACCTAGATAATGAAACGAAAAAAAACAATAAACGAGTTTTTACTACTTTTATTCTTGTTCGAACCGATTTTTTAAACTGTAGAGTTTCCTTTTCCTAAACTATTCTTTTATAATAGCAGATACCTACCTAGGTAAACCATTAAAGTTTAGTAAACATCTGCTTATTATTTCCTATTCATTAGAGAATCAAAATATATATAAGTCGTATAAAAAACCAAAAACAGATTCTTCTACATTTGGACGGTGGTAATTTCATAAATTCGCGCATCATTTTGAAGTGTTGTGCCCTAAATATGAATTATGCAGGTAATAAATTAGCCGCTGACTCGTTAAAGATATTCCGAATACGTTTGAAAACATGCCAACTTGCTGGCAAATGAGCGTCCGATCGTGATGCAAAAACACATTTTACATTAATATATTCAAATTGTAACTGATTGTGATAATATGTCAAACAAAAACAATTATTTTTTGGGCGATTTAAATATCTACACATACTTTCACCCAAAACATTAAAACAATGTGTTTTTAGAAACAAAAATAGTGTAATTTAGAATAATGTTTAGTTATTTATGTAAAAATGTGTTTTTTTTAAGTTTATTAAAAAATGATTTTATATTTCATTTATTATCTAGTATGTGAAAAATAATGACTTAAAATCATGAGATATTTTAAAATTTTGTGTAAGCAGCGCCATCTATTGACCGCATACAAAATCTCGTTGCACTCCGTGCGGTCGTAGTGTTTAATCGATGTTCTAGATGGCGCCACTACCAAGTTTCACCAGTCACCGATAGATGGCGTTCATTACAACATTTGAATCAATGTTGACTGCCTCGTCTTTGTTAGAGCTTTCAAGAGCTTTCGAAAATTGAAATACGATATTTCATAAAGATTACTGGGCTAACCGCTAACTTGAAATTTCGTTGTATTTTTGATTAATCATGAATTGATCCTTTTTAAATCTAATTATGTAGGTACTTACAAATTAATTATTTTATTATTTATTATTTTTTGTAATAATTGTAATTAATAAAACAAAATGAAACTTTGTTGTTTGTATGTTACATGGATAGTCGGAATTATTTGAATTAGGTACTTAGTATGAAAACATTAACCTTTTCTTATTTTTTAATAAAAAAAATATTTGTTACATACCTATGCAGTTCGGCTCCTCTAAGTGGACTCGTCTACACCATGAAGTTATGGGGATTACTCCTCAGCACCCTGTATAGTGATTCAAGAGAAAGATTTGAGTACCTATCACAATATTTGTATAAAAATAATCACAATATTTGTATAAAAATTTAAAAGTACCTACATATCTAATTAAGTACCTACATAATGTTATAGTACAGACAAAATATCAGAGATATAAATAGCGCAGGTACAGCGGGTCGGGTCTTACGTTTCGTCCCGGTAGGCATCATTTGGAGGCGCGGGATGCCATAAAGACATCTTGTAGTATAGACTAATTACAATATTTGCATACTTAAAGCGCCCGTGCGACGCCGGGGCGCGTCACTAGTAAGTACTCCATAAAATAGGCTATGATACATTAGTGTACAGCCTGACGGGACCCTCGCGGGGCAATAAAAAACGAGTCGGCTTCGAACCGTTGTGTGACGTCACGAATACTGCGCGGGCGCAGGCAGCCGTGGGAACTACGGCAGGTGTGCGCCGGCCGGCCACTGATCCTTGCGTCTATCTATGTGTAAGTGCCTATACAGCGCGCCGGGTAGAAAGTTCCGCTTTCCTCTCACTCCTGTAGGATAACCTGCGATGGTTGGATGCTTGATACACAAAGGATGGTCCATTTACTTAATAGGGATGATGACAGTTTTTTAAATTGTATATAAATTGAGAGTATACTAATAGTAAAACAATTTTCTAAAAGGAACAGGGTATCTGCGATCATTACTTTCGGAGCTACAGGGATTTAAAGGGTCAGATTTGCGGCGCTGCCGCGGATCCCTGAAAAACGCTCCATACAAAATGGCACGATTTAGTGACGTCGTTGGCTCGCTGATCGTTAGATTTGTATGGGCGTTCAAACAAAATCACTAATATCTTTGTTATTTGTGCGTTTATGTTTATAGTTTATTTACTAAAAAATGTCACATTTAATGTAAGGAAGCTATCACTGTATGAATTTTCATCTAATTACGATAAAAAAATTAACAGATTTTGAAATCTTATAATCTTATTTATTTTGCAAATATCCAGACAATCTTTGCTTTTTTTGTATAAATTAGTTAACATTGGCCTTATTTACCCGAATGTATCATAAAAATCAATATATTCAAACCTAGTCATCATCCCCATTTGTATAAATTGTATAATATATAGTCATGTATAAGTTTTTAGTTAAGACACGTCACGTAGACACGTCCGTGAACACACAAGGTTCCACCTGAAAACCAGCGCCACAGCTCGCTGTGGCATCGTGCTGAGGTGGATACCTTTTTGTCCACGACCAGATGTATGTATTGTATGTTCTGTTTGTTTATTTTCCAATCTGTGGTTCCAGTTGAAAACCAGCGCTACGTGTCCTAATTCAAATGGTCACGTAGCATTATGCTGAGCTGGGCAATTTTCTGGGTTATGCTACACATCGCAGGATATTGTCCTGGATGTCCTGGTGTACTGGAGATACTGTGATGTGTGGCATAATTTCGAAATAAACGCATTTTTCTTTCTTTCTTTCTTTCATTTCAGACCATGTCCGGGTACTGAGTACCTCTTATTTTAAAATACAGAGTTTTTATTCAATCTATACTAATACTATAAAGCTTGTGGTATTGTAGGGGGTCTCTAGATTGTAATGAACCGATTTTGATAATCTTTTATCACTAGAAAGCCTATTTATTAGACGCTCTTTCAGCTTTCGACAGGTAACGTCTTTTAAAAGGATATCAATACGCCATTATTATACCATTAGTGTTACATTTCTTGGAGAGACTTAGAGAATATCTATAATTTCACTGCAATGAATGAGATTTCGTGGATTTGAAGAATCAAAAACAATTTCCCCATTTGTCCAAAGAGTCCATAAAATTTTGAGCATTTTTCTGACATAAAAACACTTTGCCAAGATTTAAAAAAGTACCGTTCGTTATTAGATGGATGAGAAAGGTTTTATATTACATTACGGCACACGTGCGTAATGAGATACATTACGATATTGAAATTGGTGATATAAGCGATACTTTATGAGCGAATGTGTTATAAAATACTTTAAAATTTATAAAAAAACATAACCCTTCTTGCAGACGGACAAAAATATCCAGCCATTGCTAAACTTCTAAGTGCATATTACTTGGGTATTATAAAAACACTTTAAATTAAAAGCTCCCTGATGTTTTGCCCGTCCGTAAACAAAATAATGAAGTTACGCTTTATTAATAACAGAACCTTTATTTGAATACCGCTAGTAATTCAATTAAAAAATCAGAAAACAGCAGCCAATGTCTCGGTAACAAGTTTTAAAAAGCATACTGTAACCGAGTTAGGGTCGAACGGAAGGCAATATTGAATCAAGGCCGAGAAAAATTAGATTCCTGGTCGTCCACGGGGAAATTTTTGCCCTTTGATGTCCTCTAATACTGTTCACCTCCTACAGCGGGTCAGTGGATTTTACAGTTACAGTTACATGCCTTTTAGTTACACTCTTGTCTGCAATTTTAGGGTGAAAACTTTTAAAAAGAATGTTTTAAAAAAATCCTGAGTTGAAATCTTGAATCGGGTCATGGGATATCTACTCAGATTTTCTTTCTTCAAGATATCTTTATAATATTAAAATGAATGTATGAAATGTGTTGCTTAGCGCAAATCTCGAGAACGGCTAAACCGATTTGGCTAATTCTTTTTTTAGAATATTCCTTGAAGTACGACGATGGTTTTTACGGAGAGTTTTTTTTAGGGTAGGGTATGGTAGGGGTAGGGAAGCGCACGTAAGTCAGCTTGATCGGGCACGCTAGTTCTCAATAAAAATTCTCAGCCCGGTCTCAGTATACAATTAGTTGAGAAGTTAGTGTTGTGGCACCCTCGTGTCTCGGAGAGCACGTTAAGCAAACGGTCACAGTCATTTTTATTTTAAGAATATTTGCCATATCTTTGCAATATGGCCAATATTCCCATTCCCCTCTAACTAGTCGGGAAATACTGTATTAGGAGTGGGTACGACAATAGACCAACGGGATGGTGATCGGACCACCACCCCTCAGTGATTGAGTTGAGCTATTAAGGCATTACCAATAGTGGCTGTTATTTTAACATTATTACCCAAATCCCACAAACCCGCATTTAGCGATTTAGCGTTGGGTTAAGATATCGCGTACAAACCATAAGGCGCGTGGATTTTCATCCTAATCCTAACAAGTTAGCCCGCTTCCATCTTAAATTGTATCATCACATATCATCAGGTGAGATTGTAGTCAGGCCTTGCCCTGAACCTTGTAGGAGACAGACCTCATAATTGCTTTCTATGAGGCATTATTGCAGTCAATTGACCATAAACAAAATTATATTATTCTTTATTACAGTAAGCGTAATTTTTAATGTTTTCAACAATTAACATAAAGATTTGTAGTTCTAATTTATAAATACGACTTGCCTCCATGCTAGATGAGTATAACTGTTTATAATTACAGGTAGGCTCAAATTTATTACATATATTGTAATAGTACCAGCCCGTCTGAAGCAATTTAGGGCAGTAAACAGCCCGAGGCAGGGGGCGGGTCGAGTCTGCGACTTAAATTGATTCATAGTTAATGAGAGAAGTGTTAAACGTTCTGTTGAAGTTAATTAGTTGCTTATCTGCCTGCGTTTTATGGATTTTTAATTACTTTTTTCCTAGTTATAAAATGCTTTATGTTAGTATGATGTGGTGCGTATTTTTGACCCCATTACTTTTGTAAAATTTAATTAAAGAAAATATTATCTATCTATGATATTATCTGTCTATCCCTGAATTATCAGTAATAATATCTACTTCATTAACAACCCATATTTTGCTCACCGTTGAGCACAAATCTCCTTTTAGAATAAGAGAGATTGGGCCCTTAGTCCACCACGCTGGCCAAATGCGAATTAGCAGACTTGACACACGTAGAGAATTAAGAAAATTCTCAGGTACATAGGTTTACTCACATATGCACAATGCACACAACTGAACAGTTGGAGGTGCATGCCCCGGATTTCGAACCCGGAGATTCGAACTTACGCCCTCCGTATCGAAGAGAAAGGCTGGCAAACCACTGGGCTATCACGTCTCTCAATATCTACTTAATCAGTGTTATATAAATACGAGTAGAGCAGTGATGAACTGATGACATATGGATCCGAGACTTGGTCGCTAACTTGTGTCTCATAAGAGCCTTCTTTGAATCAGAGCATTCAGAGTCACTCAGCGCATGATAGAGTGATCGAATCAGAAATAAGGAGATGCTTAGAAAATCTAGTCACAGACATAGCGAAGTCGCAAAGCTGCAGTGGCAATGCGACACATAGCACAAAGAGCAAAAGGAGTTGGAATGGCGACTCCTCAATCAAATCAAATGGGAGCCTCTGGATGCTAACAGCTGAAGACTGGTATTTGTAGAAGGAAGAAAATATAATGATGATGATGGTTACTCGTATCTATATAGATATGAGTATAATAGTTTGATCATCGATTTGGTAGAATTCAACAATGCCTGAGTCTTTAGATATAATTTAATTTTAGTATATTTCCTTTTTTATTTTTATTATATCTATAGGTAGTTAATATAGATATGTACATAGTTTTAATATTATAAAATTAAAAAAATAATAATAATAAATTGTGTGTATAGTTACTAAATGTTTTAAAATAGGCTTAAAAACTGGTGATGGAAGGTGATGGTAATAGAGCCAAAAGATTAAAAGATAGAAAAGATAAAAAAAGCATTTAATTACTAAAATACTTATTTGGAATTACGTAAATATCTATTTCGAATTACGTAATGAATAGGGAAGAAGTGTTGCTTAGTTTTCTCTTTGGGCACACAAAGACGGGAAGTAAGCAATGTCGATAATAAACAATGTCTGATTCAAGATTCGATACGATTTTTCCTATTGTTATTTATTTCAGGGAAAACCTTATTTCAAGACTTTTATTGCTAAAGATTTATTCGTTCGATCTATTGAGTCAAAGACTACTTATTATTATAAAGATACAAAACTTCTTCGTCTCCTCTCAGAATGAGAGGGGTTTTACCAATTGTCCATCATGCTGGCCCAATGCGGATTGGCAGATTTCACACACGTAGAGAATTAAGAAAATTCTCTGGTATGTATCTTTCCTCACGATGTTTTTCCTTCACCTAATCTACCTTATAGCTATTACCTTTTCTTATTTTATGAGTTTTTTATGAGTGCTATGACTTGGAGTACTTACACAAAGTATTTTGTGTAAGTACTCCAAGTAAGACTAGAATAAAAGAAGAAAGAAGTTCGTAGTATTTTGTAGTAGTAATTGCCAATTACAATTAATTAAACAAAATCGGCTCTTCGAACTATGTGCCCCGCCCATTGCCACTTCAGCTTCGCGACACGTGACACGTTGAGCTATGTCGGTGACTTTGGTTCTTCTGCGAATCTCCTCCTTTCTATCGACGTTGGGGTCCCAAGGCGCTGGAATGGCGACCCCGCACAGTATTGGTCGACCCCCCACCAGGTGGACTGACGACACCAAGCGACTCGCATTCGCTGGATGCAGGCGGCTCAGGATTGTGATGTTTGGAAGTCCCCTGATGTGATAATGTTGATGAAACAAATTCAGTACATCGCGTATATGTAGGCTTGTAAAAATTAGGAGGTTACTGTAATGTAGGAGGTTCGTTGTAATATTTTATCATTAGCCCATTGACCTTAAGGATTGAGTTTAAGGTTGAATTTGCAAATGCAACTACTTGAATTGAGTGCCAAGAAGTTGTGTTTGGCACTCATTGAGTGGGGACGCTTTTTGATCGCTGATTGTGCATCCACTTTTTAATAGGAGATCGATGCATTAGCCACAAGGTTATACAAGGAGGTTGCAAGACCTTAATGCTTTTTATTATTATGATATTTCCATTATCTTTTAGTACTGACTACCCAAACTTAATTCAAGGCCAAATGTTTCTCAATTTAGCATTTGATTCATCTTAAGTGCATTCGTAATGACAAAGCGACAGAAGTTTAACTCGCACATCGCGTGCGGCGACGCACTTTGGGCTCATTTGAAATTTGACGATTCCAAATGGTCCCTATTGAAGGCGGGTTCGTGGAAGCGCATGTCATCTTTGATTTTAAGACGCCCGTAAAATGAACGCATCATCAAAGCATTACGTAATGACGAACTGATACACCCGGGATAGATATTACGGGTTAGAAATCTACGTCAATTCGCGGAACCAACATTTTAAGAATTTATAGAAAATATGCTCCATCCGATGTCACTAACGAGATATCTAGTGAAGAGAAATAGACAAATGTTAACCTATAGTGGCACAACTGAAAATACCGCTAACTTAATGGGACGAAAAAACGACGGACATCCACCGCCATTGGTCGACATTTTGTCTATTTGTCCTCCACATACGAGTATGTCTCCTACAGAATATGCTAGGAATAAGCGCTTCAACGATCGTTGGTAGTATTAAATCTCATAAGTAACTTAACTGTAAATTGTTAATTGCTTGTCGATGGAAATATGAATGGCGATAATACTTTTTCGGACGAATTCTTTTACATAAAGCTTTTTCGTTTTGTTTTTTATTCACAAACAAGTCAGCATTTGTTTTTGATCTCAAGTGATGTTGTATTTTTTTTTTTTTTTTATGCAATATAGGCCAGCGCTTGACTACAATTAAGCCTGATGGTAAGCATTAATGCGGTCTAAGTTGGAGCGCGCTTACCTAGAAGATGCCTATTCACTCTAGCTTTGAAGGTGTCCAAATTGTATTTGTCAGGAAACACAAACGCCGGAAGGGCATTCCAAATTTTTGCTGTACGAATTAGAAATGTAGATGCAAATCTTTTCGTACATCTTTTCGTACGTGGTATGAGTGTTGTATTTAAATAATAATGAACTGATTTCAACATCAGTTAATTAGTAGTAACTTAAGCTTAAGTAGACTTAATTCCACATAAAGGTTAGGTTTAACACCGCAATGTCACCAATGTATCTAGATAAACACTAACTTAGATATCACAATAAAAAAAACGAAACACAAAAGTAGTTATTAACAATTACTTGTTACAAATTACTTTCGAAATAAGACTGAATCACAGTGCAACGGCTCAAAAATTGAGATTGTAAAAAATTAAATCTCTTAAACGAATAATAAATCTCGTTTATCGTCAAGTGACCGTTTATTTTCTGGGATTGCTGAATTGTCTTTAATTAATTCTAATTGAGAGTCCTTTTAAGTCCTTTGCGAAGCGTTATTGCAAACGCCCGCATCGCTTCACTGTGGGACGCGAGCTCGACCCACATCATTTTCATTAAAAAAAACTTTACCACAATTAATAACTTTATTGTCAGATACATTGTCCATCTTCAGTATATTAAAATACGAATAATAGTAAGCAACATTACCAATTAACCTACTTACTTACATCGTTAATAAATCTGAATAAAATCACAAAACTTCTTTAGACATTGGATTTTCATATTTTAGAATTTAAACTATCGTATTATTCATATTAATCCTACTAATATTATAAATAAAGTTTGTAGGTATGGATGTTTGAATGTTTGTTACTCTTTAACACCGCAACTACTGAACCTATTTAGCTTTAATTTGGAATGGAAATAGATTTTACTCTGGATTAACATATATGCTCTTTGGATTCATGAGATTTACGAAAACCTTATGATTTTGGTGGTATGAGTGTTTGTTACTCTTTCACGCCTCGGCTACCGGAACTGAATCGACTGAAATTTGAAGTAGAGATAGATTATAGTCTGCAATAACACATAGGCTACTTTTTATCCCGAAAAAAGTTTTCGAAACGTTAGCGTTTGTAGAAATAGAATCGCTGTGCCACATGACTAGAGGCCCAGAACGCTTAATCTTGATGGTACGAAAATTACAGACAAAATAGGACAGAATCTATAATTAATGTTTCGTTAATATAAACATATTAGTCTCAGTTAAAACTTATAAATAATAAATCGATTGTCAATTCAAGATAACAATTTTAATGCATAAAAAACAAACAACCGCTCTAATCATTTCCTGTTCCCATAAATAAAACAGTAACACAAAATCGCTACAGTTCTCATACTAAGAAACACCTAAATTAACTAACGCAATGGCCGACTACATTTACTTCCTAAGAAAAGTGTGGCGTAAAGCTCTGTGCACATTTGTATTTTTAACCGAGTTCAAAAAAAAGAGGTGGTTCTCGATTTTTTTATGTTTGTTACCTCATTCTTTCGTCATTTATTAACCAATTGAATTATAAATTATGAAAATTGGTTCGTAACGGAACGCTAAATCGCTTGGCGGTACGTCTTTGCCGGTAGGGAGGTAACTAGCTAGTGGACCAATTAAGAAAATCTCAATCAGTCCAGCCGGGGATCGAACCCAGTACCTCTGTTTTTTTGTAAATCCACCGCGCACTGCGCCACGGAGGCCGTCAAACGTCTTTGAAGACGGTTCCATTTTTAAGGTTAAAAAGATTATTTAACTGACAAACATGCTGTTGTTATACGAATAAGATGACGAAAGTCTAACCAGCTAGCTACACAACCTCATAAACTATCTTAAATAATCAAAAAGTAGATAAAACTCATAAGGATTCATTTTGTTTGCACAAAAAGACATAAAATCTTGCTTATTCGTAAATACGGTGGCAAACTCTGCGGTTGCCCTAACACAAAATTGGACGCGGTTTTTTCGTCATCACAATACTCGGCTACCGTGCGCGCCGTGTAAGATTTCATTAGCTAGAAATCCGGGGACTGTTTTTCCGGGCTTCCCAACGCATCCACAATGGCGCTGTATCCGGCCAGGTTCCCGCCAAAACAGAAATAAACTGACCCACTTGCGCGAGCTCACGTCCGGTCGCTCGCGCCGTCTGCATTTCCGGATCGCATGTCATATTTATGGTTCATAGTGTTTTTTTTTATTTCGCTCTATATTTTTCTAATTCTGATTTTTATTGCCGCGCTACTTCGCGACAAACGATCTTTCTTCGTAACGTCTACACGTCTTGGCAATTCGCTCGGTTTTGATGCACGATTTTTAATTTCGTGAATCAATATTTTGAAAAATTCTCAAATTATGGACAATTAAACTTATGTGGATTTTGGATACACTTTATTCTAGTATGTGATTTTGATACCTGGTACCTTCCAAAGTTACCATTTAGGTGCCTATCGTATTTAACAATGGTTAGAGCATAGATTGACATTTGACAAACCTATACCTTTTGTAATATCACGAATTTCTGCCTGTAATTTTTTTCTTTTCGGATTTTGAGTGTAACATTCTCTGCCGCGTCTATCTGTATATTAGTCTTCGCGATAAACTCGAAAATTATAAACCGATTTTCATGCAATTTTCACCAATGGATAGAGTGAATCATGAGGACGATTTAGGTATTTATAATACGAGTATGTAAGTTTTTTTTTTAAATTTTATTAATGAGGATAATTGTTAAAAGTTTCGGAAAAAGCCAACTGAGAGTTTTCCTCGAAAACACTTAATTTAGATATGACAAAATAATGCATGGTGGTATATTCCTCTTTTATAGGTCCACTAAAATTCCGCGATGGCTTATAGGAACCTATACCTATTACATCTTCTAAACAAAAAATTACCTATTTACGCAGTCGCAGTCACGAGCGTCCACTAGTGATAAAAAAGAGAGATAGTTTCCCTAAATCGATATATATTTCTTTACATATAAAAATATCATGCATAAGTGGTTTTCACAGATGCGCCGGTGTGTGTACAGTAAAAGACGATCTTGCATAACCGGCGTAGTTTTTGGAGCGGAAAGGGGCATGTTGCCCCACTCTGACCTTGGTGTGGCGATGTGTGTACGAGCACTTACAATTGAATACAACACGCTCATCTGTATGGTCTTTAATTTTCGGTACAAAAAACGTTGGTTTGTATGTTTGTTTGTTATAATGCTGTATACAAGGAAAATGTACAATGACAAAACATAATGCCCTGATTTTTTTACCTTTTGTTAGGTTGACGGAGTTAAAAAGTATATGTAGATAATGTGAGGACAACGAAAAATATTAAATTGGTGATCGATCTACGGTCGCTTACTAAAGTTAAGAAAATATATCTGTCTGTTCTTATCCGCGTTTCAATAACCTACTGAGAGATAGTTTGACTATGAAAAGATAGTTTGATTGTTACTGATAATCGAGGATAGCTATATATCCGTAATATTGGGTAGGTTATTGAAAACGGCCGCTAATGTAGTTAAGTATAGTCTGTCTCTTTTCGCAATTACCACTTATTCAAATACATGCACTTCATGATATCAGATTAAAAACAAAGTAATAAATATTAGGTAGTTTTTATTTAACAAGTTGGCTAAGGAGGACAATGCAGTCAGATAAAAAAGAAAAAAAAGAGAGAAACTATATACATTGTTATCTCTAATTGATTAGTATTAAAAAAGCAATCAAATAGGCAATAGTTCATTAACTAAGCCAACAAACGCCTGACTAAAAATCTAAAACATACTTCCTTTTGGCTCATAGTTTACCATGTTGGGGGAAGTGGAAAACCATATTTACGAGTATAAACCACAAAGGCCGTTATTGTCACTTGTTGGAACAGAATTCGTCTCACACGAGATAAGCGGCGGCGGCTTTGTCGGCGGACTTGAAACGCGCACGCGTCTCCGTATTCCGACTAAAGCTTCGGCCACACTGAGTTCCATAGTATATTACATTATCAATAATTATTGTGTACAAGCTTCATACACACCCATGTCGTGTCCGGTTTAGGAATTCCTATAGGAAAAATAGGATGTCTCATTGACATCCTATTTTTTCATAGGTATGGAAACCTATCAGAAATGAGGAGATCCGCAGAAGAACCAAAGTCACTGATATAGATCAGCGGGTCGCGAAGCTGAAGTGGCAATGGGCAGGCCACATAGTTCGAAGAGCCGGTGGACGTTACGGTCCCAAGGTGCTGGAATGGTGACCCCGCACCGGAAAGCGCAGTGTTGGTCGACCCCGCACTCGGTGGACAGAAGACATCAAGCGGGTTGCAGGGAGCCGCTGGATGCTCGCGGCTCGAGACC
Organism: Bicyclus anynana; assembly: GCF_947172395.1. NCBI lineage: Eukaryota > Metazoa > Arthropoda > Insecta > Lepidoptera > Nymphalidae > Bicyclus > Bicyclus anynana. Next base: position 4,150,721 of record NC_069103.1, on the reverse strand, counting down.
GTTTTGTTTGGAAGTCCATGCAAGAGGCCTATGTCCAGCAGTGGACGTCCATCGGCTGTTATTGATAATGATGATGATGGTGAATGATGTCGAATAGCTCCTGTGCACACTCTCCGAAATATATTTACTTTTAAGCGTAAATATTTTATTGTTGACACTGGTGTACCCTCAGCTTATTTGCGTCGCTCGGTAGCTAATCAGACACCGATACGTCGCAATTCCTAGAAGGAGATTGGGAACGAATGTAAGAATTGATGATTACTGTTAGGCGGTAGCTACTTGCATTGGACGCTACATACTAATTATCGTTATTCGTGGAAATCTCGTTGAGTTTTAAGATAATACGTCTTTTAATGACACTGAAATTGTTCGAAACTGCTCGTTGAACAACCAGTGCAAAAATGAGCTCAGATTCTGTAATCGGATGATACAATAATATTCCTAATAAAAGAGGTATTAAATAATGCACTCTATTACGTATACAGGAGTACAGAGATTTAGGGTAGGTAAAGAGGTAGGGTAGGGATAGGGAAGAAGTGCACATAAGTCAATTAAACAAACAAATAAACAGTGTCTTCAAAGCGAAGCACCAATGAAAAAAGTTGCAAAAACGGGAAAATATATTAATTTCAGGAGGCTTCCCGAGCGTGAATATCATGTATACCTAGGAGTATCTATGGCAAAATTCTTCCCCTTTAAATATTCCAAAAAGAGACATACAAACAGCCGAACGTAGAACCTCCTCTTTTTTGGAAGTCGGTTAAAAACCACAAGTCCGCTATCATTTAAAGTTGAATGGAAAAATTAATAATCTTTTCAGGATAATCAAAATATTGCAAGTGTATTCCAAACTGTCAATAGTTTCTACGCGTTTTTTTTTTACAGCCTCCGTCGCACAGTGAATTTACAAGAAGGAGGTCCTGGGTTCGATCCCCGGCTGGGCCGATTTAGGTTTCTTAATTGGTCCAGGTCTAGCTGGTGGGAGGCTTCAGCCGTGGCTAGTTACCACCCTACCGGCAAAGACGTACCGCCAAGCGATTTAGCGTTTCGGTACGACCGTGTAGAAACCGAAAGGAGTGTGGGTTTTCATCCTCCTCCTAACAAGTAAGTCCGCTTCCATGTTAGACTGCATCATAACTTACCATCAGGTGAGATTGTAGTCAAGGGCTAACTTGTAAAGAAAAAAAAACAAAGTCGCAGGATTCACTAGCTAAGGTAATAATCTCCGATGTACTTTCGAATACAACCGTATATTTACTTACATACCTATAACGTAAAAGATTCCGTATAAGACCAGAATCAAATTGGAATCCAGCGAAGCAATTCAAGCATCATTATTAGAAGCCGTGAGCGGGTTTTAAGTAGCCGATGGGATGACCATTACCATGTTATCTGGGCCCCCATCGACACGATCTACTGATTGAGCTGTAGTCATTTGTAACGTTTCGGTATTTATTATGAATTTTTCGTTTAATATATCTACAATATGATCTTGAATGCCTTGTAAAGTTTAAGTAGCGAAGCTCTGACGTTTTAGAAATATTTATGAAGATATATTTTAAGTTTCCTTTTTGAATATCTTTATTTATTTATTTATAATAACTTTATTGCACATACAAGAAAATAACAAAAGAACACATGAATTTTTAGGCAAAAGGCGACTTTATCACTAATAGTGATCTCTTCCAGGCAACCTAAACATAAATAATTTAATATCCTCTTTAGTTGTATTCTATGGCTATTGACGTCATATTTTCACTATTTTTCAATTGGGACATTTCTTTTGGAATGTTGATGTGGAAATGTAATATTTATGCGTTCACTTTATAACGCAAGTGACTTTTTCAATATTATTATTTCTGCAAATAAATAAATTTATTGACCGTTCTTCATATAATTTTAATTCAAGTCAATTAAAAAGGCAATTAAATTTTAGATTTTAAAAAGAAAATTTAACTTTGCTATACAGCTGTGTCTACTGTGATACGTGATAGCCCAGTGGATATGACCTCTGCCTTCGATTCGAAGAGCGGAGGTTCGAATCCGGTTTGGGGCATGCACATCCAACTTTTCAGTTATGTACATTTTAAGTGTGTCAAACGGTGAAGGAAAAACATTTCTTGTGTGTGAAGTCTGCCAATCCGCATTGGGTGAGCGTGGTGGACTAAGGCTTAACCTCTCTTATTCTGAGAGGAGACTCGTGCTCAAAAGTGAGCCGAATGTGGGTTATCTTAATATTTAAATGCGAAAGGTCATTCATCACGAAATCTCGAAAACCGCTTTATGTAGAAATATGACATTTGGCAGGGACGTAGTTTATAGTTACAGCTACTTTGGTGATTACAGTCGTGGTTCAACTAGGCCAATACCTAATTGTCCTTGTTTAAAAGAAATTACGAAGCTCTTGCATCTCTAATGGATCGTTAACGCCTCGATAGACATGCACTGGGTAATGCATTTTGAAATTCAGCTTCTAATTGGTAGTAATTCACGCCTGAACGGTAACCAATGTTAATGTGTAACTGATACATTGCGCTAACGAGTCCAATCTCCCATTAAATTCGAACACAAGTATTTTCAACATGTGACTTGCAAAATGGCTTCCGGCCTCTAATAAATCGTAAAATGACGTTCTTGGCCACTTTTTTTACTAAATATCTGTAGTGTAGTATCACACTGGCAGCTTGTGAGCGTCTTTTTTAAAAATTTATAATGGTTGCGTATTTTATGTTGTGTATTAATGGGACCGCACTTCTTACCAGTCAGTGGAGTATTTGCCAAACTTGAACCCAAGGGCTAGAAGAATGTTGGTGGGTGAAACGTCTCTTTCAGGTAGAGAATGAGAAGAGATTTGTCTCATGAGAGATTTTGCAATGCAATTATCAGATCTAATCAATATCCATATCATGCTACCATGTAAAATCATACACACATACCGTTACGATAAGTATCTTTATTCAGATAACTTAGTATGTTTGTTACGATTCTGTGCTTATAATATAATTAAGTGCTGTAATACAAATACAAAAACAAAAGGTAGTTAGGAAAAGCAGTTTTGACTCTACAGATCGGAAAACTTCTATTGAAAACAAGCCAACGTGGAAGTAATTTGTTGATTGTAATGCTATAAATACAACAATGTGAAAGATACTGAATAACTACTACATACCTAATTATTATTTGTAGATACAAACATATTTTAATCTTAACCTACTTCAACAACAGAAAACTTAAAAGTATTGTGAAAACACCGTTGTCTATCTATAAGACGTTTTTATGCCCGTTACCATGTAAGTGCGTTTTAAAACCGCCTCGCTTGAAAACTCTCCCAGTGTGAAGCGCCCTTAGTGACTCATCATTTATTATTATTAAAACTTATTGTTGCCTGCTTGAATATTAAAATTCGATCTTTTAATTTGGCCTATGAAAACCGTGTTAATAAATTGCCATTGAATTTAATTATACACCAATTGATAGATATGATAGAATTCACACTATAATCTAAGAGACGGTGTATAAATAACTAGCTGACGTCGCGCGGTTTTACCCGAATGGTTCCCGGTCCCGTAGGAACACAGGGATAATATAGCCTATAGCCTTCCTCAATAAATGGGCTACCTAACACAGAAAGAATTTTTCAAATCGGACCAGTAGTTTCTGAGATTAGCGCGTTCAATCAAACAAACAAACTCTTCACCTTTATAATATTAATATAGATATTAAAGCCATGGTAAAGCCATGGGAGAACTCACACTGAAACATCTTTGGTTCAATCCCCACTTGCTGGACTTTAATCAAACCTTAACACAAACATACCAAAAAAATATTGTAAGTAATATATTTCTTAAGTTTATTGAATCATACAACACATAATAGAAACCCGCGAAATTAAAATATAGCTAAGGCAGAAGATAGGTACACTAAGTCCGTTTAAACACTGACAATTTAATAAGAAATGCGCTCCTAGAGCAAAGAACAGTGCGAAGTATTCGTAGCATCATTCTCGTATTGATCTCTGACGCAAATTTTCCGATTTGCGACTTCATAATTCAACCCTTCGAAATATTCTTATATCACAAAATTTATGGTCTGGCTGTTCATGACCACAATGCAACCATCGTACAAGTACTCTCCTTTCTGACATAAGGTGCAAGCTTGAACGTAAACTTAAAGACGCGCCAGTGTGGCGTCTCATATGTATTAACTGTAATAAAAATTCTCGACGAGCGACGTAAAAGAATTTGAGAAAAACCGGCGAACCTATTCCTATGTATTTTTAATAGAATCATGAAATTCAAAGACTTGGATAATGGCTTACTAGCCGGGTAATCGGGAATTATACGCAAAAAGAGATTCCTGTACATGTTTTTATTTCATTGCTGTCCACTTGTATATGCGAGGAAATCCAGATTGTAGATATCACGCAATCGACTATCAATTACCAAGTCGGAAAAATAAATATCATTAACAACGATATTTCTATTGCGATCTTAAAAACCGCCTGGCATTGTAAAGGACCTATTAAAAAGACAGTCTTATTCAATGCGCGCAGTAAAAGTAGCTAGAGATAATCTAGCGAAAGATTTGTGCCCTGACTAGGTTGGTTGTGTATTCAATATTATAAAAGGGCTTATGTTAACTGCGCTGTTAATCTGATATAGGTTTTATTTCGAAGGGTTATAGTTTAATTTTGATTGTGCTATCGTCTAGTTATACTATTTTATGGTTGATTGGTACAAACACTGGTCCATAGTACTTGGGCGGCAGGTGTTTCGGAGCGGGCCTCCTCCCACTGCGCCGGCGCCGTCTCACGATCTAAAGATCAATGATCTGGTCGAGATTTACTTAGGCATTGCAGGTATATACCTATACAACATCCTCGATGTGCACCTGTAAACGGATTAAGAAGTATTTTATGTTGTAACCATTATTCTTGGGGAATTATATGATAATTGCTATACGAACTGGATGATCTTAGCTTAGATAATGCCTTTATAGTTCCAGATGTTGTAAGACATCGAATTAAAACTTTAGTCGAGTGATAAATGTAACCTTTAATTTTTTGTGGTCAGTTTTTATTGTGAAATTTACACTAGAAGTTATTATTTGGGTAATTATCATTTATTGTAAAGAATGAATTTGTTATATTGTGCTATCCATATAGAGATATAGCAACAAATTGACTAATAAACATGTAAGTGTTAATTCGACTTAATTTTTTTTTTTTAACTATACTATGGGATCAAAATTGTATGCGAATGCCCTTGACTTCGTAAGTGTGGAAAACAGTGACCTTGAAATTTTAAAGAACAGAGATACAATGTTTCCCCCACCTATTCGCCTCCCCATTAATGTTTATGTCACACTTCTCACGAGTCTGGTTAAGTCTGGCTCAGATTAGCGTGTTTAAACAGACATACATACAAACAAACTCTCCCTCATAATGTTTATGATGAATGATGAACTATCTCATTGGTCCAGTGGTTAGCCTATGAAGTTTCAAGTTACGAGGCCCCGGGTTTGAATCCCTGTGCTCTAATAATAATCGGTTTATAGTCTGAATTAAAGACATTACTTGATAATGACTAAAATTATCATATTAGAATTTAAATTATCGTGAGTATTATTCATATTAAATTATTATGAAACACGGCTAAAACTTACGTGGTACAAAGTCTGAGTATGCCTTACTAGTTTCAAACTCATACAGGGTCATATATTTTTTTTTTTCAAAAAAATTTGCTACAAATCATGACTTTACAATTTTTTTGTATAGTTTCCGAGATATTGCGAAAAAAGTGTTTTCAGCCCTTTTTTCAAGATGGCGGCCGGGACAAAGCTTGAGGTTAACCTTCTATTGAAAATGACACATGTCTCAAAAATAAAATTGTGTCCTCTAAAAAATGCAAAGCTCATGTAACATTTCTGTGGACTAAAAGTATTCCTCACTCGTAAATTTAAATTAAAAGCCCAGCTTTTAGTTGTGATCAATAACTCTATACGGACGATTAGCTATGTGTCAAAACTTTCTAATTCATAAAATTAGTTGCTACTGGTAACTGAAGGGCCCACTGCGGATGGGTATTGGGTAATTAAATCGTGAGCAATCATTTCTTAAAGCTATTACTAAAACGCGTGAAGGCAATCAATACGCGACGTATATAGAAGTAGCGAAGAGTGTTAAAGGCTTTTATTCGTAGTAATTATTAGTTAATTAATATACTTATATAATTTTATGATTAAAAGTCAGTCTTCTTCTTAAGGTGCCTCTCCGACTAGCGAAGGTTGGCAGTCAGATTCTTGAACTCGTCTCTATCCTTCGCGAGGCGAAATAATTGTGCGGCGCTCGCGATCCCGGTCCACTCTCTGATGTTTCTCAGCCAAGACTTCTTTCTGCGACCAACGCCTCTTCTACCAGCAACCTTTCCCATCAAGATGAGCTGTAGAAGCTCGTATCTCTCGTGTCGTAGCACGTGCCCTAGATACGCGACTTTTCTCGTCTTGACGGTCTGCAAAAGTTCACGCTTCTGATTGACGCGTCGCAGAACTTCGGCATTCGTCACTTTGTGAGTCCAACTGATAGCCAGCATGCGTCTAAAAGCCCACATTTCGAACGCTTCTATACGTTTCCTGATGTCCTCAGTATATAATTATTATCTACAGAAAAGTCAGTATATAATTATTATCTATAAAACTATACTAATATTATAAAGAGGTAAACTTTCTGAGGTTGTAGGAGTGACCTCTGGATCTATTAAACCGATTTTGAAAATTCTTTTACTAATAAAAAACCACGTTATTTGTGAATGACATAGGCTACGTTTTATCCCCAGGCCAAACCTCAGGGCATCTGCTAGTACATATTATAAAACTAAGAAGTTTGTTTTGTTGTTTGTTGAACGCACTAATTTGACAAACTATACTAGTAGAATCATAATTCTCTGCGTGTGTGAAGTCTGTAAATCCGCATTGGGTCAGCGTTTTGGCATTGGTATTGGCCTAACCCCTCTCATTCTGAAAGGAGACTAGAGCTCAGCAGTGAGCCGTATATGGTTGATAATGATGAAGATACATGTATAGAAGTAATAGTTTGCAAAGGCGGCCTTATTGCTACAAGCAACCCTTGATGATACGCATGCAATATTATGATGAGGTTAGAAACATGTAAGTTTATTAAAACACGTTAGTTTACAAATCATCGCGTGGAACTCTAAAAACGTCAGCCTCACTAATAATTACGGAAGCCATTGACCGGCCGGCGAACAATATCTTTTATTATAACCATCGGATTAGACTCCAATTGTGAACAAACAAATTGATACCTTCACTGCGGCTCGGTACGAAACGGGCCAAAAACGCACCTATGGACCGGTGGAAAGCAGTCGGGTCGGTTAGCCGTATCAGTGTTTCGATGTTTTTTTTTTCCTTATGACGTGTTGTAGCCTTATACCATATGTATTTGATACGTGCATGTTATACTCATTCGATAATAAACCCACGTCTTACTAGACACGAGCATAAGTTAGCTATTTCTGCATGTCGTCTCCAAAGAGTAAAAAAATGTAGGTACTCTTCTGTAATAAATTCCCGAAGACTGTAATGGACCTGTCAATGCTTTAAGAAATTTGTTAAAAAACATTTACTTAATCGAGGTTACTACACCATTGATGAGTCCCTTAATGATAAAGATGCTTGGAGGTCAGCTTCCACCTTCACACAGTAAGTTAATCTATAAAAAATTGTAATGTTGTCATCCATTATAAATGATAATTATATTTTTTTTTAAAAGAGCAACTTTTGAGTTTCTTGCCGGTCTCTTCTTAGCAGAACCTGCCTTCCGAACCGATGGCAGAATCTTAACAAATATCAAAAGTGCTTGTAAACTAAGCTTTCTGGAAATAAATGAATTTTGAATTAAACTCGGTTTTTAAGTGCGTAAACATACATCATAAACCTTTGCATATGTCCACAAAAATGCAAAATTATCATTGCAATGTGCAGGGATCTCAAAGTATGATTAGATCTTTAATGTAATTCCAATATGGGTCTCAGAACCACCTAATGTAGGTCCAATGTGGATCTTAAATACACCACGTAATTCCAGGGATGGGTTTTTAAGATCCATTTCTTAATCCCGAAATTACAGAAATGTAAAACCTACTATAATATTTTTTATGTTTTATTCTTTACAAGTTAGCCCTAATCTTACATGATGGTAAGTGATGATGCAATCTAAGATCGAAGCGGGCTAACTTGTTAGACGGAGGATGATATCCACACCCCTTTCGGTTTATACACGACATCGTACCAGAACGCTAAATTGCTTGGCAGTACGTCATTGCCCGTAGGGTGGCTAGCGACGGCGGAAGCCTCCCACCAGCCAGACCCGGATCAAACGCAGGACCTCCGTCTTGTAAATCCACTGCGCATACCACTGCGCATGTCAAATGTAGCTTTTAGACCTACCACGAAGTTCCCATGTAAGTTGTAGATCCACCACGCTGTTTCAATGTGCGTTGGCGGGCTTAGATTGATGTAAAACTTTTAAATGACGACTATTATCAGGTGTTAGACATGACCGGAACTACGGCACTCAACTTCCTGTAAACCAATGAAAAGTTGTTTGACCGGTTCATATTATATCACTTCGAGATAGCGCATCGTCTTGAAAACTAGACAATCAGTTGTTTTGAATGTATAGCGACATTTATTTTTGTAAAATAAGCTAGCTATAGTCTGGCAAGATTGATGACACTCTCATGATATGCGGGCGACGGGGGGAAAGACTGCGCGGGTGTGAAATCGTGCGTGCGGGGAAGTGAGGTACATCAGTTGTTGGTTTTTCATTCATCGTTACACGCCCCCCGGCCAGCGCGGACCATCTGGAGTGTTACGAACGAAGTTGCTAAGCTAAATAGGTAAGCACGTTCCAACTTAGACAACATTACTGCTTTCTATCAGGCATAATATTGTAGTCAAGCGTAAGTCATCTTACATAAAAAACATACATCTTACATATTGAAAGTAGCGAGAAAACGGAAGCTGGAAGGGCTTTCCATATACGTGTATATACCTAATGAATGATGTACCAAACCCCTACGTACGTGTTTAACACGTTCGCTGCGGAACGAGGTCAATTGACCTCGTACCAGCAAAAAAGGATTTTAGCGTCTTCAAGAGTTAAGAGGACGATAAACCTCGTTCCGCACCACAGAAAGTTATAAGGCATATCGACAAAGGAGCAACGCAAATCTCTGCTTAATGCTTATAGCAGTGCTATAGTAGTGCTATAGTATAGAACGCTGAAGAAGGAACAAGAACAAACTGTACCTAGCATACTCTGCGACATATTATATCTTGATAAACCACTGATAAATAAACAACCTTAAAGAGAGGCTAACATGGACACTGACAAGAAAAAACAAAATTCGAGCGCCACTATAAGGAGCGCATAAAAAAATTACTAACAAGCTTTTTGTTATCCCAAAGAAAAAACACTCAATACATATGTATTGTTGAGATTTATTCCGCAAAAAAACACAACGTTTATACGCTCAATTCACATGTCTTAATTAACATTTTGTATTGTATTATGACGAGACGTTATAGCCTTGTGGATATGACCGTTACCTTCGATTCGGAGGGCGTAGGTTCGAATCCAATCAGGGGCATGCATCTCTAACTTTTCAAGTTATGTGCACTTTAAGAAATTTAATATCACGTGTCTCAAACGGTAAAGAAAAAAATCGTGAGGAAACATGCATACCTACCTGAGAATTTTCTTAATTCTCTGCATGTGTGGAGTCTGCACTGGTCTAAGTTCCATATAACTTAAGGCTAAAAGGAAGGCCTGTCCTTTGAATTAACGTTAATGGCTGATGCACTATAAATGCAAAAAAGCATTGCTTTCACTAAGGACTCATTATAAACATCTATTCGAGAAGAAACTTTCCATTTCAAAGTTTGCGTTTTACGCGTATAATGATTACCCTATAGTTATGCACGCCACTGGAAGATAATAATGGTGAAACATATTGTTAAGATGGTCCGTAAAAAAGTGGACGTTTTTCTCTCAATTCATATCTGTCTTAATTAACGTTTGTTATTTATTTTTATCAGCTGTATGCACTTTGTTCTTAACAGAGACACAGTGGCCGACGGGTGAAGGTCCGTTTATATCTACAGACACAGTGCGTCACAGACAAGTAGCGTGGCAGACACCCAAAGACACCTTCCATTTACACTGCCTAGCAGGTAGCTAGAGACACTTAAAGTCCTTTTCATAAAAGTAGTCCCCCAGACGCGGCACTAATGTCTTAATGGCGCTCATTGTCATTTGGTAATGGCGGTCTTATTCTCATTTGTGTAAGGCGCTGTCAATTTTAGTTCAGGTTTCATGAGAAGGACTCTCTACAGACATGAACCGCACAGACAAAATATTCTTTTCGCTAATACTGTCCCGGCGCGGCCCGTGTCTTTCAACGTCTGCGCGGCCGCGTTACGATAGATATAAATACGTTAATAAACACTGTATAGAAGAATATTATTTTGTCTGCTACGACACGTGTCTGGCACGCTAAATGTCTGTAGATATAAACGGACCTTTAAAGGGTTAACCGCGGAGTGGGAGGACGTTATTCATCACCGACGTCACGTAATGCATTCGAAATTTATTTGCGTATTACTGGGATACACGGCGCTGTCGACTTTTAACGGACACCGATTTAAAAACATCCTTTACCCTGTTACTTTATTCAATTTAGGACTTTTACGACTACTCCTTCGTCTAACTATATTTATACAAACGAAAATAAACCATTGACTGTTTTTTTTTAATGTTTCAAATCCAGTCGTGCGTTCTTGTTCAGATGTAACATTAATGAGTTTTTTTTGTTTGATAACAATCATATGTTATTGTACAAAAGAGGTTACCGGTCGACCGTGTGGTCTGGACAAGCAATTTATTAAAAAGTGGACTAGGTATGTAACACAGCATACACTAACGGTAGCTGGTACCATTGGTAATTTGTCTACGTGTTGCGTGTTGACCTCACACACACACGTTTGCAGAATTCAGATATACTTAACATCGTTCGTCCAACTATGAATGGATGCCGCCGCCTCTGACTATAGGGTTACCGCATTTACGAGGTCATGGTAGGTACTTACGGTAAGATGGTATAGGTAAGCGTTGCCAGACGCCCCGATTTTAAAATCAAAATTAAATGTCCCGCGCGGGACAGGCTGTTCCGCTTTTCGGGAATAACTCGACCCACCTACTGAGAATACGCGGGAAGGTGCCATAGACAAGTGTGAAACGCCCCCTGCGTTTATTTATTTATTTTTATTTTATTCAGTAGACTCAAGAATAATAACGATTGGGTAAATTTTATTTAAAATATCATATATTTATTAAAATACATTTTCTATGGATATTTTTACTATCTATAAACATAATTTTAACTCAAATAAAAAAATAAATATTCAAAATTTTTTATAACCCAAAACCTAAATATAATTTAATGTACATAATTTAACCAAAGAAGGAAGCAATAATTAACTCCTAAACTATCACAACCCAACTGTATTTCCTTGGACACAAAACAAACTAATCAATCAAAATTTTAAATATAACATATAAAGGAAACAATTAACATGAAGCTTTTACCAAAATAGATCCGAATTATAATAATGAGGAAACCGATCCGTTATGTAGAAAGGAAATAACACGATTTATTTATCAATAAAGGTGAAAGTATGTCCAGTCTCAGCCGCCATTGATAAAATGGCAGCGCGGCGCCACCAAGTTGCAGGCAACCCTACAAATGAAGCAGCGTAAATTATTGCTCATAGTCATAGTCTAAGATCAGGCATTAAAAATATATACCCTCATCTGTTATTTATTAGTCATAAGAAATAAGTGATAGATACAATTTAGTGACACATTGCAAGTTGCCTAGTTGAATTTGCGGCCATACACATTTTTCATTCAAAATTTAAGAAAGCATGAACCAGATCAAAGGCAACTTATTAAAGTTAAATTAAGCGTAAAATGAACTTTTATTTGACATATTAGGCGACTAAATTACTGATGAGGGCATATAAATATATAAATCAACTGTTTATATCTAGCAATCATACACACACACCCAGTTGCAGTGTGAAAGCAGGCAACCGTTTTCTTTTGAATATGTTCTTTTAATAAGTGTACGATTTTTTACCGATGGGAGGGAAGTAGATTAAATTAATTTAATAAAAAAATAATCATTTAATACTATGCAGCCGCAATTTAACTATAGGTACTACAGCCTTTCTTGGTGAGTATTGTTTACTAATTTCATTCATTTCTAATTTCTTAGTTTAGGCAACCGAGATTTGAATGTGAATATTTTCTATCAATTATTTCTTATCTCAGATGATTGTATGTATTTCTTTTGCCGGTTCTCTTACTATGTAGTTCCCACGGTGCTAAACTGGTTGCAGATAAGCTGAAACCACGCGGCGGTTGAATTAGTGCACCGGTGACAGCTTCCTGTCTCGCTCTCATTTGCAAAAACAACGAACGGTCTCTTTTCAGTTGTCTATAACTAATTTTAGCATTTTGATTATGTATATTATACTTACTGTTTTAATTTGCCATTTCCTAGCTCATTGATATGTTATTTCCTAGCACGAGCAGTGGAATTAAAATAACAATTTCTAATTTTAGAAAATTAGTTACCACTTACCACAAACTTTTATCATCTCTATTTGTTATGCATTTTATAGCTTTACGAAAAAACCTCTCCATGCCGCAGAAAAAGGAGCAAATTCCATTGTCTTAATGTAGTTTGCTAAAAATATTTGTGGCCAAGTTTTTTATATCTGGATTGTATTTTTTTAGAACACAGATAGATTGCAACGCTCATGAGCAGGAAAAATATAAACAAATAGTCACTATATACCTACACAAAACAAAAATCTAGTACTATGAAAGGAAACTACTCTTTTTTTGATCAATTCCAAGTATTAATATAAAGAAAAAGTTTACTTGTTTCATAGGACATACGGTTTTTGCCATTTGAAAGGTGGTCACATGATCCTAATTCCCAACTAAATACAGCTTAATAACTATTGGATAGAAGCAGGCGTTACTTTGCGGAAGTTCATCATGATTATATAATGATTTATTTATTTTGCTATCATCCGCGAAAATTCGGCGAACCCATGCGACAACGTCACCCAGGTCAGACAAAATACTCTCTACGTACGTTTCACCCCGAAACCGGAGCATCCTCAGGAGATGTTGACTCTACAACGTGCAATTGCAAAGATTTATCTTTGTATTAAAGAGTATTTTGTCGGACCTGGGTGACGTTGTCGCATGGGTTCGCCGAATTTTCGCGGATGATAGCAAAATAAATAAATCATTATATAAGCTTAATAACTTTTAAATGATAATAAATGACTAAATATACTTAAACAATACACACATTACTATCTAGCCTGTGTTATGGGTTCGAAGATTTTATAATAATTTTAAAGTAGTTTTAAAATGTAGAATCAGAGCCGATGATCATAAAGATTATGACATTTTAAAGAAATTTATATCACGAACCAATACTGGCTCATATTGTCTGACAGCGCCGAACCGAAAGCCGCCAACTTTTTACTCGTAACACGATATTAATGAGGTTTATTAATATTATTGTAGTTAATATTCTTACCGGTCTTATGACGACAGACTCGCACCTTCGTGGGAATTTTTAGTGGACTGTCCTTTACAATTAAGATAAGCATGAAACTTTTATCGCATGGGATATGTAATTAAGGTTCAATTATTGCTTATATTGTTTTTGGTTTTGAGCAACATTAATTTCATTATTAGTGCTTTTGAATATATAACTAACTTTTATAATTTTTAATCCCCGACGCAAAAAGTGGGGTGTTTTAAGTTTGACGAGTTTGTCTGTCTGTTGCTCGTACAGTGTATCAGTCTGTCTGTGGCAACATAGCTTCCGAACGGATGAAGCGATTTCAATTTACTTTTTTTTTTGTATTAAAGGTGACTTCCGGGCGAGTGTTCTTAGACATGTTTGATGAACATCGGTTGAGCCGTTTAATAATAGTATTACGTATTATGAACGTCATACTATTATCGGGAATCGCGGCAAACTTTCAATAGTGAAACGACCTGTCACCCGCACCATGCCACATGAAACGAACTGTACATTTTATCCCCGTATTCTCATGGGAACAGGAACTATGCGGGTAAAACCGCGGGGCGTTGGGTAGTTTACATTAAAGATAGGGTCGCTTCCAATATCGGCATCAGTATCAACCCACGTTCGGCTCACTGCTGAGCTCGAGTCTCCTCTCAGAGTGAGAGGAGTTAGGTCAATAGTCCACCACGCTGGCCCAATGAAGATTGGCAGACTTCACACACGCAGAGAATTAAGAAAATTCTCATGTATGCAGGTTTCCTCACGATGTTTTCCTTCACCGTTTGAGACACGTGATAGTTAATTTCTTAAAATGCACACAACTGAAAAGTTGGAGGTGCATGCCCCGGACCGGATTCAAACCCACACCCTCCGGAATCGGAGGCAGAGGTCATATCCACTGGGCTATTATGCTTAAGTTTCATCCAATGCAATTCAATTACGAAAGTAATACGATGAACCTTAAAAGCAATTCACGTTATATTATAATGAACGCCTTTGCACACACATAAAAACAATTTTGAATTTTACGAAATCACTTTCAACGCTTTCAAAAGTTCATTATCTCTTATTCCGATGGCCTTTTATCTCAACCCGTGTCCTCTACATCTGAAAATAACCCGTGAAGACATCTCATTAAGCCCGTCACCGATCGGGCCCGCTTTGAGTAATGTCTCATTTAACCCCACTCCCTTAATAGCTGGTAAAGGGTTAACCACAAATAACTTAATGCGGAAGTACGCACCGACCCTGTGACGATTTTTTAACTGTTTTAATTAGGAAATAGTTTAATTTTTGTGTTGTTTGACACTTTAGATTGTCAAACTGTCAACACTACAAATAGGCGTGAGAAATGAATATAAAGAAATATAACTAAACAATTAACGATCCTACTCGCCAATAATTGATATTATTTGATGTTTTTTTTTCGTTTTAATTACCTATTCAGTTATTATGTTTACTTTCGTATGACATACCTAATGCTAATTTTTGACTAAAGTGTAGGGTTTGAATAATATTCACACAATCCTTATTAAAATCATGATATGATAGAACTATAGATAGAATAGATAGAACTATAAATAGATAGAACTAGAGAGTGTTAGGGAAGGTGGTTGATTGGTTTCTCCGGAGATCAAAATTTTTTCACAGTGACAGCAATATAATATTCGTTGTGGGATTAAATTAAATTAAATTATTTTTTAAATTATAAAAATACAAAAACCAATAATAATTATTTACGAACTAAACTAAACAGTCTTCAGAAAATTTAATTTACAAATTATACAGGATACAAACTTACATACAGTAGTCCTAAATATTTTATTAGGTAAGTACGTTACTTGATATTAGTGGGATTAATTTATTTCGAGATTAAGTATTATAATTTGCTAATAATAGAGTGTATCATGCGGAAAAAAACTTATTGTAAAAAATACATATAAAGTAAATAATATAAAAATAAATTATTCACCCCTTTTAAATACGTGTCGACCGGTTAGTCCCGTTTATCCATACAATCCAACCCCCTGACAAATAATTGAAATAGGGGGTCGTCACAAAGATAACTAACATTATATTCAGATTACAACTGAAGTCCCGTTGGAAGACACCGGATGGCCACGCCCTTTCCTGAGTTATTACTATTATGAGATGACAGTTACATGTCGCACCCCTCAACCCTTTGATGGGATGGGGGGTTTAGAAGTTACTGTATTATAATAATGTGTAATTTGATCTTTAAAAAATCATTAAAGATTTTTTCAATATGATAAATGCTGCAAGTTTTAAGGATGCGACTTCATTGCAAAGGGACCTTGCTTCTTCTTTTTTAAATATTTTTATCATAGATTTATAACACATAGATAGTGTGTAGTTGCGGGATTCGCAAGTCATTGTATGTGCCCCGAAATGGGAGTCCTTGACGCATCGCTACGCTATTTAGTTAAGTACGTTTATTAGCTTAGCTCTTACGCTCACATAGTCACAGAAGTGGCTTACGTTTGCAGAAATTGTTAGAAATTGTGTTGCTGGTCTAGAGGTTATTAGTCTAAGATTTTTACACATTTTTTTAAATATTACACTCCTTTTCCAACCAAATAGTCTTACAGACTGTGAATAGATACGACTAATAGTCCAGAAGGAGGCGAATCATCCTGAATACAATTACATAGCTTAATTTAAGAAATAAAATACTATTAAAAGTGATGGAGATACGTTAGACGTAGACCATTTTTAAAATAATCATTGACTAACTGACGCCGCATGGTTTCACCCGCGTGGTTCCCGATAATAATATATACTCGTAACATATAGCATTCCTCGATAAATAGGCTATCTAACATTGAAAGTATTTTTAAAATCGGACCAGTGGCTCCTGAGATTAGCGCGTTCAACAAACAAACAAATTCTTCAGCTTAATAATATTATTATATGTAGACAGTATAAATAGTATTTCAACACTAAGATATTTCGTTTGTTTTTTAATACTATGTTCTTAAATAACAACTAGTCTTGCGTCAATTTCCTGTGTTGTTTAACAAAAAAATACATTTACCATTTGATTACTAATTACAAAGACATTCTAGGCATACCACTAAGTTATTAGTAAGTTTTTATATATACAACCTGCGGCTGATTCGGATAAAACAGACTAACAAATGCAACTCTCTCTCAACTTTGCGGCAGTAGAATATTGGATTTTTTTGACCAGCGTGGTTGACTATTGGCCTTAACCCTCACATTCTTAGAGAATACGCGTGCTTAGGAGTGACCCGAATATGGGTTGATAATGATGATCAAATCTAATAATAACAAATATTTTAATAGTAATTGTATTGTAATCTTTAATAATGTAATTTGTTTTTTTTTGTAATTGTTTTTTTTTTTTGTATTTTTTTAGATATAATTTTTTTTTGTTTTTATATTTATTTTTATGTGACTTGTTTTTTAATTTTATTGCTTTAATTTATTTTTAGTTTATTGTAGTCTGACATTTTTTGCATATTAATTTGCATTGTGTAATTTGACATTCATTAATTTCTGACAACAGCTGTAAAAAAAAAACAAATGAAAAAAAAATTTATTCAAGACCGTGAAACCATATCCGAAATAAATGTATTGCATAAACACGTGAATTTATGAATCAAGAATCCAAATCGAAGGTTATCCAATATCCCCGCTTGTAAGTTTTGCCTATTAACAGCTCGTTTCTCAGGCTTGCGACTTTCAATCGGCACAGGATACGCGGACCTTTATGAAAACTTACCTAACATCCTGAGACAATATACGGGTGGCGTAATTTCCTATACATTTAAAAACATACGCGTAGTTACATAAAGCAATGCAACTTTGCATGCTATAAAGCGTAAATTACACTATTTGGTTCCAATTTGTGTGTTTACTTAAAATTTTAATGTAATTTCTCGAGTCGTAAACCTAAACCATCAATCACGGTTTCCTTGTTTGTAATTTTTAAAAGGCCTAAGTTTTTTTTCTTTACAAGTATCAAGCAAGATTGCAATCTCACTTGATGGTAAGTGATGATGCAATCTACGTTGGCGGTACGTTGGCGGTACGTCTTTGCCGGTAGGGTAAAGCTAAGGCCGAAGCCTCCCACCAGCCAAACCTGGAACAATTAAGAAAACCTGGGCTTAGTGGGCGACCTAGGACTTCCGTTTTGTAAATCCACCGCGCTACGGAGACTGTCAAAAAGTCTCGTCTTGTAGGTCATAGTCTAGCGATTACCATTACCTTATTTTTTACAGATATAGATTAAATAAAGTCCTTAATACTGATTAAAAATACATAAATGAATATTTCCGGAGAGAAAATCTCAAAAAATGTTTTGACAAAAGTTTACGGTACGCATTTTTATATAGGAAAACATTCGAATAGGAATACGATGCTAAATTTACGGCTGAGATTATAATGCATATTTTTTAGGGTTTCGTACGTACATATAAAAATGGATTAATGCGTTAAAACAAACAATATGTTTATATTTATGTAGGTACATATTAGTAAAATACATTAACATATTCTTTGAATAATTTTTAATAATACACTCTCGTAATTTAACTTGTTTCACACTTGGTACTATTTTTTTAAATCATAAAGATTAATGTAGCTAATAATTTTAATCTCTCATTCATTTATTAGTCCATTTTTTTTTAAATTTTAACAATTTTAATAAAATACAGAATATAATACAAAACACTATTAAAAATTTATAAATTTAACCCCACGCTGCGGGTCATTTGAGTGCCCAAGCAACCGGTGGTCAGGGCTCCAGGGTGAGGAACCTCCTTACAATACGCGCCGTCTCAAGAATCGCTGCCTTCCGTATCCGATTCTTGATCCAGCAGCTAAGCAAAAGCGGGTTGAAACTATTCGCTATACCGTTCAGGTGCCGGGTCCATCGCGTGGTAGAAAGAAAAACACCAAGCAAATTCCAGGACTTGTGACTACTGGATGTACGGTTAAGGAATTCCTTGACGATCGATCAACACTTCCCTTCTCTGCTCGTGTTGTTCTCCCAACCTATCCAAATTTGGTAAGATCCTATTAGAGCAGCTTTGGATACTCGTTCTAATATAGAACTAGCTGCACTTCTAGAGAGGCCAAGATTTTGCTAGTAATCCTCTCGCCTAATATTCATTTTAATATTGTTAATGTAATCGGGGCCTAAGCTAAGAATTCTTTAACTTTTCTTATTAGACCGGTGTGTATGCGTGCACGATAATTCGATCCATAAACCTCTTGCTTCTGAAGTGGAGTGGTACCTACATAATGGTCAAACCGGTCTCGTTCATTCACTAACGGACCCAACCGGCTACTAGAAAAAGTTCTGCCTCATCGACTCGTCACGTATGATTACAATTCTAATTTCGAATTTGTTTTACTTTTTTTTTTCAAGTTACAATGTTGAAGCGTAGGTAGCGTTTTGTATTCACGTTCGAAATTAAAATATTACAGTTTTTTTTCATTTGAAAAAGTTTATAATTCGAATAGTTTTTTTTTATTTCTAAACGTGTGAGATAAAGTCACTCGATAGTCGATACAGATATGCTAATGTATGTATAGTAATTTTATATGCCTGATTTGAATAATCGCTCGACTGTGATTGATATCTTACCGTGAGTCATAGACCAGTTGCATAAAAAATTAGCACAGCCACTTCGCTGATAATAATTATTCAACGATCAAACGGAACGGATATGCAATACGGTATTTTTTGCACAGTTTCGTTTATTTAATCTTATTTTATGAGAAAATGTTTGAACACTCTTAACGTTGTTTTTCTTACAAAGAAATTATTTGATGTTCTGATATACGAATAAAAATATCAAGTATTACGTTACATAAATGTATTATATTATATTTTTAATAACACGACATACAAATTCAAACAGCTGTGATTGGATAGCTATTAGTATTTACTTATAAGCTTACTACTACGTACCTAATATTGAAATGGATTCTTATAGGAAACCTAACTCACAAAACTTAAATTTTACTTAGCAAGTATTGTATAGATACTTACTAAGTAAACGATGTAACTTGATGTGCTAGCACACTACTAGCAATTGTTGAATAAAATGTCGAAAAATATATATTTTTTTTTCACTATCCAGTAAAAGGGAAAATTCTCACTTCAAAAATACAAAATCTACGAAAGTCGCAGTCGAATAAAAATTATTAAAGACGCAAGTTAAATTTGAATATTTTGGTAAATTAATATTCTCCGATCAATAAAATATTTCATCTGAATACGCGGTGTTGAAAGAAGAAAGTTATTTATACCGACATCCAGGTGAGACGACTGTCGCCACTGCGTGTCAACGTCTCGCTTTATTTTCGCGAAGTCGCTAAATTTAACCATCGGTTCAGTTTTTATTTAGTGCAATGGAAAAACAAAACGCAGCGCGCCTCATGAAAAATCACCTCTCGCTATATGATTGATCATTTCTCGAAACGGAGTGCCGCAACATTGTGGAAATATAATGTGATGATTTGTTGAAAACGACCGAATGAGATATCGCGATAATTTAGCGCGACGTTTTGTTATTGCTGTGAATAAACATGGCTATGATTAGCGACGGAAAGCATGTTAATGTAGCTAATGGATTGTAACTTGGGAATTTAGTTATGGTGCGTTTTATGCCCGTTTGAGTTGTGTTCTAGATGGATTTGTCCTAATTTTCAGAAAACTAACATCACTAAAATGTAGCATGTAAATTTATTCGCCTAAAGCTATCATGGTAAACTTAAAACCACAGACTTATACTGCTAATTTTATAAATTTTAATGGCGGTTTTAAGCCATCGATTGTTTTCTCCATCAAATCCACATAAAAACACAAAGTTTTTTAATAGAAAAAGTATGAGTGTACAGTCATTCGTACTTTCCTAATAAGAAAATTTATAAATAACATACAAAAATGCTGAGATTTTTTTTCAATTACAATCTTTTTTGATTCACTTCTATATTTTTTTATTTTAACTTAAAGACGATAAAAATATTTGACAGCGAGCTACTTTACAGAACTATACGGTACACATTATGGTGAAATCATCAGTGAGTTCTTAATTTTCATCTTTGGATAAAATTAATACCCTAGGTCACGTTTATACGGTGACAAACGTACCTACTAAATTGATATTTTGTTATTCATGAGACTAACAAAATAATTCATAGAAAATACAACGTCGGTAAGTTAAGCTTTGAAACTTCAGATATATCTGTTTGGTTCAAAACAACTAATCTCAGAAACATTATATGTTTAATTGAAAAACTTCCATATAAACTTTTATGTATTTTTTTTATAAAACCGATTAAATCACGACGTGATTTGTGAACGACAAGCGCCATAACTTGCTGTAAGCGCAAAGCAAACACTTCAGAACAAAAAGCTTCGTCTACAACATAGATTCCCAAAGTGGTCCAGGTGAACCCCCGGAGCTCCAAGGGAGTCTACGTTGGCGTGACATAAAATAGGATTCAAAATTAAAAATTCGTAGGCGAAGGTACATGATAATATATCTGGTTTCATCCGAAAGTGGGGTTTGCTACATAAAATAAATAGGAATAGATTGAGCTGTGCTTGAGTTGATATTAAAAAAGTAAAGTTGGATGGAATTTGCGAACATAATTTATTAGCTAACTTTACTTGTTTTTATTTTCAATAAAAAGTGTCTGATATTTATTTTTTCGAAAAATGTTAGTTCTTGGTTTGAACACAACCGCAACGATCTTCACATTTTTTATCGAGTTTTGGGAAATTGTAGAAATTTACCTTCATAAGGTCCACCAGCAACAGCCAAAGAAAGTGGCCGATGAGTTTGGGAACCTCTGGTCTACAAGAATAAATACATATCATAAAACAATCCCGTCCATCATCCAAAGACATTTTATACTTCATATTATAAATTTATGAAACAAGAGTCAAAGGCGACAAAACAGAGATAGTTTATTGAGCGGCATTACAACTTGTCGGGGTGTCGTTGACTGTATATTATGTGTTTTTATTGTTTTTGTTATTGCTAACTACCTTCATCCAGTTACTTCGTTCATTTCAACGATTGCCCTAACAAAGTGTGTGCTCCGACGCACGAATGTAGTTGACGCCGTTGTGGTTCCGCATGGAGCTGTCGGCACCTACTCAGACAGAAAAAAAATAGGTGGGCACGGTGAAAGGTGCGCAGAATAGGTTGCGCACAAAAAATCGTAACACTGTCATTAGTTCATCGAAATTCTACTGCCCATATTTTTTTAATACCGGGGGCTATATGTGAAAAATCGATTCTTAAGTTCTTAAGGAGTAAACTCCAAAAATATACAACAAATTTAAATGTCTTCAAAACACTGCAGATACATCGAAAAAGTCGCAACAAATGTATATAGTTATATAAACACCTAAATATATAGTAGATGTAAATATGTTTCCTCAAAATATACGACAAAAATACTTGAAAAAATATTGTTCATATCTCTATCTACTTGCCTGTACTTATGTGACTGTCATCCCTAAACGTTACGTGATGACTTGACTTGGGAAAAAATACGCAAATCGTATCAAGAGTTAGGAACTTGGTGATTTTACACCCTTTGTCCTCAGAGTTTTGTTCAGACCGCTCGCATTAAAGGAGAATCATTCAACTACGTACTTACTATTGGGAGAGCAATTATTGAGCTTACAGTGGATCATTCAATGATTCATTATCAAGATCATCAAAAAATGATTTTAGATGCACCTATATGAAGTAGTATATTCCCCGATTTTGTTATCATCAATTTTATAAATTGCCTAAAGCTATGGAAGCTTTAAAAGGCGCATTCATTACAAAAGCGCTTCCTTTTTCGCGTAACGCGATACAATAATCGTCGTCGGCTTCTCCCGCGGATCGAGTGACGACAAATCGCTCGTGCATAATCGTAAATATGCTTTTTATACTCCCCATTCTTGGGACAATCCCGATATATCCGGTTAGCGAGCACCATATTGTTAGCACGGTGGAAACACAAAAACGATGTTCATTATGTCCGTCTGCCACTAGGGTTGCCAATTTTCTTCAGCGAAATATTATAGACTATAAAAACATAGAAAGTAAAGAAAAATTTATTTTCATGGAAAACGTAAAAACAGGCAAAAAACATATTTGTTACATACTTATTTATATTTATTTGTACTTCTTGAATTTTATACACATTTTTTTTTTGTCTAAAACAAAAGTGTCTCATCAAACTTTTTAGTTAATTAAATAGAAAGTTTATTTTATATTAATTCCTTCATATAAGTTCGGAACGCAATAAAATAGATAAGTTGAGATACGTTAAATCATCATCATCATCATCATTGTATTAGTCAAAAGACAAGTCCATAAAATTTTACTTGTTAACCGACTTCATTTGAAAGATTTCGGTGTTGAAAATTTAGTATTTTAGTACTATATGTCTTCAACAGTATAGTACACAGGCTCAAAATACATACAATACATTCAAATACAGTACAGTATATATAATTATAGTGCGATTGGCAACCCTAACTGCAACTCGCGTAATAGTAAACTTGATAAGCTCCCACACAGGGGCGATATTCGCAAATCTAAACGCACAGGTTGCATTTCTAAGGTAGAATTTGTAAAAAATATCGCCCTTTGTGGCTACAGACAGTGTGGCACCGGGTTTCTTTTTGTTCGTGCGAAATACTCGAGATTTCGTGGCTCATCGATCGCTTCCCAGAAATTCGGATGCGCCGCTGTGTTTTTATATTGGTACGTAATGTTCGTATTAATCGACGTCCATTGACATTTACGAAACATATTGCGTATTATGTTCGTTTTAATGGACGTTTGGGAGTTATAAACATGGTCTTTTTAAAGTCCTTTTTCAGTAATGGTACAAACAATTTCACGGTCTAAATGTGAGTTATAAAGCCGTGAGGTGAGCCGTGATAGCACAGTGGATATGATCTCTGCCTCTGATTCCGGAGGGTGTGGTTCGAATCCAGTCCGGAGCATGCACCTCCAACTTTTCAGTTGTGTGCATTTTAAGAAATTAAATATCACTTGTCTCAAACGGTGAAGGAATACATCGTGAGGAAACCTGCACGCCAGAGAATTTTGTTAATTCTCTGCGTGTGTGAAGTCTACCAATCCGCATTGGGCGTGCGTGGTGGTCTATTGGCCTAACTCCTCTCAAAAGCTTTTAAAAACAAAATGTATTAAGGCTTTAAAATTATAGTATGACTTTCGGCTCGGGCTCAGTGGTTTCCAGTCAACGCTCACAAAGAGTGAAAAGGTCCGAAAAGACCGGTGATTACGTAAGGTAAGGGTTCACGTATCATTTAATGACAAAATTGTGGAGCATCTGCGACGCTGTATGCTGATGAGTATAATACACGGTTACAACACAAGCCGCAGCGGTAGCGGACTTAGCCCTCATTCGCACGAGAGTTTTTTAACGGACATTAAAAAAACGTTCTAATCTATATATATAAAAGAAAGTCGTGTTAGTTACTCCACTTATAACTCAAGAACGGCTGAACCGATTTAGCTGAAAATTGGCAGGGAGGTAGTTTAGAGCCAGGAGAAGGACATAGGATACTCTTTTTTTGTAGGGGTAGGGTAGAGGTAGTTGAAAGTTTACATCGAGTTTCACGCGGACGAAGTCGCGGGCGTCCGCTAGGATAGTATAAAGTTAAGTAAATGAATGTCTTTTTCCAACGGCCAAAATTGAAAATGCAACACTGCTCGAAAAAAAGCGTCGTGTTTTAAAAGGCGTCATATACTTGGGAATGCATTTGTTGTACCTATCCGTCAAAAAAAATCTCGTGCGAATGGGGGCTTACACATACAAATGTATCCAGTAATTACTATCAGGAAAAATTCACCATGATTCATACTTTACGTAAATATCGCTAAAATATCTGAAACATCGAAGCGTGTAATCACTTCGCCAAAACCGATTGCAACGCAGCTGCTTAAAGGCTTATAAAATCAAATATTCGACTTTTAAATCGCCTTACTTACACCGTAACGTACATATTAAGCCACCGATATCACTACCAGTTCTAAAGGAAACACAAATGATACTTGATATTCGTATAAAATGGAAATGTGATATTGGCCAGTTTTCCGGCGGTTAGCGAGCCACGAGCGCCCAACGACCGTAAAAAGCTAGAAGACTGCGAACACTCCATTCACTCCATTACTAGATCTTCGCACCTCGCCGACCACAAAACGCTTCCCATTCACGACAAGCGAGTAAATCAACCGAGAACGCGAGCGCCTTGTAAGGTGCAATCGGATATATTTCCACAAACGGAAAACAACTTTCTGCTACGGTTAGAAAGACCACTTTCGTCTGGACGCGTTGTGCGTTGCAACTTTTTTCGACGTCTATTTCTGTCCACTCGCTGTTCAATTTCTTTTTATCGTATATCCTCGTGTTTAAAAACTGATATGAACTGTATTGTTATTATTATAAGGTTCTTTTTAGTATGCAGAGCGTGTGGAGTTATGTTATAGTTGTTGAAGGGTACGGTTTTATGAATGAAACGCAAAGTCGTGAGCGGATGCCGAGGCGGGCGTAGTGCGGCTTTCCCGCGCGGCCAGTTTCATTAATAATTAAAAGCTAGCCGCGGAATGACCGGACGCAGAGATGATTTCTA
The DNA here is from genome assembly GCF_947172395.1 of Bicyclus anynana. Lineage (NCBI taxonomy): Eukaryota > Metazoa > Arthropoda > Insecta > Lepidoptera > Nymphalidae > Bicyclus > Bicyclus anynana. Next base: position 4,125,347 of record NC_069103.1, on the reverse strand, counting down.
GCCGGTAGCCGGTCCTGGTACATGGGCGCAGTCTCCACTGGCGACTACGTAAATGAATTGACCTACATAATATACGCGCACGCAACGAAACTCGTATTTCACTAATGCTTTAGCGGTTAACAGTTAGGGCACATTGGATTCGATAATAGTAAATATAACTTGGCAACTTCGTTCGTAACACTCCCGATGGCACACGCGGGTGCACCTCACTTCCCCGCACGAACGATTTCACCCCCCCGTCTTTCCCCCCGTCGCCCGCACATCATGGGAGTGTCATCAACGAACTTGCCAGATTATAGCACAACTCCACTTCGAGTCTGAGACAAAAGTACCTATTTAATTTCTAAGAACTCCTTGGAAAACCGACGTGTAGGCTCGGTGCGGGGAAAAGTCCATAAAGGCCGATTCCCGCCGGGTTACCTTTTAAAAATATTCTTTATTGTGATGAATATAAATGTATAGATGCATGAGAAACCAGAGTTTCTATCAAGCGGCATGAATTTCGTTTTCTTTTGGACGGCTTACCTTCGTCAAAATTCCATCCTCCGCCACTGGTATAGGTATAGGCAGTTAGGTACCTAAGTTTCCCTAGTCCTCTAGGATTACTCTATTTTCTTAACCATCATCATAATATGAGTGCTTGTACTGAAGTTTCTATGTTTTTTATCGTTGCTCTTGTATATTTTTTTTTTCATTTCAACCCCTTACTGACTTTCAAATAAAAAAAAATTGTTATAGTCTATGATAAAATGTTAAACGTATTTGAAAATAGTGACGCAAGATGGTCAAAAGAACCCTTAAACTAAACATGGCAACTAGTCTCTACTTACTATCTAACCAACAGTTGAAAACGTATAGAATGGCTATTTTAATTCTTGATCTTTTGACCTAAGTATAGAAACCTTATAAATACGCATCTAAATCTTTCACGTAAGTTCTTACATTGTAAATAATTACCACCGCAAGACGCATCGAGTATTAATTATTTATAGGAGAAAATGCGTTAGATGTAAGTTATTACTGGTACGTAGTGATGACCAGTGGGTATGTCAGAACTTTTTATAGTCACAAAGTGGTCAGAAAATATGAATTTCGACGGGTCATTACGCAACGTCATCGGAATAATACTGGTAGAAAGAGACGTGGATATATCGGTGTAGATGTTTGAAAGAGACAGGCGTTGAGAGTGGTATGACAAAGCTGTAAGTAAATGAGGTATAAGTACGCAGGGTTACCACCGTATTTCGTAGAATAGATTAGGAGGTATTATGCATTGAGTACAAAAAAGATGGATTTTAGCTACTAATCTGTGCTTTAGGGAAATAATATATACCTTTTAATAAATATCCAAAATGTTCTTAATACACGCTTTCTAGAGGGTCTTTGAAATGAATCACAAAATTTTTACATTTATTGTTAAAATAAATTGATCAAACTGCATTACATTGTACAGCTAGGCTACTCTGTAACGATATTTATATAACTCGCAAGTGCGAGATTCGAATTCACCGCTATCTTTCTCATTGCAAAGTATAGTAATAATAAACAGAGAGAGATAGAGATGAAATTGAAGTCGAAACTCACACTTGCAAGTTATTAAAATATCGTTCTAAAATAGCCAACCTGAACGTGTTTAAGTGAACAATTTGTAAAATTTGATATAAAACGTTGATGAAAAATTTGATTAATTTATTTTTGTTCTAAAAGTTTTTAACAATATTATTCAAAATATTAATAACTCACCCAACATCCAACAATTTAAGTAGATTATAACTGTAACTTCTTAAAGTAGAATTATCAAGATTTTTGTAGATATAAGTAAATCGCCGGGTGGTGCTGGTCACGGTAGGCCAGGGCCAGGGATTGACATTACCATTCGGCGCATAGTACGATTGTACTAAGCTTTTTTAGTACGTGAGTAGCAGCCCTAGACACACGCGGTAGTTGGCCGGCTAGATACGCGCTTCCGGCGGCCGCTTCCTGTAGAGGATAGTGCAGTCATCCTGCTATATCGACTGTTGTGTCGATATTCTAGATTAATATTAGAGATTGTCATAGAAATCTTTATAACTAAGCCATAGAAGTGGCGTGTAGGTACTCGTGATCACCATTATCAGACTTTTTCAATGGCCCACCACAAAGCCAGACCTCCCTCCTTATTCGAGACGGGATATGGAGGGTAGATCCACCATGCTCCCATGTCGGTAGGCGGGCTTTGAGTATGATGTAGGTATTTTTTTTTTACGATCACTGTAAGATGTTAATGATAGAAACAATGATAGAAACGTGCTTTTCGAGATACATGGATTTTGCACAACTAACTTCCCATCTTCTAGACTGAAAAAGATTACTAAAATTTCTTATAAAAAAGAAAAACTCAATATTGAAATTTTTTAGCCCGCCATTTCTTTTTAGCCCGCCATTTCTATTGTCATTTCTATTGATTTCTATGGAGATTGTAATGAGTGATTTTAGAGTAAAAACCGTACGTACCGCTTTGATAAAAAGCATAAGTATAACGCCTAATGGATTTGCGGAATAATTGTTGTTCCAAAGATAATATTCTGTTTCCGTTGAGCAACCAATGACGCTAACACGGTGGGAAAAAATATAGCGTCGCTTGGAGACCTGTCACTTCTGTGAGTTCAGGATTTTTTAATAACGGACACCAAATTATAATTTCAAATTAAATGAGAATTATAGCGGAAACGTATTAAAATCGATACTTTTTGTAAATAACCAAGCTAGCTACACCATATCACTTACATTCAAAGCCATTCAGACTTCCAAAAGAAACAAATTAGAACTGAAAATCTTTAAACCTAAGATGTGCGTCACGTAATATCTCGTGAAGAGAACAACGAGAGAGAAACACATGGCTGTTGGGAGGCTTCGGCCGTAGCTAGTTACCACCCTACCAACAAGCGATTCCGATACGATGTCGTGTAGAAACCGAAAGAAGTGTGTATTATCCTACTCCTAACAAGTTAGCCTGCTTCTATCTTAGATTGCATCGGCACTTACCATCAGGTGAGATTGTAGTCAAGGGCTAACTTGCAGACAGTAAAAAAAAGTCGACGAAGTCATAAGAAGTTATCACTTCATAAATAGATATACTTATAAAATTACCACCAAGTCACTACGACAAATTACGCATCCAGCCACTCCATGTTGTTTGTTTTTGAAGGAACAAAAGCGTCTCATAATTAGATTCCACCGCTAGTGGGCTAGTTGGAGCATCCTGCGCCCACGCGGCACTAATTGGACTCTTTTTGTTTATTGTCCCCTCTTAACTCGATTAGGGGCAATCAGGGCTGCCCTTTGCCCCTGGCCCCTGCCCCTGTAGGGCACGCGACGCCTCGACGTCTGACAAGAGATGCGCCACCGATTACCGCCATCATTGGTTTTTGTCACAGATTATTACTATTGTATCCGTTTTTATATCCGCAATTGTTTCTGTAAAACAATAAATAGTGTTAGATATTTGTACTGTCAAAACAGCGAGTGCTGAATCAATGAAAGATCATTTTGTTTATTGTCTTAGCATAACACGATTATGGACAATCATGGCTGCCCTTTGCCCCTGGCCCCTGCCCCTTGTAGGGCACACGACGCCTCGACGTCTGACAAGAGATGCGACACCGATTATTGATTTTTGTCACAGATTGTATTCAGACTATTGTATCCGTTTTGAAAACAGCAAGTGATAAATCAATGAAAGACCTTTTTTCACAGAATACTATCTTGTACCTACTTTTCCGGTTGTGATACGAAATTTAATATTTTCTGTAAAAGTTTTTAAAAATAATTAAATTTAAAAGTTTTGGTTTTAGTAATCTGAGGGTTATGGTTGTTTTAGTATTTAACTTCTGGACGGATATGTATGAAAGCTGGCATAGACAATTTATTGGAAGAAACCACGAAGGCCTTATCATTGGGCTACTTTTGATCCTGGAAATCCAAGTTTCAGACTAAAATGTAATTGTATTGATGATGAGGATGATGATGATGATGATGATGAGAATGATGGTGGTGATGAAAAATGTAAACTAAAATATAATTACTTTTTTAAGTACCTAGTTACTTTTACTTAAACTTATGTAAAATTAATTAAAAACTAAAATCACCTACTTGTGAACTTAGTTAAGTATTTTTAATAAAATAATTTTGGGGTGTTTTAAATACTTTTTAAAGTTTTTGGGTCATCGAGTAAATTCTCTTACACAGTCGGATGGACAGTTACCTTTATGCTGTTATGTTCACTTACAAGCATGTAAACATTCTAAACTAGTATCGCAAAAGCAAATATTTTCCGTTTTACTTTTAAGGTTGTACCTAGGTATATACTTATGAACTAAGTATGTTATTACTTAGATAAAGTTATAATTATATTTAAGGTTAAAAATTATGGAAATATAAAAGTGAATTATATGTGTCATGCTCACTGATACCGACTAACAGACTAACACAATGTTTGTTCACATTTCTACTCAATTAAATGGTTCGTTTCATTCATACTTAATTATTACAATTACCTCGTTCCGCAAATATAACTCTTGGTAATATATAAATAGAAGTTGTTATCGCTTGACACGTGACGTCGTGATAGCACGTTGTCGCGTCCAGTCGCTCATTTATGAATGAACTCACAGATCGAGCGACTTCCGGCTAACTGTTGAGATAGTACGACACTCTTCCTGGTTCCTGCTATGGTATCTTTAATTATTAACCAGTATACACAGACCGGTGTGCTGGTTACGTGCGTAGTAATTCGATTTTAAATACTAAGGAAATAAAGTGCAAATTAGTTTGAACAATAAGTTGATCAGCCTCCGTTTCTGCTTTATCGAGATCGTTCGGAATATGAATAAAGATATTCTAAGCACTGATCGCCTTTATGTCACTGTCGCAAATTAGACTTAGATGACTTGGAGATAAGGTGTATTTTAGGTTGTATTCGTTGAGTTGGCGACTCCACGTCCTGTGGAGCGTGTTTTTTCCAGCCTCCTTCCCGTCGTTTCACCGTTACGCAATATATCGTAAATAATTAACGGAAGGCGATATTCTCGTGTCTTATGGAGATGTCGACTTTCTGGTTTTTGAATCGGAACCTTCCTGTCCATCTAACAGTACCTGATTCTAAGTTACACGTATTTATACGTCCGCTTTGGTGAAATGCGAATCGAAGCCTCGTGACATTATAAACCTGCGTGACATGTTTGTATCAATGAAGACGGTACCCTGGATTTATATTTATGTTTTTACTGATAACAGGTTTTTGTTTTGACAGTCTTGTTTAGGAGTATAACTTTAACAAACGTCCATAAAATATGTAGTAAATATATTTAGGCAAGTAGGCAGATATTATAATACATTTTGAAGAAAAAAGTTAAAATGTGCACACTTCAATAACTTTTTCTTGTATTGAAAATTCGGCACCTCACCTACACTTTTACCAGCAACTTTGTAACTAAAAAAAAATAAATACAAGTTTTATACCAATTTGTAAACCTCGATAAGTGTACAGGTTGTTAAAATAATAGTACACTTCAGCTTCATACATTTTTTTTACAGGACCTTTTTTTTTAAATCGGGTCATACTAATAAAAGAAAAATAATTATTGCATTCAAAGCTTTTTCTATAAAACAAATAAAACATTATTTATTTATAAACATAGTACATTGATAATTTAATCCGCAATGTATAACAAAAATTAGATTTTTAAAATCTTAATTACAACAGCCACAGCATTGAAAATACTGATTCTAGAAAGAAAAATTTGAAAAATCCGAAATGACTTGGTCACCCTAGGATTTTTTGGAAAACTGTTCATCATAGTTTTAGATAATTAGGTGGTATATCTAACATTTTCGTATTATCCATTAATTACGGGACACCCTGTATATATGTATGAATGAATCCATATATCCCTTGGTCACGCCATCACGAATCAACACGATTTCACTATTTTTTTTGATTTGTTTGTTATTGTAGGAGAAGGTTCTTATGTCAGACAAAAATTAAAAATCGGTAGGGTAGGGGTAGGGTAGTCTAGGGTAGGGTAGGGGCAGTTGAAAGTTTACATCGATTTTCACGCGGACGAAGTCGCGGGCGTCTGCTAGTAGCTTATAAAAATGTATTTATCAAAATATAATAAAATTATATTGTTTACTAAAATAATGAAGAACATTTTTTTTATCTCAAGCATTAATTTAGTCACACAAGCTTTTTTGTTCACTAATAAAATCAAGAGGTTCTTTACCTTGTATCTGTACCGAACAAATCAATTTTCTCACGAGACAAGCCACGAATACGGTAAATCGTCTTAATATATTCATCACTCACTAAAACCGCCATATTCAGGTTAGTAACAAATCAACGTTTTTACACCCAACGTTTTGATGGCTACGACGAAAGCCTGAAACGAGTCCAATGTTTATTGAACTCTTTCAACCAACACCGTCTACATCATTACTAATATGTGATGTGTCAAGATATAATGGTACATTAGTTTGTTCTCACGAAGGCGCTTGGGTCCATGGCTGGACAAAAATTAATAAATGTGTTGCAACAAAATCAAAACCGGTCCGACTCTATACTGACCTCTTATTGAAATTACAGAGACCATTATTTTAATTATACATTTTATATCATTAAAAATTAGACAATGTATTTAATACAAGAGCATATAAGTTACTTGTGACATATTTTAACATTATTATCTTTTATCTAGTTTTAGTTTGCAACAGAAGAACTCTTCCTATACTGAAGTATTTTTATGAGTTATGAACAAATTTTTATAACAGTAATTCTATCAAGGACCTTGTATACAAACTTTCAACCCGTCAATTTTTATTTTAGGTCCAAAACGTACCCTAAGTTTTGCTCCAAGGTTCCATACCATTGTACCAAAATTCATCTTGATCCGATTAGTCGTTTAAGCGTGAAAAGGTAACAGACATACAGACAGACAGACTATTTTCGTATTTATAATATTAGTATATTACAGACATTAAATCCAAAACCAAGTTTCTCTATTATCATAATACATGAATGAATTCAATGATTAAATTTTAATAATAGAAAATCATACAGCAAATAAAAATCGGAGAAAATTTGTCAAACCTTACTTAGGCATACATTGGTGCTAAGTACATTAAATCAGTTTTTTACATTTTTTAGTGTCGACTTATTAAGCCCCTAGCACAGAATACATCATAATACGAGTACAAACCAGTAGTTAGGTACATTTGAGTTAAAATTTCTGTTATATTTTTTATAGGATGCTATTTAGCCTTTGTGCAAAGCCCGCCATCTCATTATCTCATTATCTAAAATTGTGAGTATGAAAAAGTCTTCACAGTTAACGGTTGCTTATAATATAATTAAGCAGCATATAACTTGACATAGACTAGATTCAGATGCCTAAGGCCCAGATGCTATCTCTGATGCTATTGCAAGATACGTACAGCCTTCAACTGACTAACAAGCAACAACATACTAAATGTCAGTCAGACCTTGCGGATGAATTGAAAATTCAAATAATTATACTAATAGAGCAAGAGTCTGTGGTGATCAGACTTTCGTAATTTTATAAAAGCTGAAGTTGAAGCTGATGTTGAAGAAGTAAATAGTTAACTTTAAGAGATATCTCTCTCCAAATATTAAGAATAGCTGACGCCGCGTGGTTTCCGTTTCCGTAGGAAAACGGGGATAATATATAGCCTATAGCCTTCCTCGATAAATGGGCTATCGAACACTGAAAAAAATTTTCAAATTGGACCAGTAGTTCCTGAGATTAGCGCGTTCAATCAATCAAACAAACAAACAAACTCTTCAGCTTTATAATATTAGTATAGATAAGAATGTGAGGGTGTGTGGTAAAGATTTACTCTAAGTGACTAGTGGTAGCAGCACCCTTCGCCAAATATTAAGAATGTTGTGAATCTTTAGCCAACTGTTGTAAGTATCTAGCTTTGATTAAATATAACATATTTACCAGATCGTTTCTTCCACGCTAAAATTCCTGATATCTATATTAAGCACTTTCTAAAGAAATTCCCTAAAGGCTGACAAATTAATATCTGTAAATCTACATGGGCGGTGGGAAACACCTAACATCAGGGGGAACGGCATGCTTGTTTAACCGCTGTACGATGAAAAGGCTCTTAAATGATTAGCAAATAGTAGAAGTGTAAATAGCTAATAGCTAATTACGGGTTATAAGTAGATGTAGTTTTAATCATAAAATAGGAAATCTAAGATCAGAAAAATTTAAGCTTTACTAAGAACCCACAAGAAAGCGTCCAGTTGGTCGAAACTAAACATTTTCTGAACAGAATTATAAAAGAGTTAGGTTTCAAAAAAGCTATTAAATTTTATATTGTACAGCCACTCAGTTCATATCGGAATATCATTAATGTTAATAAGAAAAGACGTTATGAATTATGCTTAAGCATTTCAACATGGTAGCCACTATGCTTGATCAACTTTGAGATTACATCTACTTATTCCAAACTAATTGAAAACTCCGATGACGAGATGAAGGTATTAATGCGATGGGAGATATAGATTTTACAAAGGAAACACAAATTGCTTCTGTTGAATTTATGTGTGTTCGAAATGTAATAAAGATAGTAAAAGATAAAATTATATTTTGTTGTTTATTGGTATATTTTGGGAATAAAGCTTATTTTACTGTGTTTTCTTTAAGTTTCAACAGATAGTAGAAGGAATTGAATCCAAGTCTAAAAGAGAAAGGTTTAATACCTAAAATGGTGTTAGGGTAAAACGATTTCACCTTTAATTCTAAAGTTATAGTGGTGTATGCTTTTATAAAAGGCTCAAATATAAACTAAGGTATCCAAAATAACAAAAGAGACTGCTTTAATTAAACAATAAGTTAACGATCTGATCGATATTAATTGTGATGTGATGAGTGTGATAAAAGTGATGATACAGTCATAAAGAAATAAATCTAGATCTCATTGAAAGGTGGTTTTGCGCAGCATCGTGAGAGTAAAGTTTTTTTAACAATATACCTATATAGGCTATGCTAATAAACTGTAGGAATATCACAATCGATCCCAATAATTTATTCACATGTCAATAACTCTGGTGGTAGGTGGATAGATGGCTAAATCAAGGTAGATATATAGGTAAATAGATACAAAAGAATCAAAAGTTGCGTGGGTTAGAACGAAGGTTCGACAAAGAGATTAGGACCTTAGATAATATTTTATTGTTGAATATACCCATAATATTATTGTAAGGTCAATTTTATCGTGTTTCTTTTATTAATAACCTCTAAGTAGAGATAACATTGTACAAAATGATTTTCCCTTAGACAATGTAAAGATAAAACAATGTACATTGCATACTGAGTCATCATTTTTTATGAGAATCTCAGAATGTCGACCCGTCATGTTTCCTCGACAAATATTGGAGATAGGACATCTCGATGACAGACTATAACTTAAATCATCATGTTCTTATAATGTATCTTTTCAACTACAGTCCTTTTATTGCTATTACTGATATGATATACATACAATGTGTTTGTATTGTACTAGCATATGCCTGCGACTTCGACCGCGTCTGGAATTCAAATACTCGGTAAGTAGCTTTCTGTTGGTAACAGAATTTTCAAAATCGGATCAGTAGATCCAGAGAATACTTGAAAATTCTTTTATCAATAGAAAGCCACGTTATTTGTGAGTGTTATATGCTATATTTTATTGCCGTATTTCTACGGGAACGGGAACTACGCAGCTGAAATGGCTAGGTTCTGCAAGTCTAATATAAGGCAAGGCTTTTGACGGCCTCTGAAGGAGGTCCTGGGTTCGATCCCCGGCTGGGCCGATTGAAGTTTTCTTAATAGGTCCAGGACTGGCTGGTGGGGGGCTTCGGCCGTGGCTTATTACCACCTTACCGACAAAGACGTACCGCCAAGCGATTTAGCGTTCCGGTACTATTTCATGTAGAAACCGAAAGGGGTGTGGATTTCATCCTCTTCCTAACAAGTTAGTCCGCTTCCATCTTAGATTGCATCAGCACTTAACATCAGGTGAGATTGGAGATTGTAATCAAGGGCTAACTTGTAAAGAATAAAAAAAAGGCATACATAACAGAGTAGCAAGACACATCGAAAGTGAATACATATCGACATAGTGAGCAAGTAAGATACACGTAACGAAGCGGGTCTCCGCTTCCATCTTAGATTGCACGTGAGATTGTAATCAAGGGCTAACTTGACTTAATAAGCTAAAGAATAAAAAAAAGGCATACACAACAGAGTAGCAAGACACATCGAAAGTGAATACATATCGATATAGTGAGCCAGTAAGATACACGTAACGAAGCGGGTCAGAGCGTTTCATTCATGCAGTTTCCCGGCCCCCACCTACCGGCACAATCTGCTCCGGCGCACTCAATGGCCATATCATTCACGAGATTTAATGAACCGAGCTACTTGCGACATCGGAATTTATTCTGTCACACATCATTTCATGCTGTTTAATGCAAGCATGGGCCATGGGCAGATTTATTGTTACATACAATTGCTGTAATAGTATTTACTACCGAGGTAAAGTGAGCCTGTAAGTTTAATTTTTTCTTTATTTCTTTACAAGTAGCCTTGACTACAATCCCACCTGTAAGTGATAATCTAAGATGGAATCGGGCTAACCTTTTAGGAGGAGGATGAAATCCACACACCTTTCGGTTTCTACACGACTTCGTACCGGAACGGTAAATCGCTTGGCGGTACGTCTTTTTCGGTAGGCCACGGCCAAAGCCTCCCACCACTCAAAAAACCATGACCACCCTTAGAGCATTTCGTCAGGACCGGAATCTGAAACTCGCCGGTGCCTACATTGCACTATTCACGCAAAGCGTAGAATATTCCTTCTGTGTTTTCTACATTTTATGTTATTCTGTGGCATGATAAAATGCAATTTTCTAGTCAAGCGCATCTCAATTTAGTCCTCATGCTTGCATCAGGTATAATTGTATAATCAAGCGCGATCTATTTACCAATAAATAAGGGAAAAATAAACAGCCTTAAAGAGTATCTTCTCTCGTCTCCGCGTGTTTAAAATAGCTTTTGTAAAAATACACAAATAGCGTCGGAACGAGTTCCGTTGACTAAGGTCATGTTGACATTATCGAAAGCCAGCTCAAACAAAGAAAGATCGGTCCACCATGTTTACAACATGTATATTTCCTTGAGTAAATTTCGCGAGATTTCCTCGAAGGCTATCGTTAATGTAAAAACCTTTAACAGAAACAGCTAACAAAAAAAAATAGATAAACAGAAAACAGCATGTAAACCTTACCAACAGAGTTATAGGCTAATAATTATGGCCTAATCCTAAAACAAAGAAATATACATTAAGAATAGCAAATACTTATTAGTTAATTGCTTTATTTTGCTATTCAACGCAAAAGCTCAACGAATTCAAGAAACAATTCATCCCGCAAAAAAGCTCCTCGAAGTTTGACGATTTTCTGTGTTAAAATAAACCTATAGTGAAGCAATACTATAATCTCCTGGACGTGAGTTTTTATGACTCACGATTTCGGGGGCGCCCGGGCTGATACACTCGGGCCAAAACTCCATTCCAGAAACTCAGAGAAGACGCACTTGAAGAGAGTGGTTCCGCCCATCCCTTCTGCTTTTGTCTTCGGGCCCCATCAGGCAATGTTTGTACGCTGCTGAGGTTCCATTAAGGAGCCTACGGCACTTCCACATTCAGAAAGAATAAAAAAAACAAAATGACAATATTTTTTATTTTATTATAGACAAATGAGGTGCTACATTACTTTTGGTAGTTACACGATATTCATTATTTTATTTTACCTCTTTCTTCCGTCTATTTCAACAAAGTGTAAATGAAATTGGCAATTAGTGTTGACGTTTTTGCATTATGTTTTATGGTTTCCTTACGTCTTGGAAGAAAGTACCGTATTAGCATGTTGGATTAAAACGTACGACTGGCGCCTAGTTCTTCCGGTCGTGAAATTTTTTGTTCCATTTTTTGGTCTCAGCAATCTAATAGTGAGAAGAATACTTTACAAGTACTTATGTCAATGTACAATTTTTGTTTTTTTTTTAAGTATCAGGAAAAACCATTACTATAGATACTATACTACATAGTGGGTTTAAAAACCTTGAAAAACTATTATGCTTTTATATTTATCTAAAGAACAGTTTATCAATAATAACACAGGCTTTTATATACTTCAGCCAAAGAATTGTAAGATCAACAGTTAAGTCGTAAAATCATCACCATCATCATCTCCTTTCCCTTATCCCATTTAAGTGGAATCGGAAAAATATGTCAATATTTCCCACTCGTCTATTACTCGACAACTCATTTGCGCAGAAGTCCTCTTTCACACACTCCAACCATCTCTTCTTTGGGCTTCCTCTCCTCTTATGTCCTACCACTTGCACATTTAACATTTTTCTGATAATATGACTTTCCTCTCTACGCAATACATGTCCATACCAAGCTATACTAACTATACTAACCTTCTACTCCTCACTATTTCTGTCAGTTAAGTCGTGAAATATATTTATCAATTATAAGATTTTAATATATCTGCGCAAACCCCATTCCTGTAGAATGTTGGTATAAAAAGTATATGTGGTATACCAGACCGAAAGTTCTACCGTTAAGTAGAGATTGAGTAAAAACATCCATAAAATAGTTCTAAAATTTTCTTAATTTTAAAAATTCTTTCAGATTTTGTAGAACTTTCAATTGTCATCAACCCACATTCGGATCACTGCTGAGCTCGAGTCTCCTCTCAGAATGAGAGGGGTAAGGCCAATAGTCCACCACGCTGGCCCAATTGGCAGACTTTACACATACAGAGGATTAAGAAAATTCTCTGGCATGCAGGTTTCCTCACGATGTTTTCCTTCACCGTTTGAAACATGTGACATTTAATTTCTTAAAATGCACACAACTGCAAAGTTGGAGGTGCTTGCCTCGGACCGGAATCGAACCCACACCCTCCAGAATCGGAGGCAGAGGTCATCCACTGGGCTATCACGAATCGGAGGCAGAAGTCATATCCACTGGGCTATCACGTTTCAATGGTGGTCATGGGAAATAGGGGTCTATTTTTAAGTATAAAACATATCTACTAAATAGTTGAAGATAAATTGAAACGATCCAGCTAATATAGTCCGATGGTAATTTTGCATTTATAAATATTCTCACGCTGCTGCCCTAACACGGCATGTCAACAGCCGAATCGCAAACTTGATATCGCTTCTTATTTCACGGGACCTGTCTGATCACGTGCACAATCGACTGGCTCACATCGACCTCTCATTCAATTCGTAAACTCATTAAAGGCTATATAAGTTGTAAGGTTCTGACCACGTAAAATAGGGTTGCCATCAACTTTATTTATATAAAAGTAAATAATCTTTTTAAGATAAAAATGTTATTTTAACACAAAATTACTTAACTGATTTTCATGAAAATGAAATGGGACCGATCTGGAAGTATAAGCTTTCAAACAAAAAAGAATTTTCAAAATTGGTTTATAAATGACGAAGGTATATGAGGTAACAAACATTAAAAAAAAAGAAAATACGCGTCAAATTGAGAACCTCCCTCTTTTTTTAAGTCGGTTAAAAAAAGAGTATACTTATTATTCATACAAATATTCATCACAGGACATGTTTGTTTTAGTATCTTGCCTATGCCTGATGGTATGAATGGTTTGGTATGGTACCAGTAATAACCAACAGCACCAACATCTCTCCTAAATGAAGGATTTCGATTTTTAATCCCAAGGCATTGCTCCACGGATTGGCAGACATATGACATTATTTGACTCGTTACTATCGCGATGTGATGTGACTATAAATATATAGTGACTTTCCTTGACGTGCTCTCTGAGGCCCGGGGGTGCAACAGTACCAACTTCTCAAACTCGCCTGCTACTCACAATTTCATAGAAGAAAGAAAAACTCATAGAGCAACGAAGATAGAATAGTGAAGAGCTTTAGTCATACTAGGTGTTCAGTAATTAGTTTACGATGAAGCGATGAAGTTGTTCGGCATGACAGCCCTAGTATGTGGAGCTCGCTCAAGGCTGGTGATGCTGTGGATCGCGCGACGAAGCGACGAGGCGACGGTCGTCGGTCGCGCGAGCGAACAGTCGCGCGGTGACGCGACAAGCGAGAGGCTTCCGTTCCCGCGCACGACGCCGTGGGAACCGCTTTATTTTCGTATTTAAATACGACCCTCATTAAACTGGTTTGGCTCAAAATTCGCTGCCTTCTTTCGACGCCTTTTACTCAACTTTTTATGGTTCCGTTCGACATTTTACTGTTCGAGATTCAAGTCTAGACTGAAGGAATAATGCCGAGCGATTGTATTGCGCAGAATAGGACCGCGGCTCTTTTCATTTTCTAAAGCATTCGTAATCACATACAACTGATGAATATTTTTATGGTGTGACTACCCACAGTCCTACACAATTCGTTTATTTAACGAAATGAACAAAACGGCACAGCCAATCGTGGCTATTACATTAGGTACTATTTAGTATTAGCGGACGCCCGCGACTTCATCCACGTGGAATTCAGTTTTTCACAAATCCCGCGTGAACCATGTATTTTTCCGGGATGAAAAGTAGCCTATGTGTTCATCATTCAATCCATGGTTCCTAAGAGATTTGCAAAAAACTGAATTTTGAAAATTCGGAAATTCCAATTCTTACTTAATTATAATTAACCGACTTCCAAAGAGGAGGAGGTTCTACGTTCGGCTGTATGTATAGTTTTTTTGCATTGCAATGTTTAATTATAAAAACATAACTGCTTTAATTATAAAAATTGATCTATACTAATATTATAAAGCTGAAGAGTTTGTTTTTTTTGCTTGAACGCGCTAATCTCAGGAACTACAGGTCCGATATGAAAAATCCTTTCAGTGTTAGATAGTCCTTTTATCGAGGAAGGCTATAGGCTATATATTACCCTCACATTCCTACGGGAACGGGAACCACGCGGGTGAAACCGCGCGGCGTCAGCTAGTGAAAACATACATCGGTCATCAGTCTTAAGGACCTAACACAACACATCCGAAAAACCAGTAGCCATTCATTTTTGTAACTCATAAGTTACCTCTGTGATAACTACATAAACTTGTTTATTATATAGACAGTAAACTACTAATTAATATATTTTTTTCAAACTAAAAGCAATACTATTAATTTGTTCTGAGATACTATTAATTTGATACTAGGAAACTGGTTCTATGGTAAATTTTTATAATATGCTTGTATTTATATGACCTCCTAAGTAGAGTTTATTCCCGGGAGTTCTCGAGCCGAGAATTCCCGGGAAATCTTTGGGCTTTGATCCCGGGAAATTAAGCTCGAGAAAATTCGAGAATTCGAGAAATGATACATAAACAAAAAAATCTACTTAAAACTTTTAAACAAATGTAGGTAGTTTTTAGTAGTAGTTTTTTTGTTTATATATAGTATAGTATACTATATATAAACAAAAAAATCTACTTAAAACTTTTAAACAAATGTAGGTAGCTTTTATAAAACAAAACAAAAAATAAACAAAAATCTCAATATGAAAGACAACGTTATCGTTAACTTGACTTATATTAGAATTAAATTGAAAAATAAAGTGAAGCTAACTTTAAAGTTTTATAATTGTTTTGATACTTTTATTTGAAAGAAAGTCGCTGAATTTGATGATCAATCATATTATTGAAACCGAATAATTATGAGAAAATGTACGTTAATGTAAATTTCTCGACAACCCGAGAATACCCGAGAAATTAGCCTCGAGAATTCTCGAGACCCGAGAAATTGAAAAGCTCGAGAAATCATGAACCCTACTCCTAAGTGTTAAAGTTATGTTATTAAACTTCTTTAAAATATATTTAACTACTAGCTTACCCTGCAACTACTAATGTGTTCTGCCATTTCTTTTATATACTGAATATACATAAAGAAAAATTAAAATCTGTCGAGCAACCGTCTACAACTACAAACACCACACAAGATATTTCTTACAGTACATATTGTATATTACTAGATATACTCGTCGTTATCAACCCATATTCGGCTCACTGCTGAGCTCGAGTCTCCTCTCTGAATGAGAGGGATTAGGCCAATAAGTCCACCATATGTTTTCTGTGACCACGCTGGCCCAATGCGGATTGGCAAACTTCACACACGCAGAGAATTAAGAAAATTCTCTAGTATGTAGGTTTTCTCACGATGTTTTCCTTCTCCGTTTTTTTAAGACACATGATTGATATTTAATTTCTTAAAATGTACACTATTGAAATGTTGGAGGTGCATGCCCCGGATTGGATACGAACCCACACCCTCCGGAATCGGAGGCAGAGGTCATATCCACTGGGCTATTACGGTTTTTAGATATACTCACTGCACAATAATTCATAATGTTCTAGTAAAAGCTTCAAAAAAACGTTGCACGCTTAGGAAGCTTACGAACTTAAATTATACGCTAACAAATTCGGGAGCTTACGGATGTGGCCATAACAACACAAAGTTTATTATTAATATAAATTGATGCGACAGTAATAAAATTATCGAAACATTTTAAACAATTTAAAAAAGTTCCAGATACCGATCTATTATCATATTAATTGTTGCGTTAATGTGAAAGGGTGGGTTATGCCTTCAAATGGCCTCAGTTTCCCCACGGTGTCGACTTACACCGGATGCTAGGTATCCCTGCCGAGCATACCACCTCCGATACCCTGCCACCCGATATTCAATCAAAGCACCTACACAATAGAATCCATATTCCCTTATTGGTAAGAATGAAAATGTTCAAATATGTATCTTCTACCAACGTTGTTTTAACTATCACTCAATATTTTGGATTGATAATTGAATTTCAGTGTTATGAGTAGGTTTTAAGGTTTAGTTTTCATTGTGAAGATCTCCAAAATGGGATACCGGAAGAACATATTGTATCGACTTCGCTACCTGGTGATAATGTTCATTGTGAACAGTGGACACGGACAATTATACATGGGACATGAAATAAGACACATTCCAGAAATCATTTGACCAGATTTATCAATGAAGCGATAAAACGTTTTTGTATTTTGTTGTATTACTCTTCACTAAAGATTCATATCATAGACAAGTTTTTGTTTCTATTTTAATGAATAAGGCATTAGAAATGCAGAAAATGATATCTATACCTATAGCTTAACATTAGTTTGTAAGGTTTAAACTCGTGAAAGGTTTGATAGATAAAAAAAAATATTGAGTTTACTCAAAGTAGAGTGGCTTAAAGAAAAGAATTAGGATAATCCCCAAGATCTCTATAACCACGATATATTTTCTATGGGAATCGTCGCCCAGAATTAGGTTACAGATTAATGATACATCTACGAAAAATAAGCCTATTTTAAATATATTCATAACATATATATGTAAAAGAATGTATATTCATGACATCATTCCTCTTCTCAAGTCATTTTTCATAGTATTATTCATACCTTTTAGCCACAACTAATATTCCTCTAAGGAAATTATTCTTGACAATCTCATACTTCAAACGTGATCTAACATCCACTTAAAATCATATTCCTATACACAATTTTTCATGCGCAAGCGCACCGAACGCATACGCAAATGCAGACCATTAATAAATTACAAAAACACACATACACACTTATGATTTTTAAGTCGTCGCATTGAGATACCTTGCATATGTGTAAACTTCCTCCAACCTTACAGATATACAGGATGTTATACGCTTTTAAGAAAATTGTTACAACTACACACCTTATTTGATAGATCTGCACCTTTCATGGTGTAAAAAGAATATTCCTTTTTACTCGTATATCCACTATTCACATAGCGTGCTTGAATATTTTAAGCAGATTGTGTGATAATGTTTTATTTTAATTAAGCCAATTTCCTCAGCTGGGATGGTTTTGTGAAACTGGCAAAGTGTTTATCTTGGTCCTATTCCTATGAAAATTATTATATTTATTGGTACGAAGTTCTTTTACGCGGCTTATACGATAGACTGAACTGGCAGAAATCGTCACGTAACGAAAAAGCTTCAAAATACTAGGGTAGTAGAGAATATTAGAAGACTGTGACGTAGACAGCGTATTCTGCCTATATAGAATAATTTATACACTCAACACATTGTTTTTTTAAAATTTTTACTAATATGTGAAAATACACAATGTCCTTCTAGTGGCCTTAGAGTAACTCTAAGCTAGTAAGGTTAACAAAACCACAAAGTATTGTCTTTTTGTTAATGTTAATTGTCAGTTTAATTTTCGATATGTAATAATATGCATATTGTATATCTTGTAATTTGCTATTTTATATTTAAATTTGATTATAAAGAACTTATAGTCGGACTATACAGGAGTTCCCCGACATTTTTCCTTATTTATTTTAATTATATCACTTTGGTATTGATTAAGTAAAACACCCGCTATATTGGCACCTATGTGTGTGTAAGGGCGAGCGCGGGTGTGAGGAGGCATTGTCAGGGGGCGGGGGGTAGGAGATACTTCCCGCGTAGCACCTGGCGCGCAGAGGTTACATGCTTCGACGGGATCCCATTGATTTGTGGCGAGAGGCAGTTTTCTTAACGCTCCATACATCTTTGTTCATTTCAATTCCATAAAATTACTTGCGAGATTTTAAGCTAATATTAAAGAGGTAAGCTGAGGGTAAATTATTAGTTTATTTGATTGTTACGATGTAACTCAATGGATGTTTAAAAAACCTTTTTACTATTAGTAAGCTATATCTTCACCGGCTAACATAGGCTATATTTTATTTACATATTTCCACGGGAACGGATTACGGGTAAAACTGCGGGGCGTCTGCTAGTATAAAATAATATAAGCCATGTTTGATCTAATACACCCAATATTTCTTAGGTTACGTACCTAATACTTGGAAAAGTCTCTTTAAGGCATCGTGCTTAAAAACGCCAAGCAGCGTTTCAGTGTTGCAGTCTGAAGATAGTCGTCAAACTGACGTTGGGAACGCTTGTTATAATAATAACAGGCACATGAAGCTTACCATTTATGGTTCAATGTAAAACAAAGGGCGTGTTCCTTGTTTATAGGCGACTAGTAGCAGACGCCCCACAGTTTCACCCGCGTAGTTCCCGTTCCCGTTGGAATACGGAGATAAAATATAGCCTATGACACTCACAAATAACGTGGCTTAATTAGTAAAAGGATTTTTGAAGTCGATTTAGAAGATCCACAGATCCGTTACAACCTATTTACCTGTTTATAACATGTTTTCCACTTTACCGAATAAAGGTAAGCTTTTCGTTTCACTGCAATGTTGAGGCTTCCTTTCCGATATGAGTGAAGGATATTTAGCACATCAGCGTGGCTTTTTTATATTAAAGCTTAGCCCTTGACTACAATCTCACCTGATGGTGATGATGCAATGATGATGAAGCGGGCTAACTAGTTAAGAGCCACGGCCGAAGTCTCCCACCAGCCAGACCTAGATTAATTAAGAAAAACTCAAGCAGCCCAACCAGGGCAACGTTGACACTTATGTGTTGTGACATGTCGTGATGGCTTTTGATGTGCCGCATATAAAATGTATGATACCGATTCTGTTCTGATGCGTCACGACACGACACGTCAGACAAATACAAATCCGGCTTTACTCAGTAAGAATAACTTAGATTGTCTTGTCTATATTTGCGACAATTGCCAATGTTTAGGCATTCTAAACATGTAATTTTAGGAAAACATTGAGACAATGTGATGTTGACCCAATCGAAGTATTCAAGCGTCGATGATGACAATACAGTCCACATCCTCTATTTGTCTTGGCGAAAGCCGATTGTTGCGTTACTGCCCATTTGTTTGGACGAAACTTTTCAAAGCAGGCCGCTCTGTTGTGCAACTGACACAAAGGAGTTTGAATTATTCGCAGTTTCGATATTAGGTAAACGCGATCACTGAATTGCGATACTTTTTTGACTTGAATAGCTTATCAGCCGATAGACGTCCAGTGCTGGACATAGGCCTCTTGCATGGGCCTCCAAGCTTGACTTGAATACGTCTGTTTGCTTCCATAGTGGGAGAAAATTGTATAAGGGTAACCTTGTGGACTACGGAATCCTAAAAACGGAGGTCATAGTTCGGTGTTGTAACTACATCATCATCACCATTATCAACCCATATTCGGCTCACTGCTGAGCTCGTGCCTCCACTCAGAATGATTGGCCGACTTTATACACGCAGAGAATAAGAAAATTAACTGATATGCAAGTTTCCTCACAATGTTCACCGTTTGAGACACGGGATTTTTGATTTCTTAAAATGCACACGACTCAAAAGTTGCAGGTACATGCCCCGGACTGGATCCGAACCTACACCTTCCGGGATCGGAGGTAGAGGTAATATCCACTGGACAATCTCGGCTCTATAACTACAAAAGTACGTGTATATCTATAATCTCATAATGGGTTGACCGCGGTCCTTTTAAGTTTTGACTTTAATCATCAATTATCACATGACATAACTTGTCCTTTCAAAAGTGCTGGTAAACTAAGCCTAATTGAATGCTTAAGAACAAATAAACTTAGATAGTGATAGCTAACTAATCACCCAAACCCGTCAACACGTATTTTACCAACGTGGTGTATCTAAAGTAAAAACGCCAAATCCCCTCTCCTGTTTTAAAGGTAACTGTACTGGACCTGTAATAGAGTAATAATCACGACGATGAAAAAAAAACAAATAATGTTCGAAAAGCGCAAACTCCTTTTACCTCACAGGTGAAAAAATCCCGACCGTGGCCCATTGAAGATGTGATGTTTACCCTACTCTGTCCACGTGCGGGGAGTCAAACATTGACACGGGCCGTTTGGTCCGCGCCCATAGATAACAATGCCCTTACGAACCGAGCCGCGCCTTGGCTACGTTAAAAAGAACATTTCAATGTTCTTTGTTACGATTTTGAATTTAGAAAACTTTGGCGTTGGAATATCTTCACTGCCCAAGAGTGTAGACATACAGTAGTTTTTAATTGTACCCATAATCGAAAGGAAATCGGGATTTCGATGAAATCGGTGTCTAATTTATTTGGACGATTTTGTTGGAGAAGATGTGCGTCTCATATATAACTATAAGAATCTATTACTTTAGGTAGGTACTCTGCGATTTAATCGGCCAACTTGCAATCGTTTACTGCATTATAGAGGCTCATGAGAAGCTCATGAGAAGAACATGCATCTATACTAATATAATAAAGCTGAAGAGTTTGTTTGTTTGTTTGATTGAACGCGCTAATCTCAGGAACTACTGGTCCGATTTGAAAAATTCTTTCTGTGTTAGATAGCCCATTTATCGAGGAAGGCTATAGGCTATATAATATCCCCATATTCCTACGGGAACGGGAACCACGCGGGTAAAACTGCGCGGCGTCAGCTAGTATTTTATAAGGACTAAGAAATGTTAGTGTTCTTAGTTCCTAATCAATTTTAAATTTAGCCAGACCAAAACTGATCCAATTTAGAAAATATAAAATCCTAAACAGAATCAAACCCAGGACAATCAAATCAACAATACCAACTGGGCCAGACAAGTCGTCAAAGCTGCTCATACATTAGTGTAATATAGTTGCACACAGCGGTATCTGAATTAGCAAATCCATCGAAGCCATTCACAATATGGTGAATATTAATATTCCGCGGATTGCACAACTCTCGGGCCCCCGGCCTCGGCGCCATTCATGAATCTTAAACACGTTTCTTTATGTTTCCTCTGAGCTTGCCTAAGATGCTTTATTGTTTCCCCTGTTTATTTTTTTTTTAAATCAGGTAAATTACCTACAGGTAGGTGCACACTACTGACTACGTCACCTTGTGTCACTTGCGGCAGCCAGCCATTAATAGGTTTAAACCTATAAAACTAAAGATTTTCAGCTTTCTAATTTTATACAACTAGGATTGCAGTGGAAAAAATTATGGTTCGTTTTCTATTAATTTATTATAAATTTATAGGTTTATGTTTTAGTGGTATATTATCTGGTAGTAGGAAAAAATGCATAGGACGAGACCTGATGATTTTATGAAAGAAAGGAAGGAAGCCAAAAAGGAAAACCAAAGGTATGCTATCTCTATAATAAATACGTTAGCCATAGCAAATTAGGTATAAAGTTTGGACAGTGGTAGCTTGTGACCGATGGTAACAACTTGCAAGGGTGCGAATTCTCAAAAGGTTGTTTTATATCTTCTACGAGTATTTTCATAAAAAAATCATGTATCGAGTCGCCAGACCCTTAACTTCGTGATAACCAAAACAATAAAAAAATCGATCTTAAATGATGTTTTTTAAGGGTTGCCGCGAACCTAAGTAACTGAGGGACATGATATCACAAATAATGCCGAGAAAAATAATTCCAACCACCATCATCCACCATCCAAAACCACCATAGCCTGCAACGGCTGCAACCTGCACTTTCAGCCTTATTAAAATGAGATAATTTAGGCTAATTGAGGCTAGTGTTCTATACACATTAATCTATGCTGACTCAGCTAATCCTAATGCAGATAAAGTCCATTACTTCTGGGTATATTATCCTCACATCGTTTTAATAAGCATAATTGACAATAGTCAACAGTGGTTCTCTAGATTCTTTTTTTTATTTACTAAAATACTTGTACTGAGCTTTTAGAAAAGCTTACACACTTTGAAAGGATTGCAAACTCTCATCTTAAACACCAAGAGCTTTGCAAAAAAGAAAATGTTACCTGAACCGCAAGTGGTTTTGTTTGAGAAGTTTTGGCCAATTTTTTAACAAAATACTACTCAATATTTAAAAGCTTCAAAAGTGCAGCTAGGATCACAAAAACCTATGAATGAAGTTCGACGTATACCTTTTGTGATGGGACAAAAAATTTGAGGCCCTTAGAAATACTCCCGATCCAATATTTACTACGGCACCTCCCGTCCCTTTCACTTCCTCTACAACCTGTAGCGAAGCGAGACTGCGTTACGTAAACGCACACGCGAGAACAGGACGGCGCATTCATTCATAACCGAGTCCGCCATCCGGTCTGCGTCTGATCGATCACTTCATCTCATTCTAACGCGTCGGCTCTCGTCGAGTGCGAGCAGGTGGCACCGGATGCA
This sequence comes from Bicyclus anynana, assembly GCF_947172395.1. NCBI lineage: Eukaryota > Metazoa > Arthropoda > Insecta > Lepidoptera > Nymphalidae > Bicyclus > Bicyclus anynana. Next base: position 4,102,166 of record NC_069103.1, on the reverse strand, counting down.
TAGCGCCGCACTGTAGCTTCAATCGGAAGCTGCTCAAAAAAAGCTTGCACTCTTTCGCGTTAGAAATATTAATGCAAGTCTCCAGTCGCGACGAAGCGATGCGACATCGACCTGTGCAATTAATGCAAATCGAGCACCGCTTAATGAGGGGCCAGGCGCAATTGGTGATTTTCGTAAGCTCGCAGGGAGTGAGCGAGCTTCGCCCCTCCGCCGGCGCCCATTCACGGCGAGTAGTCACGCGTCGACCGCAGAAGCGTCCGCGCGCGCCCTCACAGCCGCTGAAAACTGATGCCGAATTCGAAATGACCGGTCCCGACCACGACCGCTCGCGATCCATCTGTGCTCACAGAGTGTTTGCCCAGTGATTTCTTTTATTGGTGCTTTTAAGTGAGTGACGCTGAGAATGCACGAGAACCCGCGCTGGACATTTACAATGGCCCAAATTACATTAAATGGGTAATTGATGTACGTCATTGGATAATGGATTCTCATATACATACAGCGTGTGTCCTTTTAATATGCGTGGGTGGTGAATTTTGCACTCGACTCCCGACTCCCAAAGTCCCGACTCTTTGTTTGATACCATTTAAATTTTAACAATGCATTACACGAGACGCATACGGAATCGCACCAAACACTCGTTCGTTAATTTAACATTTATATCTACTTTAATTGGCATTTTAATGTATTGTTTTAAATTTATGCCCAACGATATCGCTGCTTCTGCGACTTAGGAAACCGCGATAAACGCATTGTGGAAATACCAACAATTGAAAAGCCGATAATACATTGACACATAGGTACACATATATTTTCACAACTTTAAATCACCATAATCGATTCAGTACCTAAATAGATCATAATCCAATCAGATAATACCTGTTTATAGATGTAAACTTAGCAAAAAAAAAAAATTCGTCGTAGTCTAAGCCATGTGTACTATTTAGTTGAAGTACTCGGTTAGTCAGAATTCCTTGAGACGAGCAGGTACTTGCGACAGGTAAGCGTTATCACCGCCGCTCGCCAACGACCGTGGGAATGAAAAAAGCGTGTTAAACAATAGCTGCAGATAAGACTCGTCAGACCCCATTTAGGGTGCCTTCCAGTAATTGTGACTGTGTTTTCACTAAATGCGTTTCGTAGCAACACGGCAACGCCGAGTAAATGTTGCACAAACAATAAGTTAACGTATATATCAATTATCTTTTCCTAGTTACACATTCATGCATTGTTTTTTTTAATAATGGAATACAAATGGATCACCTGATGGTAAGTGGAATACTACTATAAAAAAACAACACTTAACAGGGCAAGCAAGCAACGCATCGTAACAAAATAGCTCTCTGTGTTTTGCCATCTAAGGCGTAGATGTTCAGCCTCATTTACCTGTAGTTACTTGCAACCATGCCCTTGAAGCCGGAACACAGCATTGCTCCTTGGTGGTAGTACATCCCCGGGCGAACTACATGTGACGTTTCGCTTTATAGATATGACACAAGCGTCGTGTATTTGAAGTGTAGTGTAGTAGCAGAGCGAGTTTTTCAAGTGATTACTTCTTATGGGAGAGTAAACTGCTTTGTAACGTAACGCGTTACGGCGCTATTCTATCTGGTTTTCCTTTCTCTCGCACATATGGCCGCAGGTTTAAGTTATCACTTCTGTCAAGCGTCCCAAGACGCACACGTTTGTTGTTTTGTGACAAAGCACGTCCTGAGAAGCATTACTGCCATGCTTTTTTATGCCAAACAGTATTGCTGTGTTCCGTTGTCGGTGTAATTACAGGTAGGTACATGCTTAATACCTACGCCTCAGGTTGATGGATATAGAGCGACAAATTGTGGGATGAATTCCTTGTATGCCTTGCCTTGTTAATAGTTGCTCTATGTTTACAGGCAAGATATTTCCACTTACTATGGGCCATCTGCTAGGACTGTCAATAAACACTGTAAAAAAAATTGTACTAAATCGAAATCGATCGAAGGTGTAGATAAATCACCAGAACTTCCTGCAAGTAAAGCCGAAGACAACAGCTAGTACATAATAATATTATCAAGTAACAAGGATGTTATAAAAAGGTACCTAGTACCTTCCTCTACAAAACCCAAATCGCGAAGACAGGTGTACCCAGTTTATTTTGATATCATGTTTCAAATCCCTTTGTATTCTAATTTTTTAGCTTTTTTTGGGACACCTTTCGATTTCATTATTGTCATGGAGGTATCTTTATCATACACCTACACTTTTGAATAAGATTATTATAATATCATTTCAATTTGTTTATTCCATAAACTAATTGTAGGTACTTTAGTTTCTGCCTATTCTAACCTTTCATCATAGTTTAAAAGTTATTCAAATATAAACTTAATTTGGAAGTTCAGCAGTGGACGTCGACCGGTTGATGATGATGATGATGATGATGGCTATAAACCTACGCGATAATCTTACGCTAGTGAAACCGAGGGGTACAGCTTTTTCCAAATAAAAAAAAATATAATAAAAACAAAAAAACGTTGGAACGAAAACCCTTAAACTGTAAACAGATGACTAGTACGATAGGGTTTATCCAAAGGTTGTCTGGTAGATATTGCTATAAGCAATAAGACCGCCTTTGCACATACTTGTTTTCTATGTTTTCCTTTGTTTTCTTTGTTATTGTTTTTGTTTTGTGCAATAAAGTATAAATAAAATAAAATAAAATAAAAAAGTTAGTTTTTTTTAAACCGACAGTATTTTCGTAAAATTGTCATCGTAAATTGTCCAGTGTAAAACACGTACCGGAACGTAAATCAGCGCGTACGCAGCCTGCTATGAATCACGAATCAATTGTTTATTTGAATGCAAGTTCACAGAACTGCGACTAGTTGCCGAAAGTAAACTATTTCGTATTTTCCCGGTCACGCCCGCTTGCAACACTGCCGGCTACCGAGTTTAACCAACAGTTTAGACACAATGTAATAAACTGAAAAGCTGGAAAATACACTAATCTTTGCGTCAGAAAAAACACTTTTAACTAGCTGACTCGGTGAACTAGGTACAGCCTAATAAAACAAACGCTTTCATTACTTATAAGCTAAAAAAAAATTCTATTTATACAATTTTCGCTAATATCTTTGTAACTAAACAAAAAATACTCAAACCGGTCAAGTTCAAGATTTAGCAGTACTAACGAACTGCATCTTTTATGAAATTGAACAAACTACCCACCATGTTATTAACTCATTAAGTTTAAATTAACATTTTTCATAATGCTTTTGATTAATAATGTTTAGTTTATATAATTATAAATCTAATAGTCTCTCATAGCAATTTAATGCTACTTTTATCTACGTATATTAAAAATATTATAAACAGACAGGTATTTTATTGTATTACCACATATTTATTAACATAAAAGAAACCTGATTTTAATTTATGAAAATAAACGTTCATTAGGTTTGTTGATATGTCAACAACATAAACACTGGACAACTCCGATGACAGATCGTAACACCACTGTCACACTTGTCTCAATTCAGACTTTAATAAGTTTCTGTTTTTGGTTTGAATTTTAATAGTTCATTCTAATCTAAGTAAGTTACAAAAAAATTAATTAAAGATCCGAGTGCGTAAGAAAATAATACATTTACTCAATATTTCCCATAACTGAGACGAATCTCAGACAAGTATTTAAGTATTATGCTGACATCCGTCAAACGGTTTGGGTGTAAAGCGTCAAATAATGACACATAGGTAAGTCATACGTTCGGAAAACAATCCTTCTCGGCAATCAAGTTAAAATTAGTACACAAACAAGCACTGAACAAAAATCCAAAAGCTTTATAATCTAAAAAGCTATTCTACTTAATTACTTACGCAGGTAGCGCTTACAGGATCTACTAATGAATAACAGCAGCGTTACAATCTGTCAAAGTAGTGATTCTCTGTTTAAGTGATGTGTCATGTGACAGTTGTTTACCTGAACGTTTGTTACGATACCTCGCAAGCGTAGATGGTTTTCGACTATCGAACTTACTCTAATGTTAGAGTAAAATGGATGGACAGGCGTAATTTCCGTACTTTTAATTCAAAAAATTTACAAAATTCCCGTTGGTTATTAATGATTATTTATGTATTATCTATACTAATATTATAAAGCTGAAGATATTGTTTGTTTGAATGCGTTAATCTCAGGAACTACTGGTCCGATTTGAAAAATTCTTTCAGTTTTAGATAGCCCATTTATTGAGGAAGGCTATATATTACCCCCGTATACCTACGGGAAGGAAAACCAAGCGGGTAAAACCTCGCGGCGTCAGCTAGTTGAAAATAAGTTTGAAAACCATAGAGTTGTACAACCTCGTGCTAAAGTACGCTCTGTACGAAACAAAATCGTCAAATTTTCCCAACCAGCCAACCGTGCAGTGAGTCACAGCCAGTAAGTGTTAGGCTTACATTAAAACACTTGCAATGGTTTTTGTTAACAAAATTTATTCCTTTGTTTTCGTTTTCTAAGGAAATCGTACCTAGAACTCTGTTATAGTTAAGTAAAAGTAAACCTGGACCTGTAGCTCTGTGGTGCGTCGACTCTCTTTCTACAATAACCAACGAAAACTAAATAAAATGTATGGGAATGACAGAGCCGATCGATATCTTGATCACATGAGTTTTCGATAGCTAATGTCATCTAATTTTCGAAGCGTTTGCGATAGTAGAAAAAGTGTCGACGTGCCACATAGTTACAGGTCCTTAGATTTACTGATTATAAATAGGATCACTTGAAGAACCTTTTTAAATAAAAAAAAATTAAAGTTGATCAACAATTGATGGATAAATCAGTGCACACATTTTGGAAGTAGGTTACCAGTAGTTCAATGTATTCGAATTTCAAATTCAAAGTTTAAGGCCTTCAATACAAATTCAAATTAAATAGTTTATTAGGTGCGGTTTAGTGCTCGCTTTTGAAAAGTCAATATTTTCAATACGTTGTTATTTTACCAACGGTTCACAATGCAGACTCTCAAGTGCTTATTTTAAATGAAATTTATACATACTCGTACGTACATCATCATCATTATCAACCTATATTCGGCTCACTGCTGAGCTCGAGTCTCTTTTCAGAATGAGAGGGTTAGGCCAGTAGTTCACCACGCTGGCACAATGCGGATTGGCAGACTTCAGGTTTCCTCACGATGTTTTTCCTTCACCGTTTGAGACTCGTGATATTTAATTTCACATACATACATTTACAGTTTTTGTAATTTATTTATTTAGCCTTAGCTCTCATAAATCGTTGTCATTCTTTTGATATAGTTTGTCATTCGTTCAGTAGATCTAAAGACAATTACCCTTTACAAGCCCACAAACTTTACCTCTTAATAATATTAGCATAGATTACATACATACATATATTTTGTAAGCTACCCGCAATTATAAAATCTTCGCATCAATAAATTTAAAGGTAAAAATATTTTGGGCTCACATTAAACGCTCTGTTAATAGCGCCTAATGGCACAGTAACACGGAGTAACCTAATTCAGAACGTCCAAATGGGATTATATACCAAGGCTAAATTAGGCATCTATATTTAAATTAATTCAAACTCCAAAAATATTAGCAATTCACATCCAATCTAACGGATTTATGACGTCGAAGTTGGGACAAATGTTATGTATATTTATTATTTTATTAATTATAGACAATTTTATAGCGAAAAGAACATTTGGGACACAAATATTATGTGACCTTTTCTGTTACATTTCACTCAATGAATCAAATTAAATTTGTTTATTTTAAATAGGAGCGACTTTACTACTTAGTTCAGAAGTTAGACGATGGTACTGAGATATTTCTTATAACTACTTCTTTGTCTATGTACACAGTAAGTTTGCCTATGCTCGAGTATGTATTAGGTATTTCGATAATTACATTCATTGTACTTTCACCTAGTAACCTTTTTGCGAACTTACATGCATATCTCATCCAAAGGCACGGACATAGACGTATCGCCAAACTGATATCACGTAGACACCATCAGAGTTAGCCCGCTTCCATCTTATTCTGCATTGTCACTTATCTTCAGGTGTGATAGTAGTCAAGGGCTAACTTGTCATAGAAGAAAAAATAAAAGAATTCGTAGATTTCTTTAGGTTAAGAAAAAAACAAACAAAAGATTGTTACTAAATGCAATAAAGTTCTCTTTTTCAACGCAGTCCTGATAATACTCATTGTGTGCTCAAAATAAAACGTTAAGTTATATCGGGTGCGACACTGAACTTCACCCTATACAATTTACATACAAAAGTACTGAAATTGCATTCATTTAAATGTCTAATGAACCAACGTGAATATAAACCGAATTGTTTGATTTTAAATGTAATCAGTTATATTCAAACCTGTAAACTATTTGACGTAAAACAGCTGTAGTTACTCATACTGTATCTACGTTTAAATATAAATAGAAATATATGTACATTCAGTTAAAAGCAAATAAAGTTAGAGCTAAGTAGGTGCCTATTAATAGTCAACCAGCTGGCGTATTCTCTAATTTGGTCTTTATTAACAACGTATTCAAATAGACATCAAATCAACTGAGAAATGTCATCTAGGTACCTACCTTTTATTATTTTTTACAAGTTAACCCTTGACTACAATCTCAACTGATGGTAAATGATATTGAAATCTGCCTACTGATATCTCCAAAGAGTTGTCAATAGGCACCGGATGAGAGTTGTTAAATAAAATCTCAATTTCGTATATGTCAACTAACATACATAAAAGTTAGTGAATTAGCCTGCAGGTAGTCATAATCTATACTAATATTATAAAGCTGAAGAGTTTGTTTGATTGAACGCACTAATCTCAAGAACTGCTGGCCCGATTTGAAAAATTCTTTCAGTGTTTCAGGGAACCACGCGGGTGAAACCGCGCGGCGTCATCTAGTAATCATATAATGTATAGGATGATAATAATATTTAGTACCTAATTACTGTTTTAAAAGACACCTTGAAAATCTCGATTTTCTTCTTGAAGTTTTACAATATTAAAAAAACATGAAAAAATCGGTGTAAACTCCGCATCGGCAGCATGCATTATTGAGTTCCTAAACTGTTAAATAGGTATAACGCCCAAGTAATGAAATAAACAAAAAAATTTGAATGTCCGCGGCTTGAGTTTTCCTCTCATCTTGATAGGTACAGAATGTTTTTGAAGATAATAATAATATTTAGTTTTCAAAGACACCTTCTCCTCCGTTTACAAAAAAAAAAAAAAAACACGAAAAAATCGGTGTAAACTCCGCAGCGGTCGCATGCATTGAGTTCCGAAACTGTTAATACTCGTATAACGCCCACGTAATGAAATAAACATAAAAATTTGAATGTCCGCGGCTTGAGTTTTCCTCTCGGAGATTTTTCTGGCGGGCGGCGCGCACGCGTGGGTGGTGGGAGGCGTTCGCCAATCCGCTGCCAGCCCGTCCCACGGCTCGCGTCTAGTATGCACGCCTTTTAATCACATTTACCTAACTTTTCAAAACATCACACAAATTTGATTTGCTCTCCAGACAAAACCAGACAAGTCTGTCGGTTCCAATACACGACTTGCAAACGAAAAGCTTTTCAGCAATGGAATACAGCAATAGGTACGCGATATTACAGTTCGTTTCATGTAGGCTGGTGCTTTGGCTGTGGCTAGTTACCACCCTACCGACTAAGAAGTACCGCCAAGCGAATTAGCGTTCCGGTACGATGTGTAGAAACTGAAAGAAGTGTGGATTTCATCCTCCTCCTAACAAGTTAGCCCGCTTCCATCTTAGATTGCATCATCACTTACCATCAGGTGAGATTGTAGTCGAGGGCTAACTTGTAAAGAATAAAAAAAAAAGGATGGTGCGGGATTCACGATAATACATATTATGAACGTCATACAGCACACACAAACTTTCACCTATACAATACTTATTAGTGTGAAGTACTTAACGATACTAAATTCATTTACACAACAGTAAGACTTCATTTTTATCAGCTGATTAACAGCCTACTTGACGTGCAACTTACCATTTTCATTAGCATGTAGAATTTCGAAGTCAAAATGGGGTCAACCTTGGCAATAATTGACGTATCCTACCAGTACATTGTAATATGGTGACAACATAACTTAGCGTTCGCTCGTGCACCTAAATGTGGTAAGCACTAGAAAAAGCAGTGCATTTTTTGTTACTCCTACATAATCAGCAATTCCTTATTTGTCTACACATATTATGGTATTAACGAGAATATCTGTAACAGTTTTCTTGCTTAGATACCTAGGTATGCGTTTAACGCAGACTACCGTAAATCTTGCTAGACTGCAAGGCGTGTGTCTTAATTAAGCCAAAAAAACGTTTGGGTTTCGTACTTGTAAAAGTGCGTGTCTTGTAGACTTACGGCAATATGCAATCAACTTACAATAACTCGTATTTTAAACTAGGTGTTTCTTTTTACCGATATTTAAAATTCTATCAGTTGTTTATAAAATTGATCGTTGTTGGAAATTTTATTGAGAAGCCTTACGACAAAAAGTAATTTAGTAAGTACTCTAAATATGGTTTAGAGCAAGCTATAATGGTAATAATTAAATAAATTCTAGTTTCGTATAATTATATGGTCAAATTGGTAATATCCTTTCCGAATTTGACTAATTTTATGAGCGGACTGAAGGCGGTCGTTTAAAAAACTCTTATCTACTATAAACCCCCTTTTAAAGATTTTTTCTACCATTGTTTTTATCAGTTATTACGTACGAGTACTTACTTGTTTTAAATTGGTTTCCCTTGCAACTTGTTCAATTGTTATTACTTTAACAGATATAACTGGATATTTAGTCCTACTGGCATAGATTTATCGTGAATCTAAGAGTAGGTATATCATTTTGTAAGTCATCAATTTCATTGATAACCATATGCTTCAACACATGAAAATGATTGTATTTTCCGGAATAACTCCCTCAAACTTAATCGTCATTGACGTCCACTGCTGGACAATTGGACATGGGCTTTACTCGTATGTAGAGACTTCTAAACACCACATCACTTTAAGGCTTGCTCGAAAGAAGTGTTATACATGGTATTCTTTGTAGTATTTGCTTATATCGTGCTAAGTTTAATTTGAATTCATTCAGTAGTTTTGGAGAAATATATTTAAAAAATGCTTGATGTTAACTTAATATTTAGAAACTTACAATAAAATTGTTGCAAAACACATTATGTTTAGTCTTTAAACTCGAATATTGAAAGAGATATAAAAAAAAATTGGAAGCAAACCTGGCACCATCCAGAATCATAATCTGTACGCTTTTCTGATTTCAAAACCGTGAACAGAATGCGATCCTCATATTAGGCACACCCAACTCCTCAGAGCGCCTAGACTAAAAACTGAAAAAACGTTCTTACACGACCTTCAGTTACACACCAACGCGCTTCGTCTCTAATCTTACAACCAAAACCCAACGGACTTCCCGGTATAGATTGACTGTATTGTTTAAGAATCTCTATCCGTACTAACAATGAGAATCGAAATAAATCCAAGTCCGAGTTACAGTGAGCAGTAATTACGTATTGTGGGCACATTTATCATCGCCCATCGCCCCACGCCGGTCCAACGTTTTAATTGAGCGGCCTAAGGTCAAATCACTTGTGCCGCGGTCGCTGCATTATCTATCCTATTTGTTAGTCTACTGTCTGCCATAGATTAATATATGGTCATAGAGAGGAAACACGAGTTAAATTATTTTACAAATCAAATTTGGTATTTGTTGGACCAATTTTCATCAAAGACATTATAAATGCTGCCTTCTTAGATTAAATAAACTTAAGGCTGCTTAATCGATAAAAGTCGCAAATACATGTATGATACCCATAAAGTAAGGGGATTAATAATTACGATTTTAATGAAATTTTTTCAACATAAAATCATTTCTTTCGCGTAAAAATAAATCGAAGTAGGGATACTAATATTATAAAAAAGTAAGGTTTGTGGTACTGTAGGGGGTATCTGAATCTTCTCTCTGAATTAAAAATTCTTTCACTGCTAGAAAGCCACGTTATTTATGAGTATCAAGGACTATATTTTATTCCCGTATTTGCACAAGAACGGGATCTACGCGGGTGAAACCGCGGCCGTCAGCTACTATACAATAAACTCAATCCCGAATGCATGAAATAACGCCGTTATAACACCTTTATTTTCTAACTAGCGGACGCCCGCGACTTCGTCCGCGTGAAAGTCGTTGTAAACTTTCAACTAACTATCCCCCCCCTAGGAACCCCTATCCTACCCTACCCGATCCCAACCCTACCCCTACCCTACCACTACCCTACCCCTACCCTACTCTACCCTACCCCTGCACTACCTCTACCCTACACTACCCCTACCCTACCCCTACCCTACCCTAACATACCCCTACCCTACTCATTAAGGCTGCACTTTATTTATTCCTCCCACCGCGAGTCGCGTCGAGCGCGGCAACCGTTAACCGCGGTAACAAAAATAATCCTTAAAGCATGAATTAGTATTCACGCGCGATGGCTTAGCGTATTTCATGTATAACTTTGGTGTTTCTTTACCTATTTTTATGATTTTTATGATTTTTCTCTTTTTATTGAATAGGTAATAATGTTAACTTTCTTATTAGGGATGACTGATGAGTGTTATAAACATAAGAGTAGACAAATATAATTAGAAAGCTCCGAACTTCTAAGCTATCGGGAGTTACACGTGTTATTGTGAGTCAACCATAAAAGATAGACATATATATGCTGTTGTGTTTTTATAGATAATTTTAAGGAGAACATTTCCGTCATACATGATTTCTATATAGCTTTAACCATTAGGGCTGTACACGCGACGGAATCTTAAAAAATTGAGTAACTTCTCCCGTTTTCTCAACATTTCTCTTCACTGCTCTGCTCCTATTGATGGTAGCGTAATGAAAAGTATACTATAACCTGCCCAGGAGTATGTAGAATAATTGTACCAAGTTTCGTTAAAATCCGTCCAGTAGTTTTTGTTTCTATAAAGAACATACAGACAGACAGACAGACAGACAGACAGACAGACAAAAATTTTACTGATTGCATTTTTGGCATCAGTATCGATCACTAATCACCCCCTGATAGTTATTTTGGAAATATATTTCATGTACAGAATTGACCTCTCTACAGATTTATTATAAGTATAGATAACACCTTTATTTTCTAAAATAACAAAAAGTAGTGCAGCATAGTTTTATCGGCAATAAGATCGAATAGTCTAAACCGATTGTTCATACGCTCTACTAACACCATGTTTGTATGCTAAATTTGTTTGCATACCGAATTCATACCCAAAGTTATCGCCGACGTGCGAATTGGCCGGCAAACATGAAAACAAACCACGTGTACTACATTGTGGCAGCTCAAAAGCAAAGCTTACGCACAACAACTATAACATTGTTAACAACACCGAATTGTTGTACAAGCATTGTTTCGTATTTGTATCCACTCCCGCGTCACACACGCTTCGGCGAACTCCGAAGCATCCATTGTCGTAATGTTTGTTGATTCGCGCGTTCCGAAAGCCTTCAAAATCTCGTGAAACAAAACACGAGAAACAAACGTGCTCGAACTCGTACACAGACAGACTTAATGAGACCGAATAAATTGTATTGAATACGTGTCTGTATTTTTAAACGTTTACGATCTTTTCCTCGTTTGACCAACAGTCAAAGCGTTTAGTGATATTCTGGTGTGTATGACCAACTTTAATAATTTCTTATAGCGGTCTTACAAGTATATAGTAGATTAAAAGTTTATCTATATGTCTCCCGAGCTATTATTATGGCATACTGCTTGAATCAGTCAACTTACCATTTCGTTTATCAACATTTATTAGGTGTTAGGCTTATCAATAGGTCTTTCGAAATGAATATTCTCATTGTAACTCCTTGACCCTAACAAAAGATGATCCAAGCAATCTTTTTCTGAGGGTTTAGATCATTTCATCTTCCCCGAGTCTTTCATTATCGATAATACGATAGTAACAAAAACTATGGTTTTAACGGGCATATTTGATCATGTAGGAAAACTCCAATCATTGATCTTTTTCTACCTAATACTCTCCCTGTATTACGTACCAACCACGGATTCAAAAAGCGTTTTCTGTTCTGTGATACCTAGTTACTCGTAAAAATAATGATAAAATACTGTATAACTTGCGAAAAACAAAGATATTAAACTAAGAGTAAAATATGATAATACAACGCCAGTTACACTACAAAATCTACATCAATGGTGCAAGTTATTCAGTGTACATGCGGGTGTCCACTTTCCTATTAAGGGGGTCGAAGATTAGAAATTAGAGGCGACCCCGCCTGATCCCGCAGTGCAATTGACACCCACCGCTTAGTACATATTTGCTGTAGCCGCTGGCATTAATTAATATACCGCCACGCGAATTGCTCTTCTGTTTCTCAGATCAAAGGTTTTAAGGAGGACTTATTACTGTAAGTGTTAGTTAATTAAAGATGGGAAAAAGATATAAAACATTTTTTGTTTCATTAAAACATATGTTCGTATTGAGTTAGTACATTAATCAATCAATCAATCAATCAATCAATTTATTTATTTGCAGATACATGCATTATTTATACAGGTGGTCGGTAGATGTAGATGGTAAATGTATCTTGCTAATTAGGCATGCAAATTATTTATTAAGTATTTAATGATTCAAAAGACAATTTCACCATTTAAAATTAGTTAGCACAAAGTTAAAAGTAAGGCCAAAGAAGAGGTACCTAACAAGATGAGATACAATTTTTTTTCAAACAGATGAGAATGAAGTACTTTAGGTACGTACCTAAAGTTCTTAATTCTCATTCTAAAAATATAAAAGTTAGCAATGACCGAGAAATACTTCGCAATGAAAGAATACAAATACGTGAATTGTTTTGGCTAAAACAGACTCTTCGCAGTGGTATGCACAAATATGTGACTGAAGAAAGCATGATGCTACCTAGCTGTCATATAATACTGTACTACGCCAATACTGGTTGTTGAAAAGGCCCAGCACGTTACAGAGAAATGAAATACTAAAGCCACTTTATTTTATAATAAATCAAAATCACCAAAATCAATGGTTAGAATTCACAGTTGTTAATATTTTGATAAGGAAGATACTTGATTATGCAACTGTCAGACAAATTAAACTGGCCAAAACTAAACTTACAATGTATGAAAAATGGTCGGTATCCTTCGAAACAAGCTGCATCAACATCTGATTGAACTTAATCTGCTCTGTAGAGTACTCATAGGGCTAGTTAGCTCATCGTTATGAGCCATGTAAAGATTATGTTACAAATAAATGAAATACGACAAATTTAACGCAGACGATCTCGTTTAGGCAGAGGGGACAAATTGGGCGCGACAATCGAGTTACTTGACCCGACAATCTCCGCTCGACCGCGCGATCAACCGCAAGCTCACTCGCCACCATGGCTCATACTTAAGGGACATGCACATGCAACAATATTGACAACAGGGGCGTATCTACCTCGGTATCAGCCGTATCAATGAACAGGGCCCCAGAACTACCCCTTAAGTGTGAAAAAAAAAAACATATAAAAATTACTTTCATAGTTTATTTCAGTGTTCCACAATGGAACCCATAAAAAAGTATAACATCTTGTGCAGTATGTTACAATAAAGATTTTGGTACCTACCAATTTTACATAGTGATGAAAAAGGTGCGGGGAAAATCATATACTAAAGAATTTTTCGGGATATGCCGCTCTTGTCTATCAATGACTATAATGATTTCATTCTATTCTTGGTGTTTAAAATTACCTACTTAGTATTTCTATTATTTTTTATAGAACTACGTGTGATCAAAAGTCTTACAAACATTTTACTTCAAGTACAAAAATATACACTTCACTTAAATATTGGTCAATTTATAAGATTTATTTACTTAATAAAAAAGTTAAGAGTTCACGATTACATGCGGGCTTTATAAAAGTTTAAACATATAATTGTAATTTTACCTTAAAAAAATTATCTAGAAAGCAAGAAACGAAAAAGATAAGATCTTTATTTTTAAGTAATGCCAGAAATATTAACACATTATTAAATTGTAGAAAAAAAAACAGTGGAGCAATAAAAGACTGCCCTGTGATATATGGCATAACCTAGAAAAAGGCCCTAAGCACTCACTCATTTTGCCACATATCTTCTATAAAAAAAGTATGCATCACTGCTTTTCAGTTAGGACCCATTTAAGATTCTTCTTTATATTTTGTTCTCATAAATCTTATCAAATATTCCCGAACGTACGCTCTATATGCGAAGGCTAAATAAATACCTACCACAGAGCATTGTACACATTGAACTATTGTCCTCCAATATTGGCCGAGTCAACTAGGGTTATTGAATGACACTTACCATACAAAGGGGCTTAGCTGACCAATTCACATGCTCGCCTTGTGTACATTAAAGATTTGATCACCATTAATATGATATTTACTTTGATATTCCTTTAATTTTAAATCTAATTTACATTTATAATTTTGTGATAAGACAAATGTTTAAACTACAACTAATTATTATTATTAACGGTCTAAGAATAAATAAATTAATTAAATATAATGAAATATTACATTATAACATAAATAGAATACAGACAATTTTCTTTGTATTACTAATATTAAAATTTCCTACAAATCTAATTTGATCTTCTTCTTCAAGTCTTACAAGTGGATTAAGTATTCATTAAATAAGTACATTATAATTTTTTATTCACGATTACACATTAACTTTTATTAATATAATACGAGGTACACAACAGTTCCAAAGCCTACTAAAAGTAATTTATTTAGTATTGAGTACAACTTTGTTCTTGTTAAATATTATAATACGTATTTATACGTACGTATTTCGAAAACATTGATCGATGTGGTCAATAAGATACACGCGGTGTCTAAATTTGATTTTTATTGAGGGCAATTCCCGCCCCCATCATCGCTAAGTTAGATTGAATGTATGCATATATGGCCCATTCGTTCACGATAAGAATAAAAGAATTATTATTTATTTTGAAGTTATTGTAGAGCATTTTGTGCCAATCTTATTTGGAGAAGTATTACCGCCATCAATGGTGTGCACAAGGTTTTTAACTAGGGTATGCATTATAATTGAAAATTGGAAAATTCCTTATAATTGAAAATTATAATTTTTTTTATTCTTTACAATTTTCAATTATAATATTCCATTATAATTGAAAATTGTAAAGAATAAAAAAAAAATTTTTTTTTTATTCTTTACAAGTTAGCCCTTGACTACAATCTCACCTGATGGTAAGTGATGATGCAGTCTGAGATGGAAGCGGACTAACTTGTTAGGAGGAGGATGAAAATCCACACCCCTTTCGGTTTCTACACAGCATCGTACCGGAACGCTAAATCGCTTGGCGGTACGTCTTTGCCGGTAGGGTGGTAACTAGCCACGACCGAAGCCTCCCACCAGCCAGACCTGGACAAATTAAGAAAATCTCAATCTGCCCAGCCGGGGATCGAACCCAGGACCTCCGTCTTGTAAATCCACCGCGCATACCACTGCGCCATGGAGGCCGTCGCCTTGTCCAACTATGTATTCTGTGGCCTAACATAGGATTGTATTGAGTCCTTAGGGCATGCAGTGCATTTTTGCATCTATGAAGTGTACGCCATTGACCGCCATGCATATTTTCACCGTCTAGAAGCATTTCTGGGTTCCGATATGAAGGGCATGGTTGACGGTGAAATTACAGAAACATGAAACTTAATATCTACGCCCATCGTCATTGCCACCCTAGGTCCCAAAGTACCAGCGGCCTTTCTTTTCAGTATACCTATCATATTATATGATGCTATAGCATTGGATATAAACTACTTTTTTTTAATTTGCCTTAGGTATATCCTATATATCTTTTGTCAATATAATTTATAGTATTTTCCGAGTACCTATTTAGGAATAATTTCACATTGAAATAAAACATTCAACGGTTTTAGGTTTTAAGTAAGGAAGTAATAATATTAAAAATTATTGTGATTTTTTGAAATTTAGTTATTTTTATTGTTTATTCTCACTTTTTTTGTCACGTAGGCCCGGGCCTACTGGACTTTAGACTAAATCCGCCACTGTCTTCGCCTCAGGTTGATAGACGTTAAATACGGGGCGACACCACTCGGGGACGTATTCCTTGCATGCCCTACAAAGTGTTGTCCTGTTTATAGCCGATGATTTTCCACTTACCTACTTAAAAGTGCGTAATATAGAAATATAGTCACAAAAAAACAATAAACTCCAAAACAAACACTTCATCCAAACCCCACACTTCTTAACAATCCAAATAGGCGTGTGAACTGACAAACAAAAATTCTTATGAATTCATAAAAATGCTTTACAGCTAACTCGTTAACAATACTCAAAGGTTAATACTTATAATAACCACTACACACTCAATTCCCGACCCCTCTGAAACTGTTATTAAATAGAAATGAAGATGTTTACCGCTATTTAACCCTTGAACTTCGGCGTGGCATCAATTTATTAGAATATTAATAAGTATGCATGTTATTAAATTAGAACCACTTAGAGATAAATAGTTGCTCTAACATCGATTAGTAGTTTAATGTATTCAAATTGAAAACAAACACGAAATAAAAACACTTAAAATGTAATATTTATGTTTTTATTTAAGCTGATTAATAAAAATTTATCAATAGCAGCCTAATTATAAAACCAAAATGCAGATTTTCTTGCTGTTTTTCTGTATAATTTCAATTAGTTTAGTGTGAAAAGTAAAAAAGTAACCTTAAAGAGACAGATACTCGTGTACTTATTGTCATTCAAACAAAACAGAATCATTAAATCGGACCACACTGTAAAAATATACGCATCAATATGTAGGTAGGTAAAAACCATCCTCCGCTTTTTCGTCGGTTAAAAATCGATATGTAAGATCGATGTTAGTAGCACTAGGTTAAAACATAAAGGTACTTTGTACCCGACCGCAAAGTTTAGCAAAATTACTCGTCACGGGCTAGCGGTCTTTGTGGGAACCGCGATCTCGGGGGTTAGGGGTGGCGAGAGGGTGCTATGGTGCGGGTGGGGGGAGGGGGCAAGCGAACCGGAAACGCCTGGCACCGATCGGTCCTACACCTGTGGGAATGTTGCCTGCAATTTGAATATTGCTCCCTTGACTCCGTTTCGAAAGCGTTTCCTTGTTCCTTCACGCATTGGTTATCTCTTAATTACTACACACACATAATATCTACTACTTTTCTATAACGCGTTATCAACTGAGTCGTTAGTCATATTTTTAAAATTAAACCTGCAACTTTACATTGGAATAGTGTGGTAGCTCTAAGCTCTAAGTTTCTTAGCTTCGATCTACCACACTATTCCAATTCTATAAACGAGGTATTACTTGTGTGGAAGGCTATTAAATTATGGTTGAATAACTCAGTCGATAACGCACGTACCTATGTATGGAGTCGAGTGTAAAATTCCCTCATAAAATGTTTCTAGGTTCAGACTATGAACAGTGAAAACGCATTGATGAACTATTCCTTCATAACGTAACAAAAGTACGCAAACAAAATGAAAAACAGTGAAGAGTGTTTAGACTAATTCAAAGACAATCATAAAAGAAAATAAGTGTGATATTTATTGATCTTATTTAAAAATAGATAATTAATTTTATTATATTATTATATTGTGAATAACGAATAAATTATAGACTTATATACGTTATATTGTAAATAAATAAACAGTGCTCAAAGACTATAAACAGAAGATAATATAAATAATATAACCACGGTGGAGAAAATTTCCTGGCTTGTAAAGTTCGGACTTCTAGAGCCCGCGGCAAACATCGAAGCGACGGCGGCAATTGCAGGCATGGGAATCAAAGTCATGATGAAAGCTTTCAATAAGCCGAAAGGTCAGTATAATTATATTAATTAACAAAATCTAACTATACTTCATCGTCATCATATCAGCCGATAGACGTCCACTACAGGACATAGGCCTTTTTAGGGACTTCCAAACATCACGATACTGAGCCGCCTGCATCCAGCGAATCCCTGCGACTCGCTTGATGTCCTCAGTCCACCTGTTGGGGGGTCGGCCAACACTGCGCTTACTAGTGCGGGGTCGCCAAAACTATACTTAAATATAGTTAATTCGTCTTTCTGGCAGATAGCTATTGTTATTACAAACTTGTATTTTATCCCCGTTTTACCAAGGACGGTGACGATGATATTTACTAAGGGATCCCCCAACACGCATTGGGGTAGTGTGGTGGGTTTAAGCTCCATATCCCCTCTCCTATAAGGAGGGAGGCCTGGACCTTTAGTGGGCCGTTATTTTTTTATATTATCATCATCATCATCGACTTTCACTGCAGGACATAGACCTTTCGTAGGAATCCACGTAGGAATCCAAACATCATGATCCTGAGCCGCCTGCAACCAGCGAATCCCTGCGACTCGCTTGATATCCTTAGTCCATCTGGTAGGGGGTTCAATCGACTCTGCGCTTTCTAGTGCGAGGTCGCCATTCTAGCACATTACGACCCGAACATTGGCTCTTCGAACTATAAATATTGATTACCAAGGGAACGGGAACTACGCTCGTAAAACCGCGGGGCGTCTACTTATCATAATCAATGTACAAAACTTTAAAATATTAATCAATATGTGTAAATAGTCATAAATAACAAACACAGTCATTGTTTAAAAAAAAAGCACAGACTAAAAATAATACGTCTCAGATAAACTGTCATGTTATTAAAAACAACAGCTGTCAATCACTAATGATAGCGGCGCGGCGGCCATTTGCAGAATTCGAATTTCAAATTTGCAACACTATTGCCGGTTGTGAAAAGGCGATGTATCATCCTCGGTGACGCAACATTCTCGGTTTCCACTGCTCTTGTCCCGAATGTGAAGACTGCGTGACCGCAACACATATACGAACACTTACACTTGAAACGCGGTGCGCGGAGCGGCGTATTGCTGAATGCTTGAATAAACACCCCTAACATTCGTACACTTGAGTACTCGACGGTCAAAAATATTTTGTTTTTTTTTTAAGTTAGCCCTTGCCAGCTTAAGTGACGATGCAATCTAAAATGAAAGCAGTCTAGAGATATAGGTTCTACCCATACCTGTAACGGTTTAACGCATGATTGCCGGAACGCTAAATTGCTTGCCGACGACCGATGCCCAGTGGCACTAACATGCGACGAAATGAAGAGAAATAGACAAAATATCGTCCAATGGCGGCGGGGTTGTCCAGGTCCCATCTCTTTCGTCCTAACGCATTGTAAAATAACGGTATTTCCGGCTGCAACGCCAATGGTTGAATTTTTTTTATAAAGTAAAAATCGGAAAATTCCTTGTACATCTATGTATTATGTGGTCTATGTAACATAGGTTTGTATTAGGATCTTAGGGTAGACAGTGCACTTTTGCATCTATGAAATGCACGCCATTGTATCGTATGAGTATGTAAAAAACAAGTAGTAAATACTTTTGGTTGGTGGGTGGCTTCGGCCGTGGCTAGCTACCACCCTATGTCGTGTAAAAACCGAAAGGGGTGGATTTTCATCCTACTTCTAACAAGTTAGCCCACTTTCATCTTAAATTGCATCATCACTTACCATCAGTTGAGATTGTAGTCAAGGGCTAACTTGTAAATAATAAAAAAAAACCTTTGAGCTTTTATTTTATTTATACTCGTACTTATTATTTATATAACATCATCTGAACGGTAACATTAAGCACGAGCTTTCTTGTAAAAGCTCAATAATTTTACAACTAACATAATCATAAACAGGATATCATTAGCTCTTGATATCTCAGATGTTACTTAGATAACATGTCAAACACAGTTAGTTGACAAGTTATGAAAAAGCTCGTTATAAATAATTAAATAAAAAGATATCACGTTAAAATAAACTGTAGGTCGAATCATTATTTCAAATTAAATCCACTTTTATATTTTTCACAATGATTTATGGTTTTTTCGCGTGTTTATATACCTACATACGAATAAATTTCTTTCGTAAAATCAATAATTTATATTTATTAAAGCACGTATCATTTTATATGTATATCAAAATGGATAAAACGAACTTTTTTATAAGATTATCAGAATATTTTGTGCTTTCTGATATTTTCCCGAAGAAAATCGTCTGGAAAATATGAGAAAGACCTTAAGCCTACCAACCCGCATTGTAGTAGGTAGCATAGAGGTCTCTAATCTAATCTTCACACAAAACCCCTAAATTATTCTATCCCCTTCAAAATTATTTATGGGTAAGGTCGTATCGGCATTTTGGACAATCACCATCATCATTATTATTATCATTATCAATCCATATTCGGCTCACTGCTGAGTTCGAGTCTCCTCTCAGGGTGAAAGGGTTTAGGTCAATAGTCCACCACGCTGGCCCAATGCGAATTGACAGACTTCACATACGTAGAGAATTAAGAAAATTCTCTGGTATGCTCTCACCTCACGATGTTTTCCTCACCGTTTGAGACACGTGATATTTAATTTCTTAAAGTGCACATAACTCATAAAGCACCCCCGCAAAGCACCACAGGGCTATCACAGCTCTTACATACTTCCATGACAATAAAGTCTTCTACACATCAAAGATTAAAAAATTACAGACAGACAGAATGTCATAAAGATACAGGTTTTTCAGATTGTGTTCTTTCATGTAACTCTTGAAACGGCTACATGAAAAAAAAAACTTACACCTCCTCTTTTTTTGAAGCCGGTTAAAAAAGGAATAAATAGCAGATTGTAGACATAAGTTATGGTACTGGTGCCATACGAAAGTCGCAACCCGTAACATCGCGTGCCCACCGACTTGGGGCAGCAGCGGTTGTGCAACCATCATTACGGTAATTATGATCAGCGCATGCTCTGTTGATCTTGAAAGTGAAGACCTTGCCGCGCCGGGCCTGGGAACTGTAGCCGAACATTGTTTATACTCGACCCATAGACAAAGGACAATACCTACTTACATATTTTAACCTATTTTAATGGCCAGAAGCAGGGCCAAGCCTTCCTCCACGAGCCTATTTTAACAGGCGACTTAAAGCTTCAGGCCTCAGGGAGAGGGGTTGGACCTTAAATTCACCGAGCTGGTCCATCGCGCGTCTGCAGAAAACGTGCTTTCCAAGACTGGGCTGGGCCGATTGAGGTTTTCTCAATTGGTCCAGGTCTTGGCCGTGGCTAGTTACCATCTTACCGACAAAGACGTACCGCCAAGCGATTTAGCCTTCAGGTACGATGTCGTGTAGAAACCGAAAGGAATGTGGATTTTCATCCTCCTCCTAACAATTTCCATCTTCCATCTTAGATTGCATCATCACTTACCATCAGGTGAGATAATGTCAAGAGCTAACTTGTAAAGAATAAAAAAATAAAAACACCGGATGTAACCTAACTCTCAACTCAGAGCTGATGATTTTTAGTGATAATTGAAAAGATATGAAAGCTCAATATTTTCCAGGAATCGGCCTCTTGACTGAGTTATGGCCTGTTGTACTATGGGCCTAGGTGCTACGATCATAGCTACGAGTACATATTTTATATCAGGAACGATTTTCTGGCAAAGTGATTTAATCTTCCAGTATGATATCACTTTCGAGCGCTAACTGCTCAGTTGAATGAATGTTTTCAACTTTCAAACCATTCTAGCAACCCTTTACAATCATTAAGTGATTATAATAGAGCTGAATATCAGTGGGAGACGATTACCACTAGCCATTAGGTGACAACCATTATGGTGACTCGTCCACTCGTCATCTCGCGCGAGTTATAAAAAAAATAAACCAGTCATAATAAAAAAAAAACACACGAACAATAGTCAACAGTAGCGACAGCTCACGGGGGCCATAAAAAGTCATAACAATTTGATGTAACAAAGAAGTGGCATCTAGTACAGAAGCCGCTGGTAACGCCAGCCATACACGATCAAGTATAATGTACTGTTATGTTGCATGCATAGATATGTGGGCGGTGAAAAAAAATTACAAATCTATACTAATATTATAAAGCTGAAGAGGTTGTTTGTTTGTTTGATTGAACTAATCTCAGAAACTACTGCTCCGATTTGAAAAATTCTTTCAGTGTTAGATAGCCCATTTATCGAGAAAGACTACAGGCTATATATTATCTCCGTATTGCCACGGAAACTGGAACCACGCAGGTGAAACCGCGCGGTGTCAGCTAGTAGAGTTATAAGTATGTTTTCGATATATTTTTCACTGTTTACAACCCTAAACCTAGGCGTAGCAGGCAAACAGACATGGAGTAGATCTCCAACAAACAGGTGTTCGCACCTTTTACAGTATGCAAATAGCTAGGCGACTGTAAACTATGGAGAACCATTGTACATAAAAAGATGACTCGCCAAGGTCACGATCCTCAAGGACCGACTGGAGACAGAGACAACCCCAATAGCGCTGCATATGATGGTATACTTGACTGTGTGTGGCTGGCGTAACACAGCACACTGCGCATGCGCGGGGGCGTCCATTCACGCAGCTGATTGGCCCATCCGGTGCGCGCTCAATGAGATGATGCGTCCGCGCCGCCTCTGTCATTGAGCAAAGGTCTCTCGCCTACATTCGTGATCAACGCTACAGATCTTTAGATTAATGTGCTCACCATTGTTGGCTACTGTTTCAACTGGTAGAACTAAATACTAGATAGAAGATACAGTCGTTTTTTGCTTTGTTATACTCAATGGTATGTTTTAAGATGAGGCTATTGTTTAGTTCTCTATATCACCTTTGTTATAGGTATACTTTTAACTCTGCAATCTGATCACACAATCGTAAAGTATTCTAAGTCAAGCAACAGAATTAACCTTAAAAGTCAAGCAATTTTAGAACTTTGAACCAAGTACGTAATAGAAACTTTTAACCTCCTTACTGAAACTCTTCCCAGAAGAGAAGCTCCTATTAGGAAGTTAGAACAAATCTCGAACTGAGTGATGATGACCAATAGTCATTTACGTAGTTTCATAATAAGTATGTATATTCATTAACTCAAGGTTCAGTTCTTTTCAAAAGCCCTTCTCAAATGTAAGTAGTTTGTATTATACAGAGATGTATATACCTACGAGATTACCTCACCGCTGATTTGAGTCCAGGCAATATCATCATAATAGTATGTATCTGTATAACAAAGACTCTGTTTACCTCATTTTCTAGTAGAAATCAACGACACAGAGTAAAAAAATCTAGCTCTACGTCGATATCTATGAATATTTTATACAAATTCGAGAAAATTCTACGTCGAATTTGATATGCACACGCATAAAAAATCAAGTTGGCACAGTATAGGAACAAAAGCTGGCGTCATTTTCACCGTTGGCATTGTTTTTCGAACTTGGAACGTCTCGTGACGTCATTATACGCGTGCGTTCCTATTCAAATACACGCCAGTAGTTTACACCTTGTTTGTGACTGTGCCACGAAGTTACAGTAGAATAATAAGGTATATAACAGCTGGCAAGTGCTCAGAGTCACACGGCGGGCGATGGAACGAGCTATGCTAGGAATATCTCTGCGTGATCGAATCAGAAATGAGGAGCTGACGTAGCAGTGGGCGGGGCACATAGTTCGAAAAGCCGATAAATGTTTAGGTCCCAAGGTGCTGGAATGGTGACCCCGCAAGAAAGTGCAGTGTTGCTGGACTGACGAAATCAAGCGAGTCATAGGGATTCGCTGGGTGCAGGCGGCTCAGGATCGTCATGTTTGGAAGTCCCTGTAAAAGGCCCATGTACTGCAGTGGACGTCCATCGGCTGATATGATAATGATGATGATGATGATGATGATGATGATGATGATGATGAATATGATGCCAGCTATATTGCTTAGCTGCACTGCTTCATTTATTTACGAGCAGTATGTCCGTCTGTCTGGGCTATGGTTTGATCTAAAGGTCCAGGCACAATTAAGCTTAACATCTACATAACATCATACATCGCATCAGGTTGACTGGCATAGTGGCAAAGCAGAGTGGCCCCTGTCGTCGATTCTCTTTATCGCTGACGTTGCGAAAACTAGTCAAATATATGCGAATGACATTTGCTATCGACAGATAACGTGATTAAGATCTGTACATTTTTCTAGTTTTCGAAGCGTTTGCGATCGTAGAAAGAGAATCGTCGTGCAACTTGGCTACAGGGGCTAGTGTTTATATCGTCTACTATATGAACTAGGTAGCTACGAACAAATTACGTAGACTCTCATGGTAAAACAGAAACAATTTTTACGTTTTAACTTCATAAACAGGAATTTTTAGTTAGATTTCATATTCATGAAAGCTAAAACTAGATAGGACACTAAGATGAAAAAATACGTTGCAATCTTCTACAATTATTCCTAATTGTATAAGCCTAATGAAGTCGAATAACTTAATTAAGGCTTTAATATATGGTTAAAAGCTTTCATAACTTTAAAACTCCGTAGATTTGTAAAGTTTTATAGCTATATAAGGTGCTTTTCACAGCTGGAAGCTTTCTCGCGTGACGCAAATGGTGCGTGCGTTTCGTTTCGATGTAAATAGCCTCCAACTTCGTAATAATTTCTCCATTAAGTTACTTATTCTTATTAGTAGCACTATTACTATCAATATACAGTGGATACTTCATGTGAGGCATAATATGGTTTTGTTACGCCACCAGGCGATGCTTCTCGCCCAAAACCCCCGATGACGCGGCTGGCGCAGTGGTATGCGCGGTGGATTAACAAGACAGAGGTCCTGGGTTCGACCCCCAGCTGGGCCGATTGAGGTTTTCTTGATTAGTCCCCCACCGACAAAGACGCAAAGTGATTTAGCGTTCCGGTACGATGTCGTGTAAAAACTGAAAGGGGTGTGGGTTTATATCCTACTCCTTACAAAAGGGTTACATGAGCAGCAACTGCTACCGACGACTGCATACCAAATTTTCGTGACACGCGGGTGAAGCTAGCTAATAAAGTCAGGCCGCTCAGAAATTGCATTTCTTACAAGTCGTGATCGAATGGATGATGTAACATCGAACTGCCGTACAAGGTTGCTGAACTGCGCTGTTTCAAGGTTATGCCAACTGTTTGTCTTTACAGTGGTGAGACAAAATAACGAGGCAATCGTAATTGAATGTTTGTCCCATTCGATCACTACCTGTCAGAAACGCAATCTCTGAGCGGACTTTAGTCCCAATACAAACGAATAAAACTACCACAGACAATAAAACGTAATAGTAGATATATACCGCTCTTCTTCACAAGGTGTGAAATAGGTAAAAAATTGAACTTGAAACATTGCGTGACGTAGGAACAAACGTTTATAATTTGCACTTACTCGTATATCGCCCGCACTCGCGTCGGCTTCGTAATTACTCTAATAACTGTTAGTAACGTTTTCATTTGTTGAATAATTGTGGTATATCTTCGAAACTTGGATATGAAGTCCCAGTAGCTCACCGATAACCGGGTTCGCACTCACCATCGAGAGGTCGAGGTTCGATCGCTGGTCTATTGTCGTATCAATTCGAAACATAATATTTTCCGACTTATAAGGAGGCGAAGGAAAGTATTGGTCTAAAATATAGTAAATATTCTTATAAAAAAATCTTGAAAAAAAAAAATAACCGAATTCAAAGATGCATAAAAAGCGAAAAATAACATCCTACCTATGTCCTATCTTTTGATCGGTTTGAAGACGGTGCCAAAAAACAAAATGAACTTCAAGAGTCTATTTGGCATAGTGACCTTAAACGCCTCTGCATGGTCAATTATTGCATTCACTTATTGAATAAAAATATAATATATTTATATTTTTATTTCTCATATTTCAGTTGTTTTGATTTTAACACAAAATTACTAAACCGATATTTGTGAAAATTAAATGGGACCAATCTATATAAGTACTATATTTATATACTATTTCAAACTAAAAAATAATTTTCAAAATTGGTTGATAAATGATGACGTTATGAAGTAACAAAAAAATAAAAAACATACGCGTCGAATTGCGAACCTCTTCCTTTTTTTGAAATCGGATAAAAAAGGACGATAATACGTCTTAAAGTGTTACAGTACTTCTGTTACCAACCTCTGAACCCAAAAGCAATTATTACTACGCAACAAGTGTCTCTCCCCATACCATATTTCAATGTTTACAACACCTGTTGTAACCGTTGACACGATATCCACGGTTACGTACAAAATTACGACTCAATACAACCTATACTGCTTAAAACCGACGATTTTAATTTTAACGGCTTACTACACGACGAGGTCTTATTTCTTATAGGAGAGAAGATGTAGTGCTTTGACCCACCACGCTGTTCCATCCACGGTTTTAGAGAAATAATATTTGTTAGCGATAGCTAATGACCGCAACCGACACTTTAACGAGCCGTGAAATAACACCACCTTCCCAACTCCCAAAATTTCGTAGAACAATGAAAAACTCAGTATTTCACGTCCCGACTCCGAATGCAGGACCTCGTCATCCAAAACCACATGGACTAACCGCTGGACCAAAGAAATAATTTTTAGCGTACATCATCCCACTAATCCTAAACCTTACTAGATAAAATCCTAATAAAAACGCATAAGTTTGTATTTGTACGAGTAACTCTTTAACATCGCGACTACAGCACCGATTTAGATGAAATTTGGAATGAAGATAGATTATACTCTGAATTAACAGGTTGTCCGAAATTGGAAGTTGGAATTATGGTTCCTGCGATGTTTGCGAAAAACTGATAGTAAAGAAATTTGTGTAAACCCTAATTTCACGTGAACGAAGTCGCTGGTATAAGCTAGTGCAACATAATTGCGAATCACAACTAAAGCAAACCCTGACGCCCAATAATTCGTAGTTAGAACGCAAACTTAGGCGCAACCGTTAACGCACTGCGTGCCCGTTAACGCACTACGTGTCCGTGAACGCAATAGTGCGCTATAAAGTGCGCAACAAGTGTTGCTCCCCTCGTCATTACGCCACCTGTTGCCAACTTGCCACCATTTACGTGTTGGGGTGCTTACTGCTTGCGTGGAAAACGTAGGGCGTTTCGATGTTTGATTAGGAATTATGGAAAGTGACCGGTAAATTACGTACTTGAGTGTTTTTGTTGACAATATCGTAATTTAAACAGAGTCGATCAATCACAACTGACACACTTTTTAATCGACTTCAAAAAGGAGAAGGTTCTCAATTCGGAATTATTATTATTAATTCATTATATTTACTTGCTCTAAACTGATATGGTACTTATATATACTGACTCCAATTAGGTATGATTTTTAAATCATGCTAAGTGGTCGGTTGACAAAACACCCGAAAGTAATTACTCGTAGAATGTATCTTTACAGGGAAAAATGCCAATGCTTAATCCACTTATACCTACCTACTACGTAAGTACTATAATTATCTACCTATAATCTAAAATCCGATACGACCATAATCATGAATCATTTAGAAGTTTCTGCTAAGTTTTTTGATAGATCACGTGGTCGTTTTTCACATAAATAAGTATGTATGCAAAATGTTATATAACAAATATACAATATACATAAAAAAAATTCAATTGTTACTTAGTAGTTATTTTCGTACTTCAGTAATCCATATGAAACTTGAGAACGAATCATAATGATTGACTTATCAGAAACAAAGCGAAGGTTGCTAAGGGCTGTCTGTCGAGGCGCATCTCCGGTCCATTGTACCGCTGCCCGTTATCGACGCCATTCACGATTCGGCGCACTATGCACGCCGATTCCTATTCACATTTAACCTCCAAATATGACGGCTAACTAGACCCAGCACTGAGAAAAATAAGCTACTTAAATGATCTTCTTACGTACGTACACTTACAAAGTACTACTTAGTACAGGTGCAGCATACGTAAAATAGGTGTTGTATACTTAGTAATGGCGCAGCTTACTGTGTCGTTTAGAAGCAACACCATGCTACTTATGGAGCTTGTATACAACATGCTACCGGCTACATGTGTAATTGTGTAGTTGGCTACGTATTTTAAGTATTTTTAAGGCGGTGCAGGATTTTTTTCTCAGTGAGGCCTTTAGACTCTTTCTAGATAAGTGTCCAATACAGGGCGTATTCGATTGGGGCTATATTGTATTCCTATCCCTACTGCCAGAACACCAACCACCTACAAACTATATTAATGAAACAAACGTAACTTTGTAGCTTTTTACTAAAACCAATTATTATGTATATTATTTTTTTGGATGAAGAACAAAACTTCATATAAACTTCGGTACTCAAATCAAATCAAATCAAATCAAAAATCATTTATTTCAAGTAGGCTCAGTTTACAAGTACTTTTGACGCGTCAGTTGACTATTTGTAAAGATTCTACCACCGGTTCGGAAGGCAGGTTCTGCTGAGAAGATACCGGCAAGAAACTCAACAGTTGCTCTTTTGAAAAAGTCATACAGTATTATAATTTACAATTGATAACAATTACAATTTCTTAGTTTTATTTCCTGTGTGAAGGTGGAAGCTGATCCAATGGCCTCCAAGCGCTTTTAACTCTCCTATTCTAACATCGCCTAATCCAACCTTTGCCTGACATCGTGTGAGAATAACAAAAGCCTTGAAAATTTCACAATTTCATATTTGAAGAAGCAATGATCATATTTTTTTTAGCTTGTAGGAAAATCTTATTTATTACTATTCATTACTTCCCAACTTAATGTAATTGTTTTTTCATTTTTTTATGATCATAATGAAACTAAGATTCTTTACGAAGATTCGGGCATCGCAAATTGGTAATCCAAACTTACCTAACCCTGAATTCTGTATCAGAATATGCTTTGAAACAGAGCTTTCGTTTCCCAACTCAAATTCCTGGCGGCAAAAAGCAACAAACAAATGTTGCCATCCACAACCACATTAACAAGTCGAAGGGACTTTAAACCGCAGTCTTGCGTCCATTAAGCTATAATATGTGCATTGAAGTGCTCAGAAAAACTCAAACTGTCTTTATTTCCGTGGACACTTACATTTTATTGTACGGAACACGTGTTTCAACTCACAATAAACGCTTTGAGAAACAGCACTTAATACCTACTTAAGAGTAATCTCGAGACTCGGGGTTTTTCTTCGCATAGATAAATACAACTGAAAATGCGTTTACTTGCTACAAACATTTGCACTAGACAATTAAAAAAAAAATATTACACTGCAAAACTACTATATTTATTATAGTATTTACAAATGCACTATATTGATGTTTTCCCATGATAATTTTCCCCATACTTATAAGTTTTTGTCAAGATTCTGAAATGAAGACTCTCGATACTTGAAGTTTCTCATTACATAGTTAAAGACAACCGAAAATGCCTTTACTTGCTGCAAACACATACAATTATGTTTCAGCACAAGACAATAAAAAGTAGGTAGATACTATAGATTATACAATTTAAAAATAGTAGTAGATGCAGCTGTGAATGTTACCTGATATGTATTAATGTTTTCTTCTATTACATAACTTTCCCCACAACTATAAGTTTTAGACTATATGCCGGAATGACTATCGCTCAACAAAATCCAAATCAGTTCGATCGCCTACTAGGCCGACAGGCCCAGGTAATGCCTTGTAATCCTTGCAAAAATACTACTCGAATATTTTTTATTAGTTGAACTGAATAACTAGATCATCCACATTCCACCTTATGTTAGAACAAAGTCATCCTTAACAAAACATAACTGAACATTGCCCTGCAATGCAAACTCCCAAAGAATACGTCCTACAATCCCACGACGTCAACCCGGTTTGTGTTCAAATACTTAAGAACAACCAGTATTACAAGGACAATGCAAATAGCTCTGAGGGCACATGGATGTTGCTAAGATAGTCCTGCTCTTTTAATTTGTCGGATTTTTAAATTATCAACATTTTTGCGGGATCTTTACAAGTACAGTTAAGGTCCAGCTGGGCGGATGATGATCATCGGAAGCCGTACACGACAATTAGGCCCAAATCATTTATTAATTACCTTAATGACGGAAACGGAACTCTTGCTACGTCGTTTTTGTCACTTCAATATACCATTCCTTTGGTAAATGAAACCCTGTTTGCGAATTCCTCTTTTAATTTTTGCCTTTTTTCATCAACCTTGCTCTACTACAAATATGCTGTTTAAATGTTCCCTTCTCTACAGTTATAATACGATATACCTACTCGTAATTCCAATACTATAACTTCTACTGTTTTTATACTAAAAGTTATTATTATATCACAAGCAGATGTCTACTTGTACTTAAGTAAACGTTTTCATAAATTGACTCACTCGCTAGAAACATAGGAATAAAGCACAGCTCCCTTTAACCTAAATTACCGAACTCAAAAGGTACAAATAAAGTAATAAAATACGCATACATTAAAATAAATTAACTAGATCTATAAAATTAAAAATAAAAATACTTATCAAAATTTTGCCGCCCTTGTTAAAATATAGTGTTAATTACAAAAATAACACGACTTACGAACCGAAGCAAAGCTTTGCTTGGAGACAGTGAAAAGCATGGTGATAAAACTATATAGTTAATATCTTCTAAGTAACTAACTAATCTAACTATAATTTATTTAAAATATATAATCCTTGAATCTAACATTGTAAAGCAGATAGTACGAAGGAATTACTCATTGTATTACCAATGACTTATTTATATTCTTATTAATGAATGTACTTAAATGGACAAAACAAGAATAAATTATACTATACAATAATGTATATTGTGTTAATGTGTTACTCGCAGGTGTGCGTGATACACCTAGTGATATTTGTTTTTTATACAACACTAGGACCTTGCTTTCATTACCTTTTCTTAAGTTATGGAAGGTGAAAATAAATTTTATTAATTAAAATCGTTATTTGTAACGAATTTTTACAAAACTAATACAAATTTGATTCGATTCGATACAAAACTTTTTACAAATTTAACAAATCTAAAAATAAATAGTAGTAATGAGCTGAAGACGAATACGTTAATTTGTTTCCTGTTCTATACCAAAAATTTTTGTTAATTTAAAGGCTTTTATAGTAAGGATTCAAGCAAAAGATATTCACATATCACAACAAACAACTTCTAAGTCTGGCAAGGTCAAGACAAACATTAAAGGAAAGAGGATATACAATTATTACGTCGGATATCGTAAAAGTGTCATTCAAAGTATTGGGCACCAGTTAGACATCATCATTTCATCGATTTTACGATGTCCAATCTTTCTTTAATCACATGCTAAGCCAAATTGATTTCGATACTAATAACTATGCCCGATTAAACTTTGTGAACAAAAAATTTAGCAAATAAAACAGGCCTCGTCAATTCAAAACCAATAAAGTAAATCAACCAAGTTTTATTCAAATCAAATCTATTATATGTGGAGATTTAAATTTCGCACGACAGTTTATCTTATTTTTTTCCTCGTCTAAAACTAGATTTGTAATTTTCACACCGTCCCGAATTGGCCTTTTATCTATTCAACGACAAATTTGCGCTTGACTTTAGTCTCACGTGATATAAAGTGACGATGTTATTTAATATTCTACCAGACCAGTATCTAAACGCTAGATATCTTAGCGATCGTTTATTCGTAATCGTTATTATCTTATGAAATTATATATTCTAAAGTTAACACAATCAAACTATTAAAAAATATCAAGCAAAGTAAAGTGTAATTTACCTTACTTTTTATTCGTTTCAGATTTCCCTCGAAACCCATTTTTTACCTACACTTGTTATATTTATAAATAAATACAATTAACTACGAATATGAATGTATGTTCATATAATATTAAGCAAAACAAGTTTTTTTATAATAAAGTATATAAAATGAGCTCTTATTTATAGGTTCTTATAACCCTACAGTGTTTGCAAACTTGTAGGGTTTGTATAGTTCATGAGTTCCTGTGACCACCTTCCGATTGCATTATTAGGCCAAATTTTAGTCCATCAGAACTTCAGGAAGTAAGTTTAATTTAGCGTCCAAATATGACCCACATTGGAAAGTAAATAATAGCTTGTAAAAAATCTGCCAATAATCTTTAACACAAGTTCATTCTTCGGGGCTCACAATTATATCTCAGTTACAATCACAGCTTACAAAGCGTGATTTCTATCTAGATATAAGGATATCGTTCCTATGGTATTCCGCTGCAAGGATGTGTGAGTCAAACGCAGCTGCCGGCTCCGAGGAGTAAATCACGATGTACCAGTACAATTAATGCCGCGTGATTCGTAACTACAAGTATTTGTTACCTTTTCAATCCTGTGCCCATCTGCAAAATGGGACAAAATTGGGACATTTTTAAACAAATTAGACTTAATTTTAGAGCCTCGATAGCTCCTTCGATTATAATGAGGCTGTAAACCATATTGAAGTCCACAATCTTAGTAAAGTACTTTAATGGGCTTAAGTAAATATTGTTTAAAAAAACGTTTGGATTTTTTCTTTAACTCTTAAATCGGCCGTGTTTAACCAAGTTTTAACGACATTTTTAAACATGTAAATTGTCACAACTAAAAGCTTGAGCTGTGATACAAAATAGTCTAAATAGACGGTTTTGAACCCTTTAGCTTTCGAATATGAGAACGACCTTGATATTGAGGGTACTTTAGAGAGTTTGAAGTTCAACACAATATATTTTCAAATTACAATATCTGGTGTCTTCGCCGCGTTGCAACGACTTGCGGAACGGACGGCTTCAGTGTGCTCGTGGCGTTCGAGCCGTCCACATCTCTTGTTGTGTAATTTTTATGGGTTGGAATAGGCGGGGAGAGTGACTTGAGTGGAAAAGGGGAGATATCTGTCAAAGCCGCCTTTAACCCTACACACAACGTTCACAAGTGTGTGACTTCACTCATTCTCCGCCATTCTAGGGTCTTATTTTGGTTACAGTTTGATTTGTTAATTAAGTTGTCCTGACAAATGTTGTGAATCATAACCTTAGTTTTCTTATTTTTGTAATCACTTCAGAGTCTGCTAAAACGGGTAACACTATTATAAAGTCCCATGAAAATCTGTCCTGCTGACAACGATCTATTCTACATGAATTGCGCATCCCTTCTTGTTGGAGACTATGTATACCATCAATCCTCATTCTTTGGAAACCGCAATTCGAAATGCGCATGTTATAGTTGTAGAAGATTATACGTACTTAATATATTTATTAATGGGATATAATAAGTTTATGCCGCACGGAATGAATGATACGATTCATCTGTCAACAATGTTGCCAATGCCATTCTGATCATTCTTATAATAATGTGAACGTTTTCACGAACGCGTATCCCAACAGTTATTGCGAACGTGGAAAGAATCGTTGAGCGAAAGGAACAAGTCTGTCTCATTGACTTCATACGTAATAATCTATCGTGCAGTTTTTGTAGCAGACTACCCAAGAAGGTATTGGCATTCTGTTTATTATTTGATCCTTTATTAATACAATTTGTATGAATGTCGATGTCGATTCGGACGAATTCTACGACGCCTGAGCCTTTAGATATAATTTAAATTTAGTATTTTTAATTTTTATAATATGTAGTTATAGATTTGTAGGTACGTAGTTTTAATATTATTGTAAAACTTATTAAATTGGATAAATAAAAACACAAAATCCACCGCAATTTCAGAGGGTAGATAGATGGCGTTACTGCGAACTCGTAAATCTATGGTATGTTTGGTTTACTTACGCATGGTATCTTTGACTTAAAATTCTGTTCTGTGAATAGTGAATAATTATATTATTTGTATGAATGATTAACTTTACATCTAAGGGATCAAATTCTCCCAAACATGTCAACGGTGGAAGTAAAGAAATTGCTCTTGGAAAACAATATTTGACATTCATCTCCCGGTCTAATTTGTCATCAGATATTAATTGATTGAGAATGTGTTCCCATGCAAATCAACATGAACTGTTTAACATAAACAAAATCATACACCTTTTTATGCGTAATGTACTAGTGAAAATAGATAAAACAATTCAATCAATCTATCAATTAAGGCGATGTAAGCCGTCATGTGTGACATATTAATTGGTTCACAAGTGAGCATTTTTTGCGATACACAGAACCGAGTGAGTATATAAAACATTTAAATGATATCAGAACGGTTCAGCTAGAAGATCGGAGCGGGCACCGACCGTGGGAGAGCAGTACAAATCTCAACATCTCAGAACTGGTCGGCAGGTGTGCAAGCGGCGCACACCACCGCACACCCACGCACACTAGTACAACAAACCAGACGCACTTATGAATGAAGCCCGTGTACGTACACTACACACACAAGTTCCAATCTCGCTTGTTTATCTCCCATTTATTTTATACCAAGCCGTCAGACTCCAGAAAGAAATCAACTATTAATTTGTTCACTACCTACCCAGTTAAAACTACCTACCCAGTTAAATAAATAGCGCAGATGAAGTAATTAATACGTCGATAACGATCGTCCGATGAGGTTCACATTTGATTAGAGGATGTACCGCTGGACAGCAATAATCTGTCACTGGAGAGCTTTGATGTCACCGATACGGTTTATGTCGTTTGTAATAAAAATTGAACATTCGAATGGATTATGTGACTGATGCCGACGTGAAGATACCGGAATAGGTTGTAAATTATATAAAAATATCATCTCAATCTAAAGTAATCGTTTCTACATAATATTAAAATTGCTCAACAAAAAATACTGTAAGTTTTACTTACACTATTCTTTGTAGTGATGCGTCTAATAAATATTTTTTTTGTTATTCTTTACAAGTTAGCCTTCGACTACAATCTCATCTGATCGTAAGTGATGATGCAATAAGAAAGCTAACTTGTTAGAAAGAGGATGAAATCAACACCCCTTTGGTTACTACACCGCATCGTACCGGAACGCTAAATCGCTTGGCGGTACTTTTTTACCAGAAGGTTGGTAATTAGCCACGGCCGAAGACTCACCAGACAGACTTGGACCAATTAAAAAAACCTCAATCAGCCCAGTCGGGGTTCGAACCCAGGGTCTCTGTCTTGTAAATCCACTGTGCATACCACGCCACGGAGGCCGTAACATAAAGCAGCATTTAAATACTTTGTCTCTAAGTTTTACATACATTGAAAGGAACTTAACATAGTTGAAAGAGTGAATGTCTTGAAAGCTAAAGATTAATGGGGGAAAAGCGAGCCGTTGGTAACTGGTATTACACCTATAATCAATGATCAGCAATTTCGCCGCCATCGCTTGCTTACTCTAATCAAACCCTTTAGCTGCCCACTGTACATCTAAAGTACTTATTTTCTCAATCGGTCTAATTAACTTTAGCGCCTCAGCACTGATGCTAACTGATAGCTTCCTTTATATTGCGAAGTTTTATCATTAGATCTCCTAACTACTTTATATAAATAATTACACAGACTGACGTATCTAGAAGTTTTTAAATGCATATCTATGACTACACAATAGTAGCGGCCTGCGGTTTCACCCGTGTAGTTTCCGCCCCTGTGGAAGTATGACGATAAAATACAGCCTATGACACTCACAAATAACGTGGCTTTCTAGTGACAAAAGAATTTTCAAAATCGGTTCAGTAGATCCAGAGATTACCCCATATACAATAGCACAAATTTAGTTATTTAAATAGATCGTTACAATCCTACTATTATAAACGCGAAAATTTGTATGGATATTTGGTTACTGAACCAATTTGGCTGAAATTATAATCCCGGAAAAATCCATGGTTCCCGAGGAATTTGTGAAAAACTAAATTTCACGCGGACGAAGTCGCGGGCGTACGCTAGTATTAGTTAGTATAAGATACGTATTTTCCGATTCCGTGGGAATACAGGGATAAAACGAAGATTATGTTTCTCGCTGGTAATGTAACTTTCTATTGGTAAAATAATTTTTAAAATAATTAAAAATATTTTTGTTCTTTTTTTGTCGAATATTTATAATCTCTATTTCTAGTCTGTCAAAATTAGTCCGATAACTCCGATTAAGTAGTTCATTTGTACTCTTGAATAAGGTAATGCTTTCACTCACTCGTGTATAATGAGGAGCAGGTAAAACCAGTGGCCACAAAACTCAAAACAAAGCAATGTCATTACCATTACATACAAAGCGAATGCCACACGCCCTGTAATCTTTGTCAATCTCGACCGAAACGAGTTCCCTCCGATAGATCGGAGATAACGAACAACTATATGCGCCTATTCGAAACGCACCCTTATCTCTATCGGTGTTTATAAAACGCTGAACTTTATTGTATTACAAGTTTAGTTTAGATATACCAGTAAATCAATTGAATCGATACTATAAATTTTTATATTATCGGCATATACTTTTATTTGTTTTTATTATTTTTTTTAAAGAACACAAATTCAGGTCTCGTAACAATATGCATAAGTTAAGAAACAGTAGTTATTGCAGACCCACTTACAGCTGGCCTAGTCACTATTTTGGTCTTTATTAACAACTCATATTCGGCTCACTGCTGAGCTCGAGTCTCCACTCGGAATGAGAGGGGTTATGCCAATGGTCCACCACGCTGGCCCAGTGCGGATTGGCAGACTTCACTCACGCAAAGAATTAAGAAAATTCTCTGGTTTCCTCACGATGTTTTCCTTCACCGTTTGAGACACGTGATATTTAATTTCTTAAAATGCACAAAACTGAAAAGTTGGAGGTGACCGGATTCGAACCTACGCCCTCCAGAATCGGAGGCAGAGGTCACATCCAATGGGCTATTAAAACAAACATCAAATCAATTGACAAAATGTCATCTACAACATACTGTATACTATCCACCAGTAAGCAGCGGATGACATTTGCTACATAGAATCTTAATTTCGTATATGTCAACTAGCTTATGTCAAAGTTAATGAATTAGCCCGGTGGTCGTCACAACATGACATGATTTTGTTTTATTCAGAAATCTATCGTATACAGAAACTGTTTCTTTTTGAGTAATTTTTGACGGACCGAGCAGATGACCTGATCGTTAGTAGATGATAGTAGTATTTCCCCGGACGAGCAATGTCACAAAAAGCTCTGCTACTACTAAAATTTATCAGCATTTACAAGAGAAACAAAAATAAATCAAAAATATCATGCATCGAATAATCTTGACCACACTCGATGATTTACAAAAAAAAACTGTATTTGATTAGCATTTAATTATTTTGTTTTATTATTAAAAGCATATCGATCACATTAATTTATATTATTGAAACTTAAAACCAGGAGCCCAAAAAACATCAAACACGAAACAATTTTATTAGCATCCAATGTAAAGGGAATGCCACACGCGGTCTAATCTTTGTCAAAGACGAGTTTCGATCGATCGAAGATAAAAATACATCGATCGTTCAATCTGGAGGCACCCTTAGTGTTATCGCTGTTTATATAGCCTATTTATCTGATAAGCTTTAATGTAAAAGCATGTAATTGCATCAAAACCAGATTTTTAAATGCTTTTTTAATTAAAACTCTTTTAAGAGCTACGAAATAATTAAAGAATTTGTGATCACTTACTTCGTTTTTGATCATCATCGTATATTATCTATATAATTTTGGATATTTCGATTTATGTCATGAATCTTTTATATAGTGATAGAACTATGATTTTTTTGTCATGTTTGATAGCTTTAGCGATATTGATAAAACTATTCTGTTCATGAAACCAATATACTCGTACCTAACATAAAAAGATCATCTGATGAAAATAGGGTAATTTTATATATAACATTTAAGTCTCCAACCATTTCTCCTACTCACCTAATTATTATTATTATTATTCGCAAAGACTTTGGTAGAAGTAGGTACGGCAATAGTCTAATGAGGCATCAAACCCATGATCTCTCAGTGTTATTGATGCTCTTGTTCCGAAGAAAAAAAATAACATATAAAACGTCAAGTATAAAAAGTGTGTTTGTTGTTGCAGACATACCGTCGCAGGTGCCGCCGCTCACGCCCGGCACCAACAAGAAGATGGCCGAGGCGCTGAAGGCTACCTTCGCCTCCTGGGAGAAGGAACAGCTGCGCCTCGGCGTGCCCAAAGGTAATCCAATGTTTCCCATTTTTCTTAATCGAGTTTATCTAAGTAATCTTCTTTGTATATTAGTAGTTGCTGAACCAGCAGTTGGCCCATCTGATGCCCTGACTACTCTTCGTAGAACACGAAAACGAACAGAGACTTTAAACCCTACAAACAGTTGCTCTGTGTGCATTAACTAGACTGTTAAGTCTCATGGAATTTCAAGTAATGGTAGTAGGGAAATAACTTATCAGTTATCAGTCATACATTATAGGTACGTCTGGCGACTACTAATTAATAGTCTATAACCATTAAATTTACAACATTATAAAAATGATTACCGATACGTGTCAGGTTTAACTATCTGACATTCTATTCAACAACTCTTTAAATTCTTTATCATCTAAGTTGAATGAATAATCTAAAGAGTAATATAAACAATTGTTATTTTATTCCTTGGCTTTTAGCTTTCCTGATATAATCAAACACAACATTTCTATTTTTTTAAATATCCTCATCCGCGTCATCTTCTTCTTAAAACCAAACACCAATTAATATAAAATGACTACCGAATTATGGTAGACTTCATTTTATAGTTGTATAAACAATATTTCATTTTGTATCGCCCAGTCATTGGAGCGCGCCATTTTATGATCAGGAAGAAAAAGCAATAAAAATACAAAAATATACTTTTCAAACTTAGTTGCAATAGATCAGAAACACGGGAACAAAATGTTTAGGATCACCGCTCGCACATTTCGACACAGCCATTCAAAAGAGTTGTAAATGTTAAATATAAATAAACAAATGGATTACATTTGGGTTTATTATTACACAATAAAATTTCTTCGGTTCGTTTGATAATACCTCATATATTTTTTTTAATTTTAATAACGATATTCATGTGGATATAAGAATAACTCAACATGTAAAGCTCAATTTTTCTTCATTATGGAGAACTCATAGAGATTCCAATGCACCACGGGAAGCACGGATGTCCGACTTTTACTCTCTAAAACCTCATCATCTAATCTTGCGTTGGGGAGACGAGATACGACCCCGAACTCCGTCAATGGATGACCGCTGGGGCAGACCGATCTCGAGTGCTTGACACCTGTTTGGATATTGAAGTTTGATCAGTCCCACTAACAAATAGAATATCCATCAAAGGAGAGACAGACAAATAATCAATCATACTCCTGCTTTCGACCTTTCCAATCGCAACAACGAAAGTTCGCTGATATAACTGCAATAGTAACCACCATACCTGCAAAGACGACTAGAATAAACATGTGCCAGTGTACCTCTTTTATCTAAGACTTAACATCACTTAACATTAGGTGTCATTAAGGTTGCCAACATTTCTTAAGAAAAATATAGTATTTTTCATATTTACCAATAAAAAATATAGTACGCTTAAAGAAAATATAGTAGGTACAATGCTATATATTGTAGTACGATTGGCAGCCCTGGGGGTGATCGCAATCAAGGGCTAACTTGTCAAAGAATAAAAAAAAGAATTTACTGAGCAATCGTTCAACAATACCTGTAATAAAAGCATAGACAACATAGAGCTATGCCATAACACACGGGTGACGAGTTCGACGCCCGTCGCGCCGGAAGTGCGTGCGTCTGCGCCGTGTCTATTCGCGCTTCCGTCACCGGGAAAATCACGCAGGACGACCGTATGAGCGGCCAGTTATTGCATTATCATCATCATAATCTGACAACATATCACGATAAACTGCAAAATCTACACTAATATTATAAAGAGGTAAAGTTTGCGGTATTGTAGGGGTAATCTCTCTCTGGTAGGTGGATCTACTGAATCGATTTTGAAAATTAATTTGCCATTGGAAAGCCACGTTATTCGTGAGTGTCATAGGCTATATTTTTCCCTTTATTCTCACGGGAACGGGAGCTACGCGGGTGTAACTAGTAGTAGATATAACAAGGTACATTCGTGAACTTGAAAATTTTGAAGGTTCTATTTTAAATCCGTATGTTTACATAATGTAAAACTAACTACCTAGTTCCTATGATTTGTATATTCTACCTTGTATCTTTCGATCATGAGGTTTTAGGTCGTATGAAATATTGAGCTGATTTTCTTTTCATGAAACTCAGCAGCAGGTGGGTTTAAGTTTTATCTTAATATATAAATGCGAAAGGTCATTCAGTATCACAAAATCTCGAAAACCACTTGGCGTGCAACTATGAAATTTGGCAGGGAGGTAGTTTACAGTTATTATATATCCGCTAAGAACGGATTTTGCAAGAGGGCCGGATTAAGGAGGTCTAAGGGCGGACGAAGTCGCGGGCGTCCGCTAGTATCCTATGGGTACGACAGAGATGCCTGGCCATATTTAAAATTGCCTGATAATTATGAACCTATCACTTAATCTGAAATCAAACCCAGGTCGTAAGTCGTGATCGGTGTTAAAAATTAACTTTGCAATTGCACGTTGTAGAGTCAACATCTCCTGGGGATGCTCCGGTTCGGGGTGAAACGTACGTAGAGAGTTTTTGTCGGACCTGGGTTGTAGCATGGGTTCGTCGGATGATAGAAAAATAAATAAATTATTATCTATTAACTTTTATAGCCTTTGTTTTGATAAAAACAGGCTTAAGGTACAAATGTACACATTTTAACATTTGCACTCAAATTACGTATCAGCAAGTGTTATAAATTGTTCAGCCTAATAAAGTGACTCATAACACAAAACACAGTGCAACCGGTTTTAAAATGTATTTATTATTCAATTAAACACCTAGAGATCCTCTTTAGGTCATCTTGTGATATAATATCAACTGTTTTTAATTACGCATATGAATTAAACTAAACTGTTTGAAGTTTTTTATTCATTTAAAATGAAAAAATATGATGAAAAACGACGTCGTGTTTGAGTTGTACGCCGAGATAAAATATATACTAATAATAAAAAGCTGAAGAGTTTGTTTGTTTGATTGAATGCCCTAATCACAGGAACTACTGGACCAATTTGAAAAATTCTTTCAATGTTAGATAGCCCATTTATCGAGGAAGGCTTTCAGCTATATATTATCCCCGTATTCCTACAGGAACGGGAACCGCGCGGGTGGAACCGCGCGGCGTTAGCTAGTACATAATATGCCTGCAGAACAGAGCAACACTGCTTGGCGGCTACAATAAGCACATCAATCTATCACACGCATTATATTTTACTACTACTCAGACACCTAAGTCTGATATTACTATTTGAAAAAACCGGCCAAGTGCGTGTCGGCCCACGCACAGTGTTGGGTTCCGTAGACAAAGTCAGCACTTGAATCTCTTAGGTAATGCACAAAAATAATGATACGATCCCTACCATGGGATAGACCATAAAAAATTCATGCATGTTCCCTACATGCAAAGTAAGAAACCTTAATAAAATGCTAATTTACAGCTTTCTAGTAATAATAGTCTCTGCGCTAAACCGACATAGCGAAACTATAAGGGTTCCTTGTGGATTACGGAACCCTAAAAATAAAAAATATTCCAATAAAACTCTCGTTTGTTATACACAATGACACAGAGCTGATCATTTATTATAGTTACCGCAGTATATGTAGGTACACCTCTCATAGACTGTATGCCACATGCGTATGCCACGTAATGGGCACTGTTACAAACTTAGCATAGCCGACTGTCATCTGTGACCTAGAGCGTAATAAACCCGTCTAATAAAGATTTATGAAGGCAATTTTATAATCATCCTGTATCAGCAGCATCTGGTCACACGATTGACTCATCTCACCTGAGAGATCAAATCATTTTAAAACGAATATAAAGTACGACCTTAAAGATATATTCGGAGCTTGTTGTAAATTTTAGAAATTAATAATTATGATATATATACTTAAACAAATTGTAAGATTTATTTGGGAAAAAAATGACAATTAATTTATTATTTTCATTTGGTATACTTAAAAAAACAGTGCCGTGATAGCCACAGCCTCAGATTCCGGAGGATGTGGGTTCGAATCCGGGGCATGCGCCTCACACTTTTCAGTTGTGTGCATTTTAAGAAATTAAATATTACGAGAAAAAACATCGTGAGGAAACCTGCATACCTGAGAATTTTCTTGATTATCTGCGTGTGAAGTCTTCCAATCCGCATTGGGTCAGCGTGGTGGACTATTGGCCTAACCCCTCTCATTCTGAGAGGAGACTCGAGCTCATCAGTGAGCCGAATATGGGTTGATAATGAATACTTAAAAAAATCAATTTGATTGAATAAATTGCTCTTGCATAGTGGAAACTCGTAGTTTTTTCAAAAGATGTAATTTTCATGAAATTAAAGACATGTTTTAACTAGGGTATGAATAAACTTTACTAAAAAGCCTCGTCAACAAACAAAAAACGCAATAAAAAGTGATGTCTTTATTAACCTCTTTCTTTATCTAATGTACTGGTCTACTTACTACGAAGCTTTCTGATAATGACCTATTGACACCAAAGCTCGTCGCACTTAGCACCATATTAACACATAACTAACACATTTATCAAACGATATAAATATTATCACATGCCTAACACTTTTATTGATTGAGTCATTCCACATAGATCCTAGACATCGAATTACTGTGGAATGTAACTCGACATGAAGAAAAATCTATATACCTATATATGTAACCTAATATTTATTTATCTAATAGACGTAGTTCATGCTTGTTTTATACTACCACGTGGACTTTCGTGATTTTTTTCACGTATCCGTAGGTACGTACTTCTTTTCACGTATCCATACTGGTAACCGTTTAGCCAGTAGAGGGTGGGGACACTTGACTCTCCTGCATCTTCAGGTCGTACTTGCACAATCTCGTAGGATTTAGATCTTGCTTACCAAGCAACGTATATGACATCTGCGCCGGACGGACAAACGTTTTTAATAAACATATTTTTTTTATTACAAGTTTGCCCTTGATTACAATCGCACCTGATGATATGATGCAATCTAAGATGTAAGCGGGCTAACTTTTTAGGAGGACGATGAAAATCCACACCCCTCTCGGTTTCTACATGACATCGTACCGGAACGTTAAAT
The DNA here is from genome assembly GCF_947172395.1 of Bicyclus anynana. Taxonomy (NCBI): domain Eukaryota; kingdom Metazoa; phylum Arthropoda; class Insecta; order Lepidoptera; family Nymphalidae; genus Bicyclus; species Bicyclus anynana. Next base: position 4,058,999 of record NC_069103.1, on the reverse strand, counting down.
AGCTTGGTGTCTTTGCCAGTTTGGTGCTAACTAGCCACGGCCGAAGGCTCCCACTAGATTATATTTATGCTCGTGATTGGAACTCGTGGCCACATTTTTAACGTTTTTTGCTCCGCAACGAATAGACCTTGGTCTGACAGACCCTTTGGATTCAAGGATTCGCTTGAAGAAAATGACAGAAAACGATGATAAAAAGTTAAACAGTTTTGTCATATTATACTTATAGAGAATCTAAATGTAGGTACACTCGTAGAAGCAAAAAATCACTCACCAAGAAATCTCAAAAACAGCTTGATGTAAATTTGGCAGGGAGGCCGCTAAAACGGATTTCGCGACAGGACCAGATTAAGATTGACAAATTCACGGGTGTCCGCTAATAAAAAACATATTACCACAACAAGAAAGCATGAAAATGACCAACAAAAACGTTACTTCAAAAATCGCAGGCACCTATTACGTTATACCGCGTAGTCATTTACAAACAGGGTCGAAGTATCCAGTAGCACAACCAGCGTGTCCCGAAGGCGGCCATTAAAAGCCGTAATTAAAGTAATTATTTATTATTAGCCCGCTCTCGTACCGCTTTTCGCTCGGAGAAAAAGTCAAACACCGACCGACCGTCATTTGTAACTAGTAAAGAAAGAAAATATATTTATTACTACATTATGCCACACACCACAATTATTTAAGAATAATACCCTGCGATATGTGGCATAACCTAGAAAAAGGTCCTAGCTCAGCATATTGCTGTATGCTCCCCATAAACAAAGAACATACAGCGCTGATTTTCAGCTAGGACCCAGTTCTAAGTGCCACCATGAAAACAGGCAACATAAACCTATATTTAAAGCAAAACCAAATTAAAACATATAACTAGTTTAAAACATATAAAAAAGAACAAAAAGAAAAATTATATAACATTAAA